>NC_141074.1:7339223-7739223 GCF_041138505.1 Cibotium barometz
ATGATTTTTTGGAGGGTTGTTTCCACTTCATCCTTGTATTGATTGAACCTGAGTAAAAAGCATTGGCTAACCTTTGCACTGATGTAATATGTAACTATAAGAGTTGGTGTAATTGATTGCTCATTGATGACTACAAGAATTTATTAACATTTCCAAATTCTATGAAAATATGGTCTGTGTTACACATGGGAACGTTAATGTCATCCACAATTTCATAAGTCTCGAAAGAAGGTATGTATTCAATATCGAAGATAGGATAATTTTTCCTTGGTCATGAGATTGGTATCACTTGTGAAGTTAGGTTGAGAAATGGTTTTAATTGGATGTGTGGGTAATATAAGAGGTTGCATTGAATGCCAATACGGTAGTAAGTTTGGTGTGGGTGTGTAAGATTTCAAGTTTAGGATGGTGCACCTTGTTGGTCCGAGTATGTTTGGTGTATGAAAATTGTTCATCTCTATGAAATTATTTTCTACCTTCCCAAAATGTTGGGCAAGGCATAAAGTAACTAGAAACCCTTGGTCTGCAAGAAACTCTTGTGCCATACATCATACATGGACTCTCATGTTGTGTGATGGAGGATATATGCATCCCGACACTGGCGAGGAGGTTTGTTTATGTTAAGTTACTTTTGTGTGTTTGACGGTGTCTTCATTGAAGACAATCATCTTGAAATATGATCGTTTTGGTGGTGCGTAGGTAATTGACCCCACTGTAGGCTTGTTCTACCATGCCGATGTGCATATCCCTTGCTATGACAGAGAGGCGAGAGAGAAAGTGTCTCATTATATGTTTCCTACCATGAGGAGTTTTCTTTAAGAGACAATGAGACAGGTGGAGATGTAGACCATACGATAGTGGATAGAGTATCCGTTCGGGGAGGTGCTGAACGCTCACGTGCTTTTTTTAGGTACGTGAAACAACTTTCTTTGTTAAGAATTTGTGAGAGAATATAGAAGCATATATGAAGATATATGGGTTTTTTTAAATTCTTGGGATTATTATGCAAGTGGTTGTTTGCCACATTCATGATGGAGTCAAATTTGGTACTCACGTGCTTTTTTTAGGTCCGTGAAACAACTTTCTTTGTTAAGAATTTGTGAGAGAATATAGAAGCATATATGAAGATATATGGGTTTTTTTAAGGGATTATTATGCAAGTGGTTGTTTGCCACATTCACGATGGAATCAAATTTGGTACTCGATATTTTTGCTGGTTGTGGACGCCTTGGTTCAGCTAGTGCGAAGTTGTTTCAGCACTGCTTATGCTTAGAGTTGGACTCCTATGCATACAATGAGTGCTGATGAAAGTGCTTGTGGTCCATCTTTGGAGTAGCGCTCTAGAGAGATTGGACTTATCTTTATGCGTCTTTATTTCCTATGGATTATGTATGTGAGGGCTTTTGATGATGTTATGTTTTTTTTAACTACGTTTAAAGCAAAAGCTCTATAGCTGTTTTTTGGACATGTTGGTTGTGTTCTATTGCTATAAATATAGGAACATGTTGACTTATTGACACATTTATATGTCATGCAGCTCTTCACTATTGTGTAGGTGAGGTTCTGTGGGAGTATGTCTGATTATAATTGTAATGCTTTGATATGTGTTTTCTTCTTCATATAAATGTATGGTTTATGTGTTTGGACACCCATAAGTAGTTAATTTATGGTTATAATGAAAAATGGTTATGCGCCTAACAATGAGCACTATAAACTTAAACTTTCAATACTAAGGACATTCCAAAAAAAGCTTGATTTTTTTTTGAAAATTGCATAAAAGCGCAAAATTGAAAGCTCACAAAATAATTACTCTCCATACATATATGTATGTATGAACATATGTACATACATATGTGCACACACATACATATGCATATTTGCATGCATGATGCACATATATATGTGTGTGTGTGTGTGTGTGTGTGTGTGTGTGTGTGAACAAAGATAAGCACTAGAGTGTGAGTGAGTGAATTGAGTGTGTGTGTGTGTGTGTGTGTGTGTGTGTGTGTGTGTGTGTGTCATATATGTAATTTGACTCTTTTGATATACCTTCGATCTATATGAATATGCATTTGTGTAGTCATGATTAAAAACGTATGCAATGAATAAGTATACATGTGTGCACACCCCTAGCGTGTGTGTATTGATGTATCGTGTGTGTATTGATGTATCTTAGAAATCAACCGAACTAAATAGGTGAGTGGGTGAAACATGAAGAGTGGGGGGGGAGAGAGAGAGAGAGAGAGAGGGAGGGAGGGAAGGGGGGGGGGAGCGGCGAAGACTACCATTAACCATATTTGTTTCTAGGTAGGAGTGAGTCACTTAAGAAGAATTTTTAGTAAAATAAATAATAGATGCTAAACAACAATTTTTAGTGAAATAAATAATGTCTATGTTATGTACGTACCACTAATCCTCGAGATTAGGTCCTAATATGGTCAAAGGGAAAGGCACATGCAAGTTACGGGTGGCTAAGGTTCATTATTAGTGATAATCCATGGTTGTTGGCTATTTATAGTTAGATTGTTATTTATAGTGGCATTGGTCAGTATATAAGTGACTGGGTTATTGTGATTCATTCAATGAGGACCATCTTGCCACGGACATTCTATAAGTGACTTATGGATTATTGTGATTCATTCAGTGAGGACCATCCTGCCACGGACATTCTATAAGTGACTTATGGGTTATTCTGATTCATTCAATGAGGACCAGCTTGCCACGAACATGGCGGTTTACAGGTGATCTTGCCGAAGATACAAGCTTTGGTGGCATGGGACACAATGGCTGGCTTGCTTGGCCTGTGGGGAGTGGAACCCTAGCCCTTGGTTGAGGGGAGATTCGTGGTTGGGGGGTGAGCGACTTTGGAGTGTATTCTAATTATAAGAATTAGTAAGAATCTTCTTGTATCATGTATTCGTTAGTGATCTATGCCAAATGGGGGAACTATCCATATATATTAATAGGGCTCTACCACTCTCTCACATGCTGCACGAGAGAGAGAGAGAGAGAGAGAGAGAGAGAGAGAGAGAGAGAGAGAGGCCCCAAAGCTCAATTTTGACCTCATTCACCACCTACTTTGGTGGTGGTCTCTGCGAATTTGGATCAGGGATTATTTCAACTCCATTCTAGGGCGTGCACGTGTGTGTGTGTGTGTGTGTGTGGGGGGGGGGGGGGGGGGGGAGGGAGGGGCAGGGAAAGAGGGTTCTCTCTAGGTCAGCATGGTCCACACCTTGAGACTGGGTTTTGACTTCAGAATTCTCTCCAGGTCAGCATGGTCCACACTTCAGACTGGGTTTTGATTTCAGAATGTTCTAGCATAGCCTTTTTTGTTTTCAAAATGCTGTTGTTCTAAGGCTTATGCAGGTACTTTTTACAAGGTAAATTCAAACAAATTTAAAGTGGAGACATGGTACCCTCAACAGCTTTACAATCAAATGAGGAGAGAGAATTTCCCATTGCCGCAGTCCGAAATAGAGCCATTAGTTTCAGCTCTTGCAAGAGGAGAAAGATTGGGGTTGGGGAGAGACTTGCAGCAGCGGAACTTGGCGAACACATAGCGGTACTGCCGTTGATAGAAGTTGCGGAACGAGTCACGGATGAGAGCAGGGTGAGTGGCAGGAGACGAGCCCTTGAGCACAAAGTGCTTACCATCAAAGAAATCAACAGAGTATTCCTCGTACTCCGCCATTGCTTTGAACCCCGGGAACCCCCGAAAGGGGCTGCTGGTCCATTCCCACCCCCCTTCCCTCAATCCTTGCAATCCTCTCCCTTCTTCAGGGAGGGCCTTGTGATACTCTTCTTCACTCATTACCCTGAAATTTCCAGCCCACTTGCAATAGGCTTGAGCTTCTGCTAAGCTCACATACACTGGGTCCTCCATGACTGCTGACCAGTGCCTGCTTGTTCCTTGCCCATGTATGTAGAATTCGCCGTCCAACTGCGACCACGTTGCTGGCCATCTGTACCCTTTGTGCCTGAAGTGGGAATAATCTTCGATCTCCCAAAATTCCTCTGTGACGTAGCCGCCACCCTCGACAAAGACCATGAACTCTCTTATGCTGACGGGCTTTGAGCTCACCATGAAAGGTTCTGATACAGTGGTCTCTATGGTAGGCTGCTCATTATCCCACACAAAGATGGAATCCGATGGCTGCGAACCCATGCTTATTTTGCCTGGCGAAATCAACACATTTGGGGTATTGGGTTTCCCTGCAGTTTTTCCATTAGAAATATGATTGTCATTATTCACGCATTTCTCTTGTTGCTTCAGAATGGAGCCGTGTTGCATTGATTCTGCATTGCAATTCCTTTCTGTTTCTAGATTAGTGTGGGATTTTTTTTCAAATTCTGCCTTGGTTAGCTGTGCCATCATGTATGCTAATGTCTCCTGATGCATGCGCTCATGCTCCAAAATAAAGCAAACATGGCGCATAGGTACAGTTCCGTCCTCCATAGCTTTCATCACCATGGATCTCACCCTCCTAACATAAGCACAAAGGCACTCACGTGAGGGCCACTCACGAGGAGGCTTGGGGTGTTTGTGACACTTTGAAGGGTTCAACACACACGGATCAATACCCCTTGAAAACATGATATCTAGGTCTGATGCTTCATCTCTGTCAAAAAGTTTCAATTTGGCGAACGCACTCACGTGACCACTGCAAAGTCATAGCAAACAGAATGTTTCAAAAGGTTGGGACCAGGCCTTCCAACAGGAGTAGTATTTACATGCATGTTAAACGACAAATAATTCCTCTTAGCATGCAATCGAGTGAAAGAAAAGGATTATGGCTCACTAGTAAAACAAGAAAGGGTGCCTAAGGTCGATTGGCTTCGCACACCAATCTGAGATTCCATCAAAAAGTGCATCTGTATCATCCCAACAACTCAGCAAGGCTTGAAGGCCTGGACACAGCATTTGGCAGCCGTATATTTGGTTCCACCAAGCCTCTTGTATGTAGAAATCGGACTTGGTAGCCAGCTCTTGCACATCTTGGACAGTGAATTTTCTAGAGAACTCCACCAAAACTCTGTCACCAGGTCTGCTCACAAGAAAAACCCACTTTGTGAGTTCCACTAGCACCTAAGAGTGCTGCATCCATACCTTACCTTATGGAGAGCCCTGATTACACACACAGGTGCAATCCATGAAATATTAGGTTCAACAGAGCACTACTTCCTTCGACAACCTTTGGTGTCATGAGGCTGTCGTGTTTTGAGTACCTTATGTGAATTTGATGCTCTTCAATGTGCAAGCCGTCGGGGAAAATAACCCACATTTCCACCCGCCGGAGTTTGGTGTTGATCTGGACATGGTACAACCAGGAATCCTCCTCTTCTTGGGTGGCAGCATGGCCTAGTAAAAGCAGGGCATTCTTCATTCCGTTCTTGATGAACCTCTCTGTGAGGCCCTTACCATCACAATAAGTGTTGTAAAGCACGCCCTCATCTTTCCATAGGTCTGTAAAACATAAGGAGAAAAAGAATCATCCATAAACATGGGGTAAGTGCCTGGCACATAATGATTAATATGCAACATGGGGTCAAACCTTTTTACATTAGAAAGAAAGAAATTAATCTGATCACTCCATTGATGACGTCGAAATTTAGTCTGATCAATCCATTGACAACTTGGAAATTAAAAAGAGAGAAATTAATCTGATCACTCCATTGATGGCTTAGAAATTTATATTATAATTAGTGTAAAAGAGCTAAAAACCATGTGTAAACAGGATTATTTCAAATATTTCTGTAAGAGAGTACCTGTGCAAAGGAAAAACTGACACCTTGGACCCACAGTATTTAGAACCTCCTTCATGAAAGAAACGGCGTCATCGTCGGCGAGGTTACCAACACTGCTTCCGATCCACAAGATGCAAAAAAGCTTGTGTGGGAACCTCTGCCTCACTTGCTTGAGGGCTTCCATGTACTCGTCTTTGACGAAGTGAAGGCTTGCAGGGCTCAACCCTTGCACATGCTCAAGTAAATTCTTGTGAGCTTGCTTCAATGCACTCCCAGACACATCTATGCCCACATACTGGCACCTATCAAAAAAGTAGCAAGAAAAATGTGGTTATATAAAAAGCTAAGTGTCTCCCAAATCAACAAGATCTTTAGTAATTAAGTATTGAAACATAATTATTTATACTGGTTTTAATCAGATGATTGAATGTGTAATTGGATAAACAGTCCAATTAAAACCCTAATTATTTTCAATTGTTGATTACAGCATGATTATCTGATCAAATATATAATCATCTAGAATAGAAAACCTACCTATCACTAATTATCTAATTCAACATTGAATCATCTAATCAAAAGCCTAATTATTATCCTGTTTATCCAATTAAACATTCAATCATCTAATCAAAAAGCCTAATTATTATCGGCTATCTGATCATGAGAGATGGCCCGACATTGGATAATTGAGCTGCAGTTTTTAAAGGGCATACCTTCCATGGAGAGCTTGAAGAGCGTTGAGGAGATGAACAGTCTTGGTTGCGGTGCCACAGCCGAGCTCTGTGATCAAGCAATCTGGCGGGATGGTGCCGGCGATGCGGCCGGCATGGAGCTTGAAAAGCTCACTCTCTGCTGCATAAGGGTAGTACTCTTCAAGCTCCACAATCTGTTCATAGAGATCCGAGCCCTTGGTATCATAGAGAAGGGAGAAGGGGATGTCCTTGGGGCTTCTCCTCTGCAAGCCATGGAGAACTCTCTGAAAGGTGCTGTGAGAGGGGGGGCCGTTGTCCATGGCTGCTTTGAAGCTGATGAAGAAGAAGAAGAAGGCCCAGCATGCGGCTATGGAGGCGGCGCAGTGGGAGTTAGGGTTTTATAGTCGTGGTCGACGAACAGCACCAAGTGTTGAGCCCGCTCCTACCCGTACACCTCTTCGCGAGCTGTTTTGGCCATGCAGCAGAGACACGGCTTGCACACGTTGCACGTGTTAGGGAAAAAAAAAACGTTGCACACGTTGCACGCTTGCACAAGTGTTTTGGCTCGGCTTGCACACGTTGCACGTGTAAGGGAAAAAAAAACCTCTAGTGTATTTTCCATAGGATTCCTACCTTTGAAATGTGGGTTAAGATAGTTAATAAATTTCAACTTTTGCTTTAAAAAAACAGAGTGATGTGTAGATTTCTTGAAAGAGAAAAAAAATCAAATCTACCATGTAAGTGTGCATATTAATTTGTAAGTGTGAAATCATGATGTGTGCATCGCATTAAGGTGAAAGGATTACATAAATTCAAGGTGGGTGTGAGTGTGCATATTAATTTGTAAGTGTGAAATCATGAAGTGTGCATCGCATTAAGGTGAAAGGATTAGATAAATTGAAAGTGGAAAAATATACGTGGCAAGGAAATTGTAAGAAAGAGGATTATTGTTATGAAAATTCACTATAAGGTACACACAGAAAGAACAGGACAAGTGGAAGAAGTTTTATTCATCGAAAAAACTTAGTCTCCAAAAATATACAAAGTGGTGCTTTTACCTTGCACGACACTCTCTCTTTTCTCAAAATAGATGTAAGATTCCTCCCTCTAGCTTTTGAGGTGTAAACGTGTAAGAACCTCCCCTTCTGTTCTTGTAATTATTCCCCTCTCTAGAAAGATCTTGTTTTACCCTGTTTCGGCCTAGAGAGAGAAAATATCTAGAGAGAGATAATCCTAAATTGAGATATCTGTGGATATAAGAATCCTCCTAGTGTCTAAAATGGATTCCCCTGAAACAAAAGTTCAAAATGAACTTTCCAATGTGCATTAGGAATTAATTGAAAATAGCCTAAGGGTCTACATTTTTAGAAATTTTTGGATTATGGTCCAATTAAGGTTCCAATGGGCCAATTGGATGTATCCAAGTGTTGGGATGAGGTAAATCCAACAGAATAAAGAGAAAATACCCAAAAATGAGTAAATGCTCACATAAGATGAAGAGTTGACTGAGTACAAGGTTTATTAGTTAAAAATTATGAGATATTACTAAAAAAATGAGATATTTTAGAATAATGATGCATTTTTGACACCTTGGTAAGGAAAGGGGGACTTTTGAGGTAGGTGCCTATTTCACATGTGTGGAAGGGTTTTTAATTCAAAAAAATTGTGATGCTTTTATCTCTCCTCTCTCATGGATCAAACCAAATCAAAAAGGGAGCCAAACTGGTCCAAATTGAGTCAACCTGAACCTAAAAAATTCTAGAACCCAGTTGGACTTGGTTAGTGGCCTCCCTCACACAGGTCTATAAATAGACCCTCAGTCATTTGTAATAAAATATTAGAGCTTAACTATGCCAGTATTATATTAAAATAATCATATTTTCTATTATCCCTTAAATTTTCCTCTCTTGGGAGCTTGGAGCTCTCTCTCTCTACAACAACTCTTGGAATTGCTCTTCTCCTCTTGGTGGACCAATTGATTGGTCGGTTCACTGCTTATAATGGAGAATCAAGCCAAACTTGGAGGTAAAATCAAATTTTATGGTTTTTTCCAATTTATCTCAATGACTTTCTTCTTCTCAACCCCTCTCAAGCTTGGGAAGCTTTCTAAATATTTTTTTTTAATTCAAATCAAGCTTTCCCTTAAAGTCTTAATGCTTAATTAAGAGAAAGTTAATCTTTATGCTTATTTTTAATGCTTTCTTTAAGTAAATCTCTCTCTCTAAAAGAATAGCCATCTTTATGGCTAAATTTGAAAAAGGATGCTTCTCAATGATAGTCTCTTAATTCAAAGCTGAACTCTAGGCTTGATAAGCTAGATATTAAGAAAATGGTATTTTTATGATTTTGTGTTAACAAAATAATGGTTATTTCTTTTAGATTATTTTTAAGTAGTTAAAAACTACTTTGATTGATTCTAAATGAGAAATAGATTATCCTATCAATTTGGGAAAAGAGAAATAATGGAATGAGCTTAATCTAGTGGGATAATCATAATTAAGTTTATGATTATGATTTAAATTCATAGTTTGATTTTAAGCATAAAAGAGGAACTACTATCATATTCTTATTACAAGCTTTTATTCTTTAGAAAAAATTGAGAATTATCAGTAATAGCTATGGTAAAATTTTTAAAAAATAATACATATCTTATTTTTATGCATAATGCTAAAAGAGGACTTCCTACCATATTCTAGGATTGGACATCTTATGCAAAAAGAATGATCTTCATCATATTCATGAGAAATAAATTTTTTATAATTATGCTTAATTAATTGATTAAGAGAAAAGAGTAATTTTTGGTAAAAAATTTTTATACAAAAAGAGGAATTCCCATGATATTTGAGATCCAAGTATTTAAATGGTAAAAGGAGAATTTTTGGTAAATTTATTTTTATGCAAAAAGAGGAATTCCCATGATATTTGAGATCCAAGTCTTTAAATGGTAAAAGAGTAATTTTTGGTAAATTTATTTTTATGCAAAAAGAAGAATTCCCATGATATTTGAGATCCAAGTAATTAAATGGTAAAAGAGGACATTTTGACATAATTCAAATTATGAGTATTTATCAAAAGTGGAATTTTGAGCATTATTAATTTTATTGGAAAATATGGGTAGAATTGATTTTTGTAAATCCCATGAATCTTCTACTCAAAAGAAGAATATTGAATATAATTCACTTGAGAAATTTGAGAAAGAATATGAAAATATCCATCGAGAAAAAGTACCCTTTAACTAGGCCAAGCAATTGGCAGAAACTTGGAAAAGTCCTATCGGTATCGAAAGTAGAAAACGGTACTAAATGTGAATACGATGTGATGAGATGTGGATGAGATGTGATGTGATGTAAATAACTGAAATTCTCGTGGAGGAATATTCATATGAAATTTTGGGTGGGTCTGATGGACCATTATTGTGTTAAGAATATGAATGATATGTTCTGAATGAATTGTTCTCTGGTAATGAGTTATGTGTGTTCTTCTTGTAGAAGGAATCTTTATCCCATGATTCTACGTGGGTTGACCAAACTATAAGGAACCCCAGAATCAGTTGGATCTTAAGGTAAAAAAGTTTATCCTCCAGCTGCGAGATGAGGACATCTCGCATTTTTTAAAGTAGGGTAGGATGTAAGATTCCTACCTCCAGCTTTTGAGGTTTAAAGGTGTAAGACATTAGGAACTCAATGGAGTCTTTTTGGGCCCATTAATTTGCCATTGCCTAATGGAGGTGATTAAGAAATAGACAAATAGGGAGATTACATGTGGACTAAAACCAATGGTTTGTAAGAGCCTAGAAGGTAGTGGTCAAACTTAGAATAATAGGCTGAATAGGCTCTTTTTAAATTTTTAAAATCAACTAAAACTCAAAAATTTTATACGTATATGAATTTTTTTCCTATTTTTTATAGAAAAGGATAGCTGCAGCCTGCAGCCATCATTAAGTAAGGTCTCTAAAGTGATAGAGGCCCAAAAACGAGTTCCCATGCATTCAATGCACATTCCCCTTCACTTTCCACTATCCCTCTCTCCCACGTTCCCTCCAAAATGCTCTCTCTTTCCCCTTTCTCATAGCAGGGTGTTTTTCACTCTCTAGACTACTTCTTTTAGCTATCTACCTCTTGAGCTACCTCTCTCTTCACTCAGAAACCTAGATCTATAGCTATGGAAGCTTGATCTGCAACCTCCTCTCAGAAGCTATGGAAGATTGATCCTCACTTACATTTCCTTCCTTCATCCTTCTTCCTTGTCCAACCTCCTTTTACAGAGTGTAACAGCAGAGCTTAGCTATGGAAGCTTGATCTGCAACCTCCTCTCAGAAGCTATGGAAGTTTGATCCTCACTTACATTTCCTTACTTCATCCTTCTTCCTTGTCCAACCTCCTTTTACAGAGTGTAACAGCAGAGCTTAGCTATGGAAGCTTGATCTGCAACCTCCTCTCAGAAGCTATGGAAGTTTGATCCTCACTTACATTTCCTTACTTCATCCTTCTACCTTGTCCAACCTCCTTTTACAGAGTGTAACAGTGGAGCCAAGCTATGGAAGCTTGAGTTGCAAATGCTTTGGCTCTCATAATCTTACTCATTGTCTCCTCTCACCCCCTCTAATATCCTCTTTCAAAGTGCAGTAATAGCACAGCCAAGCCCTTGGAACTTGCTCTACAACTCCTTCTCTTTTGTACATCTCCCTAGTCTAAGTTTTTTTCTCACCATTCAATTTTCCTTTGCCATCAAGGTTTATAATCTCCCTAATATATACATCTGATGTCTTCTTCTAGAGCTCGAAGGCCTCCGATCAGTATTCAATCTCTCTCTTGTAGCAGTGGTCAAGATGAGGATGGACACTGGAACATCAAACAGTACGAGAAGTGGAATTGGATTACGATGCAGCCTAGTACAAGAGGAACCCACAAGGTGTCAAAGCGATACGTTGATATACAAAGTCACCATTGGAAAGGGCGGATATTGGAGCTCAAACAAGATCGTGATGGAAAAAAGCTAGCCAAGGTCCAACATGTTTACAAGGCAACAGAGCTGAAACTAGCAGACCATGACCAACGTCAACGATTTCCTGCAAATTGTAAGTTATTTCACCACTTTATATTCTTGTTTTTAAATCAATTGTGTGCTAATAATGGGGTACTGAGCACTGCTTTGATTGTTCTTGGGTTCCTCTACGTAGATATTTTTCCCTCAAACTATAGTGAGTGGGAGCCTATGGAGGCAATTTCGGGAACCTTTGAAGCATACCATGTGGAGCTTGGTAGTTTAATCTTTGGAGGGTGTCCAGCTGCACAACTTCTTGCACGAAACATCTTCTTCTATGAGGATACATATGTGGTTCCCACGACAGCAAATGGTACTGGAAAATTAGTTCCAAAACCTACGCTAACTCTCACATCTATTGAATGGCCAATTCCAGACAATGCTTCAGTGGCCATGGCTTGTTTGCAGATCGAAAGCAAGGTGCAAAATGCTATGAAGTGCACATATGGATCTCACAAAGCAACCATATCCTGCTTCATACCTCTACACCTCTTTGTGTACCTGTTCCGTATAAGTGACACACATCGTACCCCAACTTTATGGATTGCAAAGGGGGAGAGAGCTCTGACTTGTTTCTTGTCACCTGCATGGGATAAAAAAGTTGTTCAACACAATGGAGACACCATCAGATGCGGAGTAATAGTTGAGAAGGTTGTGATGCGCTACCATATTGCCAAGCAACAGTTGTCCATTGTGTTTCCTTACAGGCGATGGAAGCTTACAAATGGAGAATGGGAGGCGTTAGACTCCGACACAACCTCTACAGAACAGGGTGTGCTACATATATCCATGCAAGGTGGGGATGTAGAAGATGTTGCTGTGAATGATGACTGGTCCCTTGCCAACTTACGCGACTACTTAGTTCTTCGATTCTCACTGAGTGGTGATTTTGCTTTTATAATCAATGGTAGAGTAGTGCGCAAAAGGCAGGAACGATCTTTTCTTTGTAGAGAAATTACTTTCCCTGGCTGTGTAGCTATCAAATAACCACTGGATATGTAATCTTGAATTGAAGTAAATATAATTTCAATTTTTTTGCCTCACTGTCTTATTAAGGTTTTTCAATTGTCTTGTGCAAGTTTTATTTTTTTGTGATAGTGTAAGGTTGGTCACACAAGCATCTGTGGCTTGAGCCACTAGTAAATTAGAAATGACCTTGCGATGGAAGGATACGTTCTTGCTTTCGCATACCATTTTTTAAAAAAATTTTGGTACTTAAAAATTTTAAAAGTTTTTAAAATTTTTATAACAAGGTCGCCCATTTATAAACGATACTTTACTCATTTTTATCAATTGACAATTATCGTTCTCTCCTAACACTTGCTCTCAATTTCGCACACCTTTGTGTATCACACACTCTCTATTTCTTGCAATCACTCATAGTCATGGCACCTCTACTTGACGCACTTATTGCACAGCTAGGAAAGCTTGAGTTACTTCATAAGGTTGATGAGATCGTCCCTATGTTTGAGGGAGCAATTGATGTGCGTGCAACAATGCATCTACACGCGGATGCTTTTACAGATGTCATTCAGTATATGGATGAACACCTCAGCACGTACTCCATCATGTTTGAGGGTGATGAGGGCCTATGGGTTCCAGTTGACCTCATCAAGTACATATTCAGGGAAGACAAGAATTTTAGATTTTGCCTAATAAGGTTTTTAAATCACTCACAGAAAAGGACTACAGGAATGAGGAGGAAGACTTACTCTTGGATCTGCAAATGGGCAACATCGGCACTTCTTTCCTGAGCTGGGACATGGTGTTGGTCCTTCTGTTACAAGAGGGTGTGGCGAAAGAAAGTGGCAAGGAAAAAGAAAAGGGCAAAGTAAAGCTAATGGAGTAGGTCCAAGAGGCCCATGCTGAGGAAGAGAATGTTACAGAACAATGGGAGGCCTCAATGGCATTGGTGGCTCTACAAGAGAATGTCCTCGAGGAGGTTCCGGACCTAGTTCTAGAGGGGGATGAAGTACTTGAGGAGGTCCGAGACCTTGTTATCATGGCTTTGCATCCAATCATTATTGATGGGAAAGAATTTTTGTTTTTGGATGACATTGCCAAGACACTCGGGTTTCCCGAGGATGAGGCACTGTCTATTATTGCCGTGAATGCTGGGGGTCAAGACAAAGGAAAAGTGAAAATCTCTTTTGAAGATGACAACCTCACAAAAGCGCTTGTATACGATATTGGTAGAAGTTCCTTGGAAGATGTAGTGGCCAAAGCGCTCGTTGAAATAAAGCAAGATGTGCAATTCTATGAGAGCGTAGCTGCCTTTGAACCACACATGCCCTTGGTTGCTGGCGATGCTCAAGACCAAGGAAGCATAAACTTGACAAATGAGCAACTAGTTGCAAGTGACGATGCAACTGAGGTATGTCCTAACTTCTTAGTTGTAAAGCAAATTATTTTTAGTTGTTTCATTTCACGCTTCCTAACTTCTATATTGACATGTTGACAGACTGCTTTTGAAGTGGACAAGTTTGCTATGCGCGTAGGAGGAACGCGACCAAAGTCGGAGGGTCGAGATGCATCTCTTTGGCACTACATACCTGCCCTCAGAGCCGACATAGTGTGGGTTTTTCATTTAGACTATTCAGAGATCGCCTATGCCGAGCTCCTAAAATGTAAAGCACTTAGTGCAGTTTTGTCGGAGAACCCCTTAGTCTCGAACATAAATAAATGTATTTTGGTAGCTAGGGAAGCTGCCTTGTATTGCTTTACGGGCAAGCATCTCGGCTCAGTTTTAGGCCATTGTGCCCTTTCTCAGGCTCAAGGAATCAATGAGCCGAGTGATATATTCCAAAGCTTAGGCCAGAAACCAACCTCTAGAACTCTCTCTCCTGAGCTCTTCCAAGAGCTTATTAAAAAGATGTAATGCAAACTTTTCTTCCAAGTTTAATAAAAGTTTTTTATTGTGCATTGTAAGTTGTGATTTTTCCTGGCGTACTTGTGATATACCATTTCAAGCCTCGCAATTTTAAGACTTTGTTCATGTGTTCATAGAAAATATTGTTTAGGATTCATTTTAAATGTGATTGTGATTAAAAAAGTAATCGAGATTGGGTTAGAGCGGTACGAAAAAATGTTTTATTTATGGATGTATACACACTCACATATATGTATATATATACATATAAATATGTGTGTGTGTGTGTACCTATATATATATATATAAGATTCTGGGGCTATTGAAAGATTTATATATATATATATAATATATATAAAAGATATATAGGATATATATATATATATAAGACATAAGATTTTGGTAAGATTTTGGGGCTATTATAAGATATATATAAATATATATAATATCTTATATAAATATATAAGATTTTGGGACTGTTAGGGCACCTAAAGGGCCTTATGAGCCTCACCAGACAAAAAATATCAAAAAAAAATTTAAAAAATGCCATGTGCGCTACGGCGCGAAAATCGACAGTTTGACCTGGTCAAACTAGCGATTAACGCGCCGTAGCGCACATGGCATTTTTTTTTTTGATTTTCTTGGTCTTGAGGCTCATAAGGCCCTCTATAAGGGTCTCTAGGTGACTTTATAGGCTCTACCTTTTTTGTATATATAAATATATATATATATGTGTGTGTGTGTGTGTACATATATATATATATGTGTGTATATGTATATATATTTGTATATGTATATATATATGTGTGTATATATGTATGTGTGTGTATATATATGTGTGTGTGTGTGTGTGTGTGTTTGTGTGTTTTTCCTGTGTGTATAGTGCTTTTATATTTTTTTAATGAAATGTTCATTGGCACTGAGCATACAAAAAAAATTGGACTCAACAAAGAATGTAACACAACTCAAAAAGCTTTCATTAATGTGTGAAAATGCTACAAAGAAATTTGGGAACATTACAAAATTTTGTAGGGAGAATTACAAAGTGGGTTAGCCTATTGAGGTAGAAGGCTACGCTCTAAACGTAGACGTAGGGCTAGGGACATATCTACAGGCTTCAAAGTAACTCTCTTGGCATGTACCATAGCCAGCACTGAGTCTTCAAAAACAGAAACTACAATATCTTTACCTGCTTCTTGAAGAGCTTCAAGAGCTGTACTCTGTATGCGATCAACCCTGTCAGTAAATTTTTCCATTGTTTCTCTCACCAGTCGAGAGAATGGTGCCTTGGGGATGAGAAGATCTGTGCTTTTCTGATATTTCCTAATCTCTCGTAGCGCGACTGTCCCTGGTCTCCATTTTCTCTTCTTCTTTGTAACTGCTGGAGGCGGTGGTGGTCTTTGATTCTCCCACGGTGGTCGTTCAGACCTGAACTTCTTTTTCTTTTGTGCACGCTCTTTCTCTTCTTGCTGGTCCCGAAACTTGCCCTCCATTCTTTTGCCACACTTCTTGACTGGATGTCTGGATGTTGTGGCTGCTTGTGGCTGTGCTTGGCTTGCCTTCCGGTCCTCTTTGGACTGCTGTCTCTTTTGCATTTCTGTCTCCCAAGCCGCCCTCACAAGAGCAAACTCTTTGTCAATGGTATCTTTCGTGATGCCATAGGACAAGAGCTCGACCTCCCTGTTTTGTAAGATAACCTCTAGCTGTTCTAGGGTGTCGGCCTCAATAACAATCTCCGGTAGTTGCCCTTGACCTTCCTCGGCTTCTTTTCGACGCTGCTCTTCTTCTGCTTCTCTACTAGGCTCGGCTTCTTCAGCTTCCTTCCTGCATTGCGCTTCTTCGGCCTCCTTTCTGCGCTCTTCTTCTCTCATCTCCTTTGCCTCTTGCTCTGTTACTATAGGTAGATTTGTCCTTTTTGCTGTAGCAGGTAGTGGGCCGAGTTGATCGAAAAACCGTAAGTCTTGCTCCTGTTCTTCTGGCATGGCCTAGGTATGTACGAGTGCAAGAGATAGTGGGAGGGCAAGAGAGAGTAGAGCACAAAGAAGAAATTGAAATGTGGTGGCTATAAATGAAAAATGACTTAAATATGTCTATAAATATAATTTTTTAAAACTTTTAGAAAATTTAAAAACACAAAAAGATTATAATCAGAGAGTTTAAGCCCATGAGGAACCACACCGACGCTTGCTTGCTACCCACTGCCATAGTCTCTCCCTAGCATTTGATCTGTTGTATCCTTCAGTTCTTCTTGCATTAACAGTTTTCATTATTTGACGCCTAAGAGACAAATTACCGCGACTTTTCTGCCTTTTTTTGCCAACCAGAACGCGATAGAGCCAGTTGAACATTTCATGGAGCGCATTACTCTTGACTTTGCCACCACCATGGCGAGTGCCCTTAAAATACACGGCCTTTGCTTGGTAATGTGATTTCTCCATGCCTTGATTGCTCCAAAGTGCTAAAGAGCCATATCTATCGAGAAAGTATGGCCCATGTGCATACAATATATACTGCATAGAAAATTACAAAAAGTCAACAAACAGTATGAAGAACATACTACAAGGACACAAGAAATATAACATTACCATGTAGTGAGTAATGTGTGTTTCTCCCCATGCCTCGACCATTTCTTCTGTAAATCTACAAGTGGCTTGTTTAAGTGCCTCAATACCATGGTCATCCAGGTGAGGTCGCTCTAGAAGATCGACCATTTTACTACACACCTCCCATACATGTGCACGTTTTAGGCCAAGCCTGGCATCATTTCCTCGATATGTTGTAACATCACATATCTTCTTCCAAATTTCAAAATCAGTGTGGCTATGAGAACCCAAGTGGTTTGATAGCAAGTGTCTTGCCTTTGATCTACCCATGCAAATTTTATTAGGGTTGTCTTGTGTAGGGTTTGATTTTCTGTCCTTTGTCAAGACCACTGCTCCAGCATGTAATCCCATAGAGGAAAGTACACCCTCTAGTGCACGTATTGACTCTTCTCGTCGATCTTCGGGCTCCATGTTCCAGACATAGTTTATGTGGAGCATCAATAGCTTATCCAAAATCGCGAGTCTTGCATGTAATGTGCACACATGCACTTGGCATAGTGGAATGTCCAAGATTGGGTTCCAAGCATTGTCCTCCTGGTCACGACTAGGTGGCTTGCTCTGGTCACAACTTAATATGCCATTATGCCATACCTTTGATCCTTTCCTCTGTTCAGCACCAAAAACGATTGCTTTTTTTGCACCCACCTGTTTTTGACTTTTGCTTTTGCTAGGTTGTTTCCCTTTTACTCTTGAGTCTACTGCTGTCTTGGAATGACAACAGTAAAAACATGAGAATATAATATTCGCACCTGTTTTACAACCCAACATACACTTTAAGGTTTTTAGATCGCCACCCAAGTGCCATTCAATGTTAAAGCAGCCTATTCCGGGAACATCAAGCTTTTGACCATTGACCTGACAAGAGACGACATGTTGAATGCCAGACCGTTCAAAATACCACCTCAAGGTATCATGGTTCTCTTTTGGGAGGACCCATGCTGCTTGCCACCAGATGTTCTTCTCTGATTGAATGCCGTAGTAGTCTTGCTTATGCCCTTGACCCCTATTGTTGACCCCTATTGTTGCTGTCTTCAGTTGCATCCAACTCTTGGGTCTCTAAAGGCTTTCCTCTAAGTGCTTGGCTCATCAATCAGAGAAGAACATCTGCTTGCCACCAGATGTTCTTCTCTGATTGAATGCCGTAGTAGTCTTGCTTATGCCCTTGACCCCTATTGTTGCTGTCTTCAGTTGCATCCAACTCTTGGGTCTCTAAAGGCTTTCCTCTAAGTGCTCGGCTCATCAAGGTTAAACTAACACGCTCCAGTCTTTGACCTTTAACCACTTGACATTCATCCAGCTTCAAGACAAACACGGCATTTCCACCTGTCTCTTCAAGTGTGACGCCATAGTACTGAATCATTGCTTTTTGTAGCACTTCCATGTCAATGTAGACATTGTTATATGCATTGTATTCAAAGGGTTTGATTGTTGGCATTGGCATAATATCCTCAACCCACTTGTACCCACCATTAAACATGGATGCAATATCACCATTAGCACACTTCTTTGCCATCTGTAAGCTATAAAGTGTTGGAAGCAAGGATTGCGTAACTCCCTTTGCTCGCAACCCTAAAGTGATTGACCTGTACATTGCTCTGTAACCTTTCTGGCTAATACCTGCTGAGTCACATATATCAAGCATCTCTTTGGGTGTGACAATTTCTTTGATTTCCTTCAAGAAATGTTGACGAAGGGTCTCCCTCAGCTTATCATTACCAGAACCTGTTATCATTTCCATGATATCCTTCTCCTGAAGGACATGTTGAAGAAGGGAGACATTAACATTGTCCTCAGCGTTGTTACATCCTAGTATAGCTGTTGCACATGCCCTACAATCGCAAGAGTCACCCATGAGAGATGCTTTATTCATTAATTGCTTCTCAAAGTTGCTATAATTCCTACAAAAAATTTTACCTGGTTGTTTGTTTACGCCTCTTGCATGCGCCTGCTGTCTTAGAAAGTAACCCAACAGCTTTACGTTTTCTTTGCCTTGCGTGATATCCAATGGGAAGATGAGTGAAATGGTGAACACGACACCGAAGATTACGAGTGGAGTGTTGGAGACGAACATAATTATCGGTAAATTAATTTATTGTGCGCACACGATCCACTAGATTATTCTTCTGCACCTCAAGCTCCTCTAAGAGCTCTTTAATCCTCTGCATCATACTATTGATCTGCTTAGTCGATGCCGCTTGAAGCTGGTCGAAGGCAAATTGTGTTTGCCTCTTTTCAGCTGCCTCATCTAGCCACAACATGTGTAATCTCCTACAATAGCCAAGAAGCCCATTGAAACCATCACCAACAAACTTAAGAAAACTTGTAATGCTTTTAAATGGTGGAGGGGCACCAGATATTGGATCTGGTGGATAAAGATTTTCATCAATCCAAAGATCAATGGCCTTTGCTCCTTGCATTCGAAGCTGATCATATGAAATATTGGGTGCAACATGCCTACTGCGTAGGGTTGCGTATTCTGTCTCCAAATCAACTTGAAGGCGGATCTTAGAAGACTTATTGGTGATGTCTTGTAGTGCCATCTACAAGAAAGTAGGCTTGTAAGCTTGGGTTGAATAGGAGTGGAAGGAGCAGGATATGGTATCAAAAAATAATGGGAAGAATGGAGATGAGGGTTGCTTCTCTAGAGCTGCATTGTGGATAGAGAAAGAAGCCAGAAAGGGAGCCAAAGAAACATAGAGAGGGTTGGCAATGGTGAGACGAAAATGCAAAGGAGACAATGCATCATGGGAAGCTTCTTTAGTGCAAGCTATGGCTGCTAAGCAATATAGAGAGAGAATACATCATGAAAAGGTTCTTCTGTGCAAGTCATGGTGTGCAAGTCATGGCTACTACTGTGGGTTTGGAGAGAGAACCAAGTATTGTAGAGAGAATGCTCATGGTAAGCTTCTTCCTTGCAAGCCATGGCTACTACTGTGGGTTTGGAGAGAGAAGGCTCATTTAGGAGTACAAACCTGCTAGCTATGGAGAGAGGACCAAGTATTGTAGAGAGAATGCTCATGGTAAGCTTCTTCCTTGCAAGCCATGGCTACTACTGTGGGTTTGGAGAGAGAAGGCTCATGTAGGAGTACAGATCTGCTAGCTATGGCTTTTGGAGTAGAGAAAGACGCTTTTTTCCATGGAGAAGGAGTGCAGGGCATTTTAGAGAGAGGATTTAGAGAGAGAAAGAGATCTGGTGCACACACAAAAAAGGGGGGAAGAAAGTGAAGAATTTTGGAATGTTTGGAGTTCGAAAAGGTAGAGAAGGCTATGATAACTGACTGACAGCCCATTACAAAGCTTTAAAGTCACCTAGGTGGCCAGATCTAAGAATATCTCCTTTTTTCATTTTTTTATTTTTGTGAAAAATCAAATATATGCTTTTAGGACTAGGCCTCTAGGCTTGGTCAAAGATGGATTAGCATTTTAAGCATTTCACTAAACGTCCAAATTAAAGGGCCCAAGAAGACTCCATTGAGTTCCTAATGACCTCGCCTTTTGTTCTTGTAATTATTCCCCTCTCTGAAATAAAAGAGAGATCTTGTTTTACCCTGTTTTGGCCTAGAGAGAGAAAATGTCTAGAGAGAGAGATAGTCCAAATTGAGATATCTTTGGATATAAAAGTCCTCCTAGTGTCTAAAATGGATTCTCTTGAAACAGAAGTTCAAAATGAACTTTCCAATGTGCATTAGGAATTAATTGAAAATGTGTATAAGGGACCTTAGCCTAAGGGTCTACATTTTCAGAAATTTTCGATTATGGTCCAATTAAGGTTCTAATGGGCCAATTGGATTAATCCAAGTGTTAGGATGAGATAAATCCAAAGGAATAAAAGAAAATACCCAAAATGAGTAAATGCTCACATAAGATGAAGAGTTGACCGAGTACAAGGTTTATTAGTTAAAAATTATGAGATATTACTAAAAAAAAGAGATATTTTGAAATAATAATGCATTTTTGACACCTTGGTAAGGAAAAGGGGACTCTTGAGGTAGGCGCCTTTTTCACATGTGTGGAAGGGTTTTTAATTCAAAAAAATTGTGATATTTTTATCTCTCCTCTCTCCTAGATCAAACCAAATAAAAAAGGGAGCCAAACTGGTCCAAATCTTGTCCAAATTGAGTCAAACTGAACATGAAAAATTCTAGAACCCAGTTGGACTTGGTTAGTGGTCTCCCTCACCTATAAATAGATCCTCAGTCTTTTGTTTAAAAAAATATTAGAGCTATATTATGCCAGTATTATATTAAAATATTCATATTTTCTATTACCTTTAAATTTTCCTCTCTTGGGAGCTTGGAGCTCTCTCTCTCTACAACAACTCTTGCAGTTGCTCTTCTCCTCTTAGTGGACCAATTGATTGGTTAGGAGCTTCACTACTGCTGCTAATAGAGAATCAAGCCAAACTTGGAGGTAAATTCAATTTTTATGGTTTTTTTTAATTTATCTCAATGACTTTCTTCTTCTTAACCTCTCTCAAGCTTGAGAAGCTCTCTATCATTTTTTTAAATTCAAATGAAGCTTTACCTTAAAGTCTTAATGCCTAATTAAGAGAAAGTTAATCTTTATGCTTATTTGCAATGCTATCTTTAAGTAAATCTCTCTCTCTAAAGGAATAGCCATCTTTATGGCTAAATCCCTTGAAAAAGGATGCTTCTCAATAATAGTCTCTTAATTCAAAGCTAAACTCTAGGCTTGTAAGCTAGAGATTTTCTTTTTATGATTTTGTGATGAGGAAAAAAGTGTTTGTGACTCTATGATCCAAGTGCAAGACTCTTCCTTGATCTGGCCATGAGACTAACGGGTTCGGTCGGATTAGTTTGGTTAGTGATGACCTTGACTATGTTAGAATAAAATATCCTGGAGGAATCGCCTATGTCTTTGCTGGGCGAGGGAAGTTTTTCCGGGTTCGGTTTTGGAAGAACCAAGGGATTAGTCTCTTGTCCGGATATCCGTGGGCGGGGCGCCGAGTGCCTTGCGCAAAAAGTGCTACTTCCGTTTGCTAGCACCTCTGAATTCGTTGCACGGAGGGGACAGGGATATTTCAACGTATCAATATCAATTTGTATGAATTTCATCACACAATTACAATCTTTTACTGGTACTTCATAAATTTTTGACATTTCTTGCTTTTCGTTTGATCCACATTAGCCAATTCAGCGATGAGGATTTTTATATCCAAAGATATCTCAATTTAAGATTATCTCTCTTTAGACATTTTCTCTCTCTAGGCCAAAACAGGGTAGAACAAGATCTTTCTTTTATTTTAGAGAGCGGAATAATTACAACAGTAAAAGGGGAAGTTCTTACACCTTTACACCTCAAAAGCTGGAGAGAGGAATCTTAAATCCTACCCCACTTAAAAAATGTGAGATGTCCTCATCTCTCGCAGTTGAAGGATAAGCTCTTTCACCTTAAGATCGAACTGATTCTGGGGTTCCTTATAGTCTGGTCAACCCACGTAGAATCCTGAGATAAAGATTCAGAATGAAGATTCATAAATTGGAAATTGGGCCTTCATATGGAAGTACCGCAATTGTATGGAATCTCTGACTTTCTTGAGGCCTAGATATGATGGTATTTACCTTATAGCTCCAAGGACCGTGACTATTTGTATATACCGTGGGTATATCTGCAGCTCTTTACTGACAATATATACGAGTAAATCTCAGACCTTGAAGTTATAAGCAAAAATGCTATACAGAGGATGAATTCAAATGCTAGTTGATATGATTTTTGAATTCTGGTTGAGAATTCATGAATTGATTTGGATTCTGATTTAAAGATGATGATTTCTGAATTCGGGTTGAAAGAAGATAAGTTGAACAAAGCCACAATAAGGATGAATGGAACGAATCCGAGTGATGATGTTAGTAACTGGAATGACGATTATGACTTTAGCAAATCACTATGAGATTAGTGGATTGTGCTGACAGATTGCTGCTGTTTGACCTTTGACCCAGTGAATCTAATTAAGGGATGACAAATTGAGAACGTGCATAACTGAAATTCTCGTGGAGGAATGTTAAGAAGAAATTTTGGTCTGATGGACCATTATTGTGTGAAGGATATGAATGATATGTTGTGAATGAATTATTCTCCGATAATGAGTTCTGTATGTTCTTCTTGTAGAAGGGATCTTTATCCTAGGATTCTGCGTGGGTTGACCAGACTATAAGGAACCCCACAATCAGTTGGATCTTAAGGTGAAAGTGTTTATCCTCCTGCTCTGCAAGATGAGGACATCTCGCGTTTCTTAATAAGTGGGATAGGATGTAAGATTCCTCCCTCTAACTTTTGAGGAGTAAAGATATAAGAACCTCCCCTTCTACTCTTGAAATTATTCCCCTCTCTGAAATAGGATAAAGATCTTGTTTTACCCTGTTTTGGCCTAGAGAGAGAAAATATCTAGAGAGAGATAATCCTAAATTAAGATATCTTTGGATATAAAAATCCTCCTAGTGTCTAAAATGGATTCCCCTGAAATAGAATTTCAAAATGAACTTTCCAATGTGCATTAGGAATTAATTGAAAATGTGTATATAAGGGACCTTAGCCTAAGAGTCCAGTACATTTTCACAAAATTTTTGGATTATGGTCCAATTAAGGTTCCAATGGGCCAATTGGATTAATCCAAGTGTTGGGATGAGATAAATACAAAAGAATAAAATAAAAGCCCAAAAATGAATAAATGCTCACATAAGATGAAGAGTTGACAGAGGACAAGGTTTTTTAGTTAAAAATTATGAGATATTACTAAAAAATGAGATATTTTGGAATAATGATGCATTTTTGACACCTTGGTAAGGAAAGGGGGACTCTTGAGGTAGGCGTCTATTTCACATGTGTGGAAGGGTTTTTAATTCAAAAAAATTGTGATATTTTTATCTCTCCTCTCTCCTAGATCAAACCAAATCAAAAAGGGAGCCAAACTAGTCCAAATCTTATCCAAATTGAGTAAAACTGAACCTGGAAAATTATAGAACCCAGTTGGACTTGGTTAGTGGCCTCCCTCACCTATAAATAGACCCTTAGTCTTTTGTAAAAATATATTGGAGCTATACTATGCCGGTATTATATTAAAATAATCATATTTTCTATTATCCCTTAAATTTTTCTCTCTCTTGGGAGCTTGGAACTCTCTCTCTCTACAACTCCTCTTGGAGTTTCTCTTCTCCTCTTAGTGGACCAATTGATTGGTCAGGAGCTTCACTGCTAATAGAGAATCAAGCCAAACTTGGAGGTAAAATCAAATTTTATGATTGTTTTTCCAATTTATCTCAATAACTTTCTTCTTCTCAACCCCTCTCAAGCTTGAGAAGCTTTCTAAATAATTGTTTTAATTCAAATCAAGCTTTACCTTAATGTCTTAAGCTTAATTAAGAGAAAGTTAATCTTTATGCTTATTTGTAATGCTTTCTTCAAGTAAATCTCTCTCTCTAAAAGAATAGCCAGCTTTATGGCTGAATCCCTTGAAAAAGGATGCTTCTCAATGATAGTCTCTTAATTCAAAGCTAGACTCTAGGCTTGTTAAGCTAGAGATTAAGAAAATGATATTTTTATGATTTTGTGTTAACAAAATAATGGTTATTTCTGTTAGATTATTTATAAATAGTTAAAAACTACTTTGATTGATTCTAAATGAGAAATGGATTATCATATTAATTTGGAAAATGAGAAATAATGAAATTAGCTTAATCTATTGGGATAATCATAATTAAGTTTATGATTATGATTAAAATTATGATTTAAATTCATAGTTTGATTTTAAGCATAAAAGAGGAACGACTACCATATTTTCATTACAAACTTTTATTTTTTTAGAAAAAAATTGAGAATTATCAGTAATAGCAGCGAAGCTATGGCAAAATTTTCAAAAAATAATATATATCTTATTTCTATGCATAATGCTAAAAGAGGACTTACTACCATATTCTAGGATTGGACATCCTATGCAAAAAGAATGATCTTCATCATATTCATGAGAAATAATGTTTTTGTAATTATGCATAATTAATTGATTATGAGAAAAGAGTAACTTTTGGTAAATTTATTTTTATGCAAAAAGAGGAATTCCCATGATACAATCAAAACCTCATTGCAGAAAGCCCCCCCAATAGCATTCCTGTTGGGTTTCTGTTTGGCTAAACCCCGCCGGATAATCAAAGGTTTGTGATCAAACCTCGAACTTGTCAAGTCTATCAAGGTGCATTTGATATTATATTCAAAATCTTGTGATCCCTTTCTTTGTGTAGCTTATGCGGCAACCTTTCATCTTCCTTCGGCTCAAACTCCTTGTGTCTTGGATCGTCCCCTGATGGCTTTCTGGTCACTAGTGGCAGTGTTCAAGTAATCACAAGCATTCTCACAATACCAACACATCAGACACTTGATTACCTGTACTTTGCTGTGAGACCATAGATTTCCAGATCAAACACCATGACAAGTAGCACAAACCAGCAAGAAAAGCATTGAAAACTATAAACGAAATCTTACTTTTGTTGTTTAAAACCATTATCTTCAAGAAGAGCATGACTCGGATGTTGAAAATGTGGAAATGACTTGGGCAATGAGCCAACAGGTGAACTGCTGCTATGCTGCTTGATATGATTTTTGAATTCTGGTTGAGAATTGATGAATTGATTTAGATTCTGATTTAAAGATGATAATTTCTCAATTCGCGTTGAAAGAAGATAAGTTGAACAAAGCCACAATAAGGATGAATGGGACGAATCCCAGTGATGATGTTAGGA
Source organism: Cibotium barometz (assembly GCF_041138505.1). NCBI lineage: Eukaryota > Viridiplantae > Streptophyta > Polypodiopsida > Cyatheales > Cibotiaceae > Cibotium > Cibotium barometz. Next base: position 7,364,923 of record NC_141074.1, read on the forward strand.
CCCATAGGAGAAGAGCAACTCCAAGAGTTGTTGTAGAGAGAGAGAGAGAACTCCAAGAGTTGTTGTAGAGAGAGCTCCTAGCTCCCAAGAGAGAAAAATTAAAAGGATAATAGAAAATATGATTATTTTAATATAATACTGGCATAGTATAGCTCCAATATTTTTTTACAAATGACTGAGGGTATATTTATAGATAAGGGAGGTCACTAACCAAGTCAAACTGGGTTCTAGAATTTTTTAGGTTCAGTTTGACTCAATTTGGACAAGATTTGGACCAGTTTGGCTCCTTTTTTGATTTGGTTTGATCTAGGAGAGAGGAGAGATACAAATATCACAATTGTTTTGAATTAAAAACCCTTCCACACATGTGAAAGAGGCGCCTACCTCAAGAGTCCCCCTTTCCTTACCAAGGTATCAAAAATGCATCATTATTCTAAAATATCTCATTTTTTTAGTATTATCTCATAATTTTTAACTAATAAACCTTGTAGTCAGTCAACTCTTCATCTTATGTGAGTATTTACTCATTTTTGGGTATTTTCTTTTATTCTGTTGGATTTATCTCATCCCAATACTTGGATTAATCCAATTGGCCCATTGGAACATTAATTGGACCATAATCAAAAAATTTCTAAAAATGTAGACCCTTAGACTAAGGTCCCTATTGCCATATATATAGGCAGTGATGTGTGCCTGTTGCCATATATATAGGCAGTGATGTGTGTGAACACACTTAGGACCGCCGGGGCACTTTTTCCCTCTTTAGGAGGTTTTTTTCCCCGGCTTGTATATACGCCCATCATTCTAGGGCTAACTAATCTTTTGTACATTGACACAATCTAATACACTTTGTGTTGTGTGCATTCTTGCTTCTTCTTCTCCAAGCTTTGTGTGCTTTCCTGCAACCCTAATTCCAACAATTGGTATCAGAGCACTCATCGGCTCCCAGGGCTACGCCACCAGCACCCTCCGACTCATGTTCTCCGATTGAGGTGAGCTTTCACGAGCGCTTGTTGCAGGTCCCTATACTCTATAAAAAGACCCGAAGGGCTTTGCGTTCTCAGAATTTGCATCTGAGGTCGTTTCGGGCTCTGTTTTTGCATTTCAAGTTCTGCACAGGTGTTTTCGTCATTTTCTGTAGAAATTTTGACAGTGCAGTTTTCTGTAAAACAGGCATATGTATTCTATTGTGGCCCATGCTACATAGCATGAGTTGTTTTTTGTTCAGTCTTTGCTTCATTACAGGTAGCTTTTGCATCAGTTTCAGTCAGTGGCGATGGCTGATAACAACAATGATGTATTTTGCATGTTGTCTGCTGAAGATAAACTGGATGGAGACAGCAACTACCCACTTTGGGCATACATGATGCAGCATGTTTTGGTTGCAAAAGGAGTGTGGAATATTGTGCAGGGTATGGATGTACGTCCAAGTTCTGTGGATGTAGGATCTGTTGAGGATGTTGAGGATGTAGGATCTGTTGAGGATGTTGCAGGTTCTAGCAGCTCTACTGTTGCTGCTGTTTTACCCACTGCTGAACAAGCTCGTTGTGGGATGGTAAAGATGCGCAGGCTCATGCCTTGATTGCACTTTCTGTCAAACGTAACATCACCCCACATATTCGTTCAGCTAAAATAGCAAAACAGGCTTGGGATATTCTAGCTGGTTTGTATTTAACGAGGCAAAAATCGCTTACCTGCGTAAAGAGCTAGAATTGAAGATTATGCAGGAAGATGATGACATGAATGTTTTTCTTGCTGAGATTAAAGATCTCAAAGAACAGTTGATTTTTGCAGGTGAGATTATTCCTGATCATTCTCTTGTACAGACTGTTCTTGATGCTTTACCTGAGACATATCAGACTTTTGCTTCCACGTGGAGACTTCTTGCTGAGGACAGACCTGATGCTGTCAAGTATGATACTTTAGTCAACAAGCTCTTGCAAGAAGCTCAGTCCAGGCAAAACAAGGCCAGGCAGCGTGCAGTTGATCAAGCATTTATTACTGCCCAACAATAGAGAAGAAGTGGTAAGGCAGTCCCTTCCACTATTTCTTCTCCTATTAGTAGGTCTGCAACTTCTTCTCCTTCCACCACAGGTAGCAACAATAAATCTGAGAAGGCTCTTGATAAAGGCAAGAAAAAGACGAGGTGCAACTATTGTAAGGCAAATGATCATGTCATTAAGAATTGCCCTAAGCTAAAGGCTAAAGAGGCAAAGAAGAAAGAGTCAAATGCAGCCACAATAGCGGATGTTTCATTAAGAATTGCCCTGAGCTAAAGGCTAAAGAGGCTAAAGAGGCAAATGCAGCCACAATAGCGGATGCTTCTACAAATGCAGATTCTGCAAATGTTGTGCAGGATACAGAATGGATGTTTAGCGTGTATTGCCAGTATGACCCATCTGTACATGATGCATGTTTGGCAATTTCTGTTGACTCTCATGTTTGGTATTTTGACAGTGGTGCTACAAAGCACATTACCTCGCATCGTGATATGTTCACTTCTCTTGAGGCTGTCCCTAATGGGAATACTGTCACATGTGCCAATAATGCTTCTTACCCAGTGAAGGGCATTGGTAAAATTATGCTTACTGCTGCAAATGGCAGTGCTTTCACACTTTCAGATGCTTTGTATGTGCCAGGGATAAAGAAGAATCTATTGTCTGTCTCTGCGCTTGCTAGACTTGGACTTGTAGTCAAATTTGTGGATGACAGATGTACTGTTCATGATTTGACTTATGGTGATACGATTATTGTATCTGGCACCTTGTTTCGTGGGCTATATAGGCTCAATTCTTATGACAAGTGTGTGGAAGATTCAGCAAATGCAATTTCTGATGAAAAGGCAGTTTCAGATGCAAAACTATGGCATGCTCGTTTTGGTCATCTGAACTTTGCTAGTTTGTTGTGTTTGCAGAAATTTGATATGGTTGTTTCATTGCCCCCTCTTGAGGCACCATTGAAACATGTTTGTGAAGACTGTATTTTGGGCAAAATGCAGCATTCTGCGTTTCCAAAGGATGGTTCTGTGCGGGCCACTCGCAAATTGCAACTTGTACATAGTGATGTATGTGGGCCTATGCAAACTCCGTCATTTGGTAAACACTTGTACTTCGTGACTTTCATTGATGATTACTCAAGGCATGCATGGATATATCCACTAAAGGCAAAGTCCGAAGTGTTTTTGTGCTTCAAACAGTTTTTGCTTATGGTTGAAAATGTATCCAATTGTAATGTGGGCACCCTCCGTTCTGATCGAGGGGGGGAGTACATGTCTAAAGAGTTTGATGCATTTTTGGCTAATCGTGGGATAAAACACCAATGTACAGTGCCGTATACCCCTCAGCAAAATGGTGTTGCTGAGAGGAAAAACAGGTCACTTATGGAGATGGCACGATGTATGGTCAAGAGCCAAGCTTTGCCATATGCGTTTTGGCTTGAGGCTGTCATGTGTGCTGCATATGTACTCAACAGGTGTCCCAGTAAGGCCTTGCAGTCTATTACTCCATACGAAGCTTGGCATGGCAAGAAGCCTTCTATTGGTCACTTGCGTGTCTTTGGTTGCTTGGCCTATGCTTTAGTGCCTGTGCAACAACGCAGAAAATTGGATGATAAGGCTGTCAAATGCATTTTTGTTGGTTACAGTGCTGAGAGCAAGGGTTACAGATTGTATCATCCGCCGCCGCAGTCAAAGCGTATCTTGATTAGTCGAGATGTTGTTTTTGTGGAAGATGCTGTGCAGCCCTTGTTATCATGTACCAAAGAGATAGGTGTGAGCTCACGAGATGTATTTGATACATTGTTGCCTCTATCCACATCTATCCTCATCACATCTCATCCATTCACATCTACCCATATCCACATCCATTCACATCACCTCTCATCCATTCACATCTACCCCGATTCATATCACATCTTATCACATCCGTTCACATCACATCTCATCCATTCACGTCTCATCACATCATATTCACATCCATTTACATCTCATCATATCATATTCACATCACATCACATCCACTCACATCACATCACATCCATTCATATCTCATCACACCCATTCACATCCATCACACCCATTCACATCCACTGCATCCACATCACATCACATACATTCCATCCACATCTATCCTTATCACAGATGTCACATTCATTTCATCCACATTACATCACATCCACATCTATCCACATTACATCATTCCATCCACATTACATCACATCCACATCTATCCACATCACATCTCATTTATTCCATCCACATCCATCCATTCATTCACATCCATCCATTCATTCACATGCACATCTATCCACATCCATCCATTCATTCACATGCATATCTATCACATCACATCTCATTCTCATCCATATACATCACATCACATCCTTTCACATATCATCACATCTCATTCTCATCCATTTACATCAAATCACATCCTTTCACATATCATCACATCTCATCACATTCACATCCACATCTATTTACATCACATCACATCTCATCACATTCACATCCACATCCATTTACATCACACCTCACATCTCATCCACATCCCATCACATCCACTCACATCTTATCACATCACATTCACATCTTATCACATGGCATTCACATCTTATTCACATTGCATTCACATCTATTCACATCCCATTCACCTTTAGTACCGTTTTCTACTTTCGATACTGATGGGACTTTTCTAAGTTTCTGCTAATTGCTTGGCCTATTTAAAGGTACTTTTTGTCGATGGATATTTTCATATTCTTTCTCAAATTTCTCAAGTGAAATATATTCAATATTCTTCTTTCTGAGTAAAAGATTCATGGGATTTATAAAAATCAATTCTACCCATATTTTTCAATAAAATTAATAATGCTCAAAATTTCACTTTTGATAAATACTCATAATTTGAATTATGCCAAAAAATTTTCTTTTACCATTTAATTACTTGGATTTCAAATATCATGGGAATTCCTCTTTTTGTATTAAAAATAAATTTACCAAAATTTACTCTTTTCTCATAATCAATTAATTATACATAATTATAAAAAAATATTTCTCATGAATATGATAAAAATCATTCTTTTTGCATAGGATGTCCTATCCTAGAATATGGTAGGAAGTCCTCTTTTAGCATTATGCATAGAAATAAGATATGTATTATTTTTTAAAAATTTTCTATAGCTTCGTTGCTATTATACTGATAATTCTCATTTTTTTTCTAAATAATAAAAGCTTGTAATGAAAATATGATAGTGGTTCCTCTTTTATGCCTAAAATCAAACTACAAATTAAAATCATAATTTTAACCATAATCATAAACTTAATTATGATTATCTCACTAGACTAAGCTCATTCCATTATTTCTTTTTTCCTAAATTGATAGGATAATCTATTTCTCATTTAGAATCAATCAAAGTAGTTTTTAACAACTTATAAATAATCTAAAAGAAATAACCATTATTTTGTTCACACAAAATCATAAAAATATAATTTTCTTAATCTCTAGCTTATCAAGCCTAGAGTTTAGCTTTGAATTAAGAGACTATCATTGAGACGCATCCTTTTTCAAGGGATGTAGCCATAAAGAGGGCTATTGGAGAGAATCAAGCAAAAGAGGGGGAGTGAATCAAGGAAAAATCAGTGGGATTAGATGCTTGGATGTAAACTCTATAAATTGAGGCATTGGCCTAATGAAAAATTGCTGGTTATTGATTATCCATGCCTACATTAAGCTATTTGTTAATTGCTCACTAATCTAATTACTAATTACTAATAATTACTAATGAAAAATTATTGGTTATTGATTATCCATGCTTACATTAAGCTATTTGTAAATTGCTCACTAATTACTAATTATTAATTACTAATTACTAATTACTAATTACTAATTACTAATTACTAATTACTAATTACTAATTACGTCTTAATTATTTACTAATCACTTTGTTAATGATATTGATTCTAGTATTTGATCCACTATAGCTCATCGCATTGCTGTAATTTCAACATGGTATCAGAGCCATGCCTAAAATCCATCAATTTGTGAGCCCATTATCTTGCTAATCATTTTGCTAATAATTAGGATTAGTAGCTAATTATAAAATTTTCCTCTTTTTTCAATTAGTCTCTGCACCCCCAACCAGTGGAGGAGCTCCCTCTCCTTGCACACTTATAATTAGGCCCATTGCTTCTAGCCATACATAGCCAACCCATAGGTGCTCTAGCCAGTCGAAACAGAAGCGCAAATCGCCACCAGACGAAGGAGAAATTACGATTTTAGCAAGCGCCATTTTTTGGAGAAAATCTGCATTTTCTACTTCATGAAATCATATTGCTCTAATTCCTCATAGCTCCAAGGGTTTTCAAGCATGCTCTACAAGTTGGTGAAGTCAGAATTCAATTTGATCAAGTCTACAATGAGATCCAAGCTCTTCTTCAAATCTACAGGTGACTTTGGTAAAATAGAGATTAATCATTCAATATTTGGTCAAATCTTGTGTTTATTGGCTTAATCCTCTACTAGACTCATTGCTATTGATGGCCTTGAAAGCATTTGAGCTCATTTGAAGTCTAAGGCCCTAGATCTGGACTCCCCGCATACTCTATTTTTTGCACACAAAACAAAGGATTAATTTGCTAATCAGTGATTAATCAATGCTAATCACTATATTTTGGTGCAATTGAGGGTTCAAATTAACCATTAGGTATCTAATACAAATCCCTATAACTTCAAATTGCAATTCAGAGTTGGTTTGATACTCCAACCATTCCGTACAAATTGGTTACCCTTGATTTAATGTAATTTTTGGTAAAATTGTGCTGATAAATTTGTGGTAATCATCATTTTACATTTAACCCTTGGTTAATGCCTATAAATCACACTTAAATTTAAGATTATTCACAGCCAGAGTTGTATTTGGGAATGTGCATAAGAATAAGTGCTATATGCATTATGTATTGGACACATTATATCAGTGTAAAAATGGGATCAGACACTGCCCTTGTCCAGAATAAGGCAAGAGGTAAGACCTCCCGCATAAATTTGGGTTTGCATTGCATAATGACACAAGATAAACATTAAAAACCCAAAGGAACTGTCAGCAAAACATTTAAACATGTTGCTCACATGGAGCAAGAAGACCTGATGGACTAGCTCATGGCCCCAGCCATGAAAGAAGAAGAACATCTCTTTCCAAGAAGAGGATCCACACCGAGAAGAAGATCTAAAGGAAGAATTGAAGGAAGACATGGACACGAGAAGAGAAGCTGCCACAAGAAGACTGAAAGAAGATGAAGACAAGGACGCGTGAAGAGAAGCTGCCCCGACAAGAAGACTGAAGACAAGAGAAGATGTGAGGCTCCAAAGAGTGAGGAGCCATGTGAAAATCTCAAAGAGAGAGAGAGAGAGAGAGAGAGAGAGAGAGAGAGAGAGAGAGAGAGAGAGAGAGAGAGAGAGAGAGAGAGACCCCACAACCCAATGTAACCTGCCCCAACAAAGTAAAACCACCTCTGAGCCACCGATGATGCAGGCCACATGGTAGATGTATGTGTGAGCACTTTAGTCAAGGTCGCGGGCACTTGTAGTAAGCCTTGGACACATAGAGAGAGAGAGAGAGAGTGTCAAGGACTATGAGTTTAGGGACTTGAGGCACTGGTCGTCTCGCGGGCTATCAAGTAAGAGAGAAACTTGGTACAGGGTCCAGGCATGCTAAGTTAACTTGAGGGGAGGTGTGCTAGACACTGGTCGCGGGGACTATCAAGTAAGAGGGAAACTTGGTATAGGGTCTAGGTGTTCTAGGAGTATTCAGTTGAGGGGAGGTGTTGAAATATACAAGTGAATAGGGTGTGTACGGGAACAAGCCCTTGGTTAGAGGCTATAAAAGAGAATTTGTAAATGTGAGAGAACCTGTGAAAAGGTGAGAAGAATCTACTGGGAGAGAATAAAGGGTAGCATGAGAAGATTTAGGAAGTGTGGAGATATTCTGGGAAAAGTGAAGAGGTGGAGAGAATCAAGCAAAAGAGGTGGAGTGAATTAAGGAGAAATCAGTGGGATTAGATGCTTGGATGTAAACTCTATAAATTGAGGCATTGGCCTAATGAAAAATTATTGGTTATTGATTATCCATGCCTACATTAAGCTATTTGTTAATTGCTCACTAATTATATCTTAATTATTTACTAATCACTTTATTAATGATGTTGTTTCTAGTATTTGATCTACCATAGCTCATCACATTGCTGTAATTTCAACAATAGTGACAAGATATTCAGAAATGTTGTCAAGCCATGCTCTTGGTGCTTGTTTTAAGCCATACAAGGCTTTCTTCAACCTGCAAATATGCTCGGGGGGGTGACTCACATCCTCATAACCAGGTGGCTGCTGTAACATCCTCATAACCAGGTGGCTGTAACATATACACCTCTTCCTGCAAATCCCCATGCAAGAATGCATTCTTTACATCCATCTGATGTAAAGACCATTTCTTTGACGCAGCCACTACTATCACAACTCTCACTGTTGCCATCTTGGCAACTGGGCTGAAAGTTTCCTCATAATCAATGCCATATGTGTGTCCATATCCTTTGGCTACCAATCTAGCCTTGTACTTGCTTATGCTTCCATCACTGTTATGTTTTACTTTGTACACCCACTTGCATCCAATGGCTTTCTTGCCTTCAGCACTAAATCCCAAGTCTCATTTCCATATAGTGCATCCATCTCCTCATCCATAGCTTTCTCCCAACACACATTTCCAACAGCCTCATCAATGTATGTGGGCTCTACAACCTGCACAACCTTTGCCATGTATGCATAGTGATGTGCCACATAATCATCATAGGTAAACCTCTGCAGCACAGGATTCTTTACTCTCCCAGATCTTCGTAGCTTTGCATTCATGGCTTCCATAGCCTTCTTTACACCAGGTGTTCTCATAGCTGGGATCCCAAGCTCCTCATCATCAAGGCTCATCTCTGAGCCACTAGACTCTCCACCATCAATATGAGAATGCCCTGCAGAAATGTCAGGCATACAAAGGGGCTCAACCACTTTCTCTTTGCCTTTACGTGATGTACTAATCACATTTGCAGGACTGGTATTATGATGCAGCCTGCCACTCCATGGTCTATCAACTGAACCACTAGATGAGGACTCTCCTGGTCCACTCAAAGACTGTGATTGCTAACTTGTATTCTGTGCAACCACATTTCCACTCACATTAGCCCCAACAACTTCTGTTTCAGCAGCATACCAACTGCTCATCTCATCAAAGATAACATCCCTGCTTACCCTCAACTCATCAAAGATAACATTCCTGCTTACCCTCAACTCACGTGTAGCAGGGTCATAACACCTGTATCCCTTTTGCTCAAGGGAGTATCCAATAAACACACATTTTTCTACTTTTGGATCCAGCTTAGTTCTCAGCTCATCTGGCACATGCACATATGCAATGCATCCAAAAAATTTTAGATGAGACAAATCAGGTTTTTTGCCAATAAACCTCTCCTCTAGAGTTACATCATGTATGGCTGCAGTTGGAGTCCTGTTCATGATGTAAACTGCTGTAGAAATAGCCTCAGCCTAATAGCTATGCGGCATATTCTTCTCTTCCAATGCTCGCGCAATCTCAGCAATGTGCTTGTTTTTTCGCTCAGCAACACCATTTTGCTGTGAAGTGTATCAGCATGTAAACTGTCCCCCGAATACCATTCTTCTTCAAAAATTCAGAGAACTCATTGGAGAATACTAGCAGCATACCAGCTGCTCATCTCATCAAAGATAACATCCCTACTTACCCTCAACTCACGTGTAGCAGGGTCATAACACCTGTATCCCTTTTACTCAAGGGAGTATCCAATAAACACACATTTTTCTACTTTTGGATCCAGCTTAGTTCTCAGCTTATCTGGCACATGCACATATGCAATGCATCCAAAAAATTTTAGATGAGACAAATCAGGTTTTTTGCCAGTAAACCTCTCCTCTAGAGTTACATCATGTATGGCTGCAGTTGGAGTCCTGTTCATGATGTAAACTGCTATAGAAATAGCCTTAGCCTAATAGCTATGCCGCATATCCTTCTCTTCCAATGCTCGCGCAATCTCAACAATGTGCTTGTTTTTTTGCTCAGTAACTCCATTTTGCTGCGGAGTGTATCAGCATGTAAACTGTCCCCCGAATACCATTCTTCTTCAAAAATTCAGAGAACTCATTGGAGAATACTAGCAGCATACCAGCTGCTCATCTCATCAAAGATAATATCCCTGCTTACCCTCAACTCACGTGTAGCAGGGTCATAACACCGGTATCCCTTTTGCTCAAGGCAGTATCCAATAAACACACATTTTTCTGCTTTTGGATCCAGCTTAGTTCTCAGCTCATCTGGCACATGCACATATGTAATGCATCCAAAAAAATTTAGATGAGACAAATCAGGTTTTTTGCCAGTAAACCTCTCCTCTGGAGTTACATCATGTATGGCTACAGTTGGAGTCCTGTTCATGATGTAAACTGTTGTAGAAATAGCCTCAGCCTAATAGCTATGCGGCATATCCTTCTCTTCCAATGCTCGCGCAATCTCAGCAATGTGCTTGTTTTTTCTATCAGCAACTCCATTTTGCTGCCGAGTGTATCTGCATGTAAACTATCCCCGAATACCATTCTTCTTCAAAAATTCAGAGAACTCATTGGAGAATACCAGCAGCATACCAGCTGCTCATCTCATCAAAGATAACATCCCTGCTTACCCTCAACTCACGTGTAGCAGGGTCATAACACCTGTATCCCTTTTGCTCAAGGGAGTATCCAATAAACACTCATTTATCTGCTTTTGGATCCAGCTTAGTTCTCAGCTCATCTGGCACATGCACATATGCAATGCATCCAAAAAATTTTAGATGAGACAAATCAGGTTTTTTGCCAGTAAACCTCTCCTTTGGAGTTACATCATGTATGGCTGCAGTTGGAGTCCTGTTCATGATGTAAACTGCTGTAGAAATAGCCTTAGCCTAATAGCTATGCGGCATATCCTTCTCTTCCAATGCTCGCGCAATCTCAGCAATCTGCTTGTTTTTTTGCTCAACAACTCCATTTTGCTGCGGAGTGTATCTGCATGTAAACTGTCCCCGAATACCATTCTTCTTCAAAAATTCAGAGAACTCATTGGAGAAGTACTCTCCCCCTCCATCTAACCTTAGGCACTTTACATATTTCCATCTGACCTTAGGCACTTTGCATATTTCCCTGATTGCTTTTCAACCATAACTCTAAAATTCTGAAAATGAGTGAACACCTCACTCTTCTCCTTCATGAAGTATACCTACACTTTCCTTGTGTGGTCATCTCAATAAATGTCACATAATACCTGTAGCCTCCCATAGACATGGTCTTCGTAGGACCCCATACATCTGAATGCACAACATCTAGTGCATTTTTGCTCACATATCTGTTACGTGGAAATACATGCTTTGTTTACTTTCCAAATTGGCATGCTTTACATATTCTCTGCATACCTTCAACTTTAAATTTTGGCAGCCTGTCACAATTCCTTTAGTTTGCATAGACTTCATTCTCTACACATTCACATGTCCAATTCTTTTATGCCAAATATCTGTGTTTGCAACAATTCCTGAACCATTTGCAAACATCGTAGCACTCACTTTAGGCATGTTTACATTCAACGTAAACATTCTGCCCACTCTGTTGCCTTTTGCAACCAACCTGCACTTGTCTTTAAAGTCTTCAACATAACAACCATCAGGGTTTAACTGAACCTACAAACCCTGATCAATCATTTGACCAACTAAAACCAGATTATTTGTTATGTTCGGAACATGAAGTACATCTACAAGGTACTTCACTTTGCCATCCTGCATAGACAATGGCACATCTCCAACATGGGCAATTGGATGAGCAGTGTCATCCCCTATTTCCACAAAACCTAGTCTTTCAAGGTTTTTCATCTCCTTGGACCACTCCCCATGACTTATGTGGTTTGAAGCACCTGAATCAACGTACCATACATCATCTTTATGTGCTGCTTCAACATTTTCAGACATGGCATTAATGACATGCTGCATAACAAACAACCTTTCATTATCCTCATTTGTTTCTGCTCGAGGATGCATAGTTGTTTTGCTGCAATTTTCCATTTTGCATGTCAGCGTGCTTCTTATAACAATCTGCCTGCACATGTCCAGGCTTACCACAATAAAAGCATCCACGTGTATCATTATACTGCCTTTGCCAATTTTCACAACCTCTTTGACTTCCCCTACCTCTGAATTGGCCTCTTCCACCTGCGTGTTGTTGTTGTTGTTGTAAATTTTGGGACTGTTGTTGTTGCTGCTGCTGGCCATAATTCCAATTACGTGTTCGGCCACCTCCTTGACCGCGTCCATGGCCTCCTCTACCTCGTCCTCTTCCTGAACTTGTGTAGAAGGCCTGTTGCTCTGAACTATTTTTGTTTTGTGAAGACTGTTGGTCTTCACCCAAGCTCCTCTCTTCTATAATCAACATAGACACCAAATCTGTAAAATTGGGAATGTTTTCTCGAGTCTGAATAGACGTCTTGAATGCCTTGTATTGTGGCCCGAGACCACGTAGATAGACTTCCACCTTGTCATGATCATCTACTGAAACACCAATAGATGCAAGGGATTCCACAATACCCTTTATCTTCAATGCATAGTCATTCACAGATATACTCTTTTTCTCCACAGTATGAAGTTCATTCTTCAACTGTATCTTTCGTGCCTTGGTATTTGTTTCATAGAGTTTTACAAAGGTGTCCCACGCCTCCTTAGGGGACTTGGCATCCTGAATGTGCCCAATCATGGTGTCCTGTATACTGATAGAGAGCCAATACATAACTTTTCTGGCTCCTTGGTTCCAATCCTTGAACTCTTTCACATCTGCAGGCAGTCGGATTGATCTCCGGTATCTTTGGTGCCTCTTCATGCTCACCTTCTATGTAGTCCCAATAACCCTTTCCCATCAGGAAATTCGTCAACCTGAACCTCCAAGCATGGAAGTTGTTCTTATCAAGCTTCTCAGCGACAATCTGGTTTATGTCATCATTTGACATCTTGCCGCCAGACACACAAATTTACCAGAAATAGCACTCCGGTTTATCCTACACAAACTGCTGTATTTTCTGCAGCGGTACTATAGTACACTCAAATGTCATAAAACTAGTGGCCTCAATGTGTATACATACACCTAATGGCAAACTGTTGACCTCCTTGCAGCACAAACAGTGTCTGCACAACCAATCTATCTTCTTGCAGTTCTTAAAACAGAGTTCCGTAGAGAATCGATGACTTACCTCGCAGTGCTTGAAATCGCTTGCTTTTTGAAAAATGGAGGTCCAGACGCGCCCGAAACGCGTTTTCGGCCCAAAAAACTTTGTCTAATATGATATTATAGTTTCCATATGGCTTTACTCCCGCGAGGAAAGCTCCTTAATCAGAGATCGTTTGCCGGTGCCTCCCGTAGAAGAGCTCCCGACAAGGGTGTAGTCACCAACACTAATAGGGAAGGAAGAGTAGTTGCAGCTCTTACCCTCGTACCGCTTCCTGTGCTTCTCTTGCTTGTAGCTCAACCCTTAGCATGAACCAAGCTCTAATACCATGAAAAGATGTAGGGGAGAAGAGAGCTTGAGCTCTTGCAAGCACACACACACACTCACAAAACCCTAAGAGAGAACACACAAAAGTGAGAGGCTGAAAATCTTCTTCTTCACTCAACACTCAACACACCATATACAAAGATAAGAGTACACACAATATGAAAGGTACTCAACCAAATACATACTGGGGTTCTCTATAGTATGAACCCAACTAAATGAGCTGGCACTATAACTATGCCAGTCTCTAGAATGGCTGTCACACAGCCTGTCATCCCACTGGCCGCATATCACCCATGATCTCACCAACCATGCCGGTGGTGTAAGTGTGGGGCCTATCCCCCAGGTGGGTCATCACTGTCCACCGCCTCACTAGGTGAGCTCGATATCTCAACATTTGGATTTGCTAAGGCTTCATCCAAGGTGGCTGGCTCCATCACTGTTCCCATTATCTCAGCCACCATCAAGACCATATTGGCAATGAGATCAGATGCTCTTCTCTGCTCCTCTATTCTCCTTGATCTGCATGGTCCATCTGTTGAAGATTCTAGCTTCTCAAGTACTGGATTACGCTCATCAAAGAGCTGTTGTGCCCACTTATGAAGTGGCTTTCCTTCTGGTGTAGCAGCAGGCTGTTGTGATGTGTGAGAGTCTTCATCCTCTAAAAACTCCTCCTCCTTTGAGAGGAAATATGACTGGTGGGTTGGGCTCATGGTGGACTATTTCTCTGGCTGATGATAGAGTGGATGGACCTCCTTCCTCCACTGAGTGTGGCTATTCTGCAAATACCACATCTCGGCTGGCCACAAGCTTCTTTGCCTCTGTATCATAGAGTCGATATGCCTTCGACTCTTGACTATATCCAAGAAAGATACACTTCTTGCTTTTGGCATCTAGCTTGGTCATGGATGCATCCAGAATATGCACATAACATTCACAGCCAAATGTTATGAAATGAGAAACTAAAGGTCTCTTACTGGAGTAGGCCTCTTTGTGAGATCCCTGTTCCCACCGAGCAACAGATTCGCGATACTAGCAGTGGAAGTAGCACTTCTCGCACGAGACAAGGGTCCCACATTTGGGGCCTCGCCCACGGATATTTGGATAAGAAACTAATCCGTCGGTTGCTCTAAAACCAAACCCGAAAAAACTTCCTTTGCCGGAAAGCACGAGCGATTCCACCAGGATAACTTTTTACTCTAACGTAGTCAAGATCATTTCTGATCGAGCTGATGCAATTGCATCTATAAGATACTTGATCAGATCAAGGAAGAAACTTGCACTTGGATCATTGGGATCAACGCTTTTTTCCCCATTCAAGAGGCACAGCCGTTGATTCTTATCCATAGAACAATTACTGTCCGGGATTTACCTTATCTATCGTAATAACAGAATTTTTGAGTCTCGATTTACGGATCCATCAGTCCAGCCTAACCCCATCCGATCCCATGGGTTAGCCAACCGCCCAACCACTGTAGTGATGGGATCCAATTTGAAATTTGGTTAGGTTTTGTCCCGGGTACCAAGGAAAAGAGTTCCAAGGCCCCCTAGCCGGAAGTTCATGCAAACATAAAACTAGTCACACCACTTACACACCCAATATGAAATTGCCTTTTCTTAGCATCAGCTAACTTTAAAACAATCCTTTAATGAAACCATAGTACCACTGATCAAAATCTTCCAATTTATCCGGTTGATTCATAATTTCCCATCATTCCTTCATCAGAGTATCTATGGCATCATTGGCAACAACTAGAACGCTCACCACCTGTCCACACAGGGGCCTTTTCAATAGTTCCTAGCCTATAATACTCGGCAATATAATCACTTATAAAAATCAAGATGGACTCTCGTTGAAGATCAGCAAGATCAACCAACAGATCCATATAAAGAGCCATGGACTCATCCATTGAAGACCAGCAAGGTCACTCAACCAGATCCATGCCCGGTTTCACAAAACAACTCTTACTCCTTGTTCCAATATCTTCCTCGACGCACGCGTGGGTATCCTAGGTGACCCAGAGCCCGAGCACCGTATGGTCAGCACCCTCTAGGATCCTTCGCAGGTGACCTAGCGCTTCACTCATAGGCCGCTTCCTTGGTCCCTCATCCACCGTACCGGAAGCTCACCATTTTAATCGAACCGAGGCTGGTCAAGACCTCGGCCGACCTTGCTACGCGAGACGTCCTCCATTGACTCTCCGTTAGCAGTTGTAACTTTATCAGTTAGGTCTCCACGACCTTAATCACAAGACGGTCAAAATGCTTCCCCAGCATTCTTGACATAAAACAGCCATTTACAAACAGCATTTACAAACAGTTTACAAATACAATTTCTATATTAACTCTCATTTTTCCACATTAATCCTCATTAATCCACATTACTTATTCCACGTTCCATTTATATGTGTACTCATCTAATCACATCATTTTCTATCTCTTCACTTCAGATTCCTTCACATCACATATCATAATTTCACATCCATATCCACATCCACATCCACATTCACATCCATACATCCACATCTACATGCTTACCTCCATTTTCACATCCTCATTTATACATCCATATCTCATATCCACATTCATACATACACATCCATATCCACATCCATACATCCACATCCACATGCATACATCCACTATCACGTCCTCATTCATACATCCACATCCACACACGTACATCCGCATCCACATTCCCATTCACATCTATACATCCACATACATACATACATCCACATTCACATTCCACATCCATATCTACATGCACATTGCACATACATCCACATCCACATTCCCATTCACATCTATACACCCACATCTACATCCACATACATACATACATCCACATCCACATTCCACATTCACATCTATACATCCACATCTACATCCACATTCACATACATCCACATCCACATTCCCATTCACATCTATACATCCACATCTACATCCACATACATACATACATCCACATCCACATTCCACATTCACATCTACATCCACATTCACATCTATGCATATACATCTTCATGCATACATCCATTTTCACATTCATACATCCACACTCCCATCTCCACATCCACACATCCACATACATACATCCATTTTCACATTCCCATTCATATAACCCCATATGCCTTCACATCTAATCTTTTACATCACATCCATTCTCGCCCTATCACAACCTATATACATCTTATCCTATCACATACACTTCTTACCTCATCCCATACACATCTTATCACATCTTAATTCATCTTATCACCTCCTAACTTATTTCATAAGCATCTTATCACCTCTTATCACATCTTATACACCTCTTATCACATCTTATACACCTCTTATCACATCCTATCACATCTCATATCTACTTATAGAATACAAGAGAATTCTTATATTTGATATAAGATTTCTTTACACATTTATTTATGCATAAATTCTATTTAAGGAGATTAATACTTTCGAAGTAAAAATCAATCTTTTATGCATCTTCCTATGCATAAATTCATTTTAAATAAAAATGACGTTTTTGAATTAAAATTCAATCTTTTATGCATCTTCCTATACATAATTTCAATTTAGATGAGAATGACACTTTTGAATTAAGATTCATTCTTTTATGCATCTTCCTATGCACAAATTCAATTTAGATGAGAATGACGCTTTTGAATCAATCTTTTATGCATCTTCCTATGCATAAATTCATTTTGGTAGGAATTACACTTTTAGAATAAAAGAATTTCTCTTATGCATCTAAGTTATGCATAAAATCCATTTATGATGAAAATCACACTTTTAGTATAAAAAGAATATCTTTTATGCATACTTCTATGCATGAAATTTAATTAAGATAAAAGTAACACTTTTATAATAAAATAATCAACTTTTATGCATACCTCTATGCATGAAATTCAATTATGATAAAAGTAACACCTTTATAATAAAAAAATCAACTTTTATGCATACCTCTATGCATGAAATTCAATTGTGATAAAAGTAACACTTTTATAATAAAATAATCAGCTTTTATGCATACCTCTATGCATGAAATCCAATATGATAAAAGTAACACTTTTATAATAAAATAATCAACTCTTATGCATACTTCTATGCATGAAATTCAATTGTGATAAAAGTAACACTTTTATAATAAAATAATCAACTTTTATACATACCTCCTATGCATGAAATCCAATATGATAAAAGTAACACTTTTATAATAAAATAATCAACTCTTATGCATACTTCTATGCATGAAATTCAATTGTGATAAAAGTAACACTTTTATAATAAAATAATCAACTTTTATGCATACCTCTATGCATGAAATCCAATATGATAAAAGTAACACTTTTACATTAAAATAATAATCTCTATGCATGAAAATCAATTATGCATAATATAAAAATCAATTTCTCTATGATTACAATGAATATCTTCAATTAATCTAGGATGATAATTCCTAAAATATGGTAGGAAGTTCTCTTTTCATGCTTTGAATGAAATTATTTTATGCATAATTTTTATAAAAATTTTGCCATAGCTCCGTTGTTTGCTATGACTGATAAATCTCAATTTTTCTAAGGGATAAAGCTTATCATTAAGAAATAATTAGAATGATCCCTAATTGGATCAATAATCCATAATGGATTGAATCATCAATATTCATGAAATACATTAACTAAAAGCATAGAAAAAAGTCATTAATTTGGCCTCAAGTATAGATTAATCTTGGATTAAGGAAAAGCTTTATGAAAAGCTTCATTTGGATTGAGAATGGGTCATGAGTATGGCCATTTCTTGAGTGAAAGAGAGAAATTACATAAAAAAACCATTTGAATTAATCATAAATAGAAATTTATGTAATTCTTAACTATCATTAATCAATTACTTCAATAGCATTCATCAAATTATATAACTCTTCACTACCATTTATCAATTAACTTCATTAGCATTCAAAAATCATTCCAATTAAGCTTCTCAAGCTTGAGAGGGGTTGAGAAGAGAGAAGCATTGAGAAATTATAGAAAAGATCAAAATTCACCATTTACCTTACAAATTGCTTGATTCTTTGTTCACGGTAGAGGCCCCCAACCAATCAATTGGTTAAGTATGTTGATGGAGCCACTAATGGGGATTGAAGAAAGAGGGAGGCTCCAAAAACTAGTGAATTATTAATGAATTCATAGTTCTTGGCTTAGGTGGAGTAGAGTAACGACGCATAAACACTTTATATTTTTCAACAAGGGGGAGGCTTCTATTTATAGGAAAAATTGAGCTCCTAACCAAACAAACTGATTCTAGAATTTTCCAAATCAGTTTGGTCAATTTTTGACCATTTTTAGGTCAGTTAAGCTAACTTTTTGGAACTAGACTTGAATGAGGAGAGAGGAGAGATGAAATATCTCAATTTTTATGAGTTTAAAACTCATTCAAGCATGTGAATATGCACCTCCTTTAAAGAACTCCCCTTCCTTACATATGTGTCAAAATGGAATCATTATACCCAAATATCTCATATTTTTAATATTGTGCATAGTTTTTTACTAATAAACCTTGTACATTTTCAACTCTTCATCTTATGTGAAATATGCACCTCCTTTAAAGAACTCCCCTTCCTTACATATGTGTCAAAATGGAATCATTATACCCAAAATATCTCATATTTTTAATATTGTTCATAGTTTTTTACTAATAAACCTTGTACATTTTCAACTCTTCATCTTATGTGAGCATTTACTCATTTTTGGATACCCAAAATATCTCATATTTTTAATATTGCTCATAGTTTTTTACTAATAAACCTTGTACATTTTCAACTCTTCATCTTATGTGAGCATTTACTCATTTTTGGGTATCTTCTTTTACAAATTGGATTTATCTCTTCCCTACACATGGATTGATGCTATTGGCCCATAGGAACCTTAATTGGACCATAATCCAAAAATTTCTGAAAATCTAGACCCTTAGGCTAAGGCCCTTTATACCCATTTCCAATTAATTCCAATTGCACATTGGAAAGTTCTTTTTGAATTTCTGTTTCAGGGGAACTTATTTTAATAAGATGAGATAATTTTCTATCCAAAAATATTCAAAATCTGAATATTCTCTCTCTAGAATATTTTCTCTCTCTAGGTTAAAACAGTTAGAAACAAGGTCTTTATATTTCTGAAGAGGGATTGATTACAGGGGAAGATACTAGACATCAAAAAGGGGGTTGGGGGAGGAATCTTACACTCTTGAGGTGTAACATCCTTAAGTACTTTTGTGTAGCTCCAATTGAGGACATAAACTGTTGTGTTGACTGCTTCAGCCCAATATGTATTGGGCAAATCCTTTGCTTTCAACATGCATCGAGCCATCTCCATGACAGTTCAATTGCACCATTTTACAACACCATTTCGCTGTGTGTGAGCAGTGGTGAGTTGGTGCTTGATGCCATTCTCCTTGCAGTAGTTGTCAAATTCCATTGAAAGGAATTATCCTCCTATGAAACTTCTTCACCTTCTTTCCTGTCTCATTTTCCACAAGCTTATGCCAGTGTTTGAACTTCAAAAGCTTCAGCCTTATCCCGAAGAAAATAAACCCACATTTTTCTACCTTTGATAAAATAAGAAGATCCCCCTAATGCAGTAGTAGACATTTTACCACAAAGATTAGCATGTACTAGCTCTAGAGGAGTCTTTGCCCGATTACTGCTTTCCTGTGGAAACGTCTTGCATTGTTTCTTGCCCATCATACAAGCTTCACATGGTTCCTACAATTTTGAAAATGCAGGCAAATTAGCTACTATACCCTTTTTCTACATCTCCTTTAGCACGGCAAATCCAATGTGACCAACTCGTTGGTGCCAAAGCTTGCTTGTGCTCTTATCTGAAGACACTATAAGGGCACCCAGCTTGTAGAGATTGTTGAGCCTTACTCCTTTGCCGACTACCTTGCTAACAATATCTAGAATTTCTGCGTCAGTTTTCTTGAAGCATACTTCAAGTCCATGATCAGTCGTTGCAGAAACTGATAGTATATTTCTCTTTATCTGGGGTACATAGAGCACATCTGACAGCTTCTTCTCTTCACTTGTAGATGCCACAAAAGATATTGTTCCAGACCCTTCAGTTGGACATTTAGCATTTTCCCAACAACAACACTGATGGGTTTCTGTAGAGGCTTCTAAGAACTATACCAGCCCTTCTTACTGGTCATGTGTCGGGATGCTCCACTATCCAAAATCCGTGAATCATCAACTAGAGCCTGAGCAGATGAACATACCTCTTCAATGGCGATCTAAAGTTCAAGCTCGATCTCGACATTGTTGATTGACTCCTTTCCCTTCCATATGAAGACTTTAAGGTGCTATTCTTCTCATCCGCCTGCTTCTTTCTGACAACATGACCCTTCTTGTCATAGTAATAGCAGCTCCCTTGAAACTTCTTCTTCTTTGGCTTCTTCTTCTTCTTATCAGAAGATGTTGTGCCTTTGTCTTTCGCATTAGCCAAAAATGCAGCATCCATACCATTGTGGGTCTTCAGTCGCATCTCCTCCTCAAGTAGCATAGCACTAAATTCTTCAAATGATAAAGATGGTACTCTAACCTGAGTGTTTAGTGATGTAGACAAGCTATCATACTTCTGTGGAAGAATTCGGATGCACCTCCGAGCCAACTCCTCACTAGTGTGTGTAATCCCTACAACAGCCATTTGATCTCGCAAATTTTTTATCCACGAGATAAATGCTTCAATAGCTTCTCCTTCAGCAAACTTTTCAGCAGAACAAGCTGATTCTCTAGGTTCAAAATCCTAGTCTGATTGCGAGTTTCATACTGATTTCTCAGTATGATCCAAGCCTCTATAGCCTTGGTAATATGTTGAATCAGAGTGAGAATAGAATCACTTATGCTGGTGTGACGATGGCACAAAGTGTATCAGCATTGCACCTTCTTCATGCCCAAAGACGTGTAGCATCTAGCGGAAGCGGGCTTCCCATTGATTCTGCATCCATTCCCAGAATAGTTTCTAGGTTCTCATAAGAGTCTAGAATGGCATTGATTTTGAATTTCCAAAGAGTATAGTTCATCCCATCAAGCTTGCCTTCTGTGAAGGCAAGTGGACAAATGCACAAGACTGGTGTAGCAGCAGTAGAGGTAGAAGTCATCACTCCTAGGGTTCTATGCAAAGAAAGACTAAACTTTATGTACTATTCCTGCTATGAGCACCTAAGCTCTGATACCCTATAAGATTATAGCACAGCGGAAAGAGATAGCAAGCCAAAGCACAATAGACACACAATGGAGAGAATTTAAAATTTTGATTATACCAAAGAGATACAAGTGATGGTGTTGTCCACCCGTGTGCTCTCAAGTAGATGGCAATCTAGACAAACTCTGGATGGAATATGTATGAAGTGTAGAAGGGTGTGGATACTCACAAGCATTGGATACCTTAGCTCATGACAACCATATCCATATATAGTATTGTAGGCGGTGTGGTAGATGCGTATACAATGAGGGTGGTTACACTACATAGACACGGTCACCACTCGGGTATCAAGAACAAGGCCCATCAACCACCGAGACCACCGCCCACTAATGATGGACCTATTATCCAAGGGAATATTCCTCATACCGTCGCCTCGGGGGCTCCCACCCCCAAACCCCAAGGTCGGCATTTAAGCCAAGGTTCCCACTAAAGACATATACACCATGGCTACTCCTCATAATGGGGGCCTAACAAATGTGCATTATACATCAAAGTGAGATACATGCTAAGAGGCAGGCATTGAGTGTATACTAACGCGAGATGTAATCCACACTTCTAGAGGGAACCAGCTCATGTGGTGAGATTGGGTTTGAATCTTGGCAAGTTGAGGTTTCTACAAATTGGATTACCGGAGGTCACCCAACACCTTAAGGTTTTCGGGTTTGGATGGCTAGACCAATTTGTAGAACACCTTAGTTAAGCACGCTTGCACATGAACACAACTGGGATGGGTGACCTCTTGGAAAGTGGTAGGATCCATGTTTCCAACAACGCCCTAGCCCTACAATTACCGAACTTCACTAGACCATTTTTTCTAGTTGTAACTAACAGTTGTAACTGACGTTAGTGGATCTGGCATACAAACCATTTTGATGTAAGATGACCATACCTTAGCATTTGAAAGTCGTAAACTAAAACCATGTGAGCTCACCTATAGCACCTATGGATAAGGAACTTTTGGCCATAGTACATGCTCTTCGCATGTCGAAACACTACCTCATGGGTTTAGAATTCTTGATTAAGACTTACCAACAAAGCATTAGACACCTACTTAGTCAGCCCTTGATCTCTGATCATCATATTAAATGGGCTTCCTTCATTCAAAGTTTTCACCCCATGATCCAATATCAACCGGGTCGTGCCAATGTTGTTGCGGATGCTTTGAGCCGTAGACCATCAATTATTAACATATTTGTTGTTCATATTGAATCTTTTGATGCTATGCATGATAGTTATGTCCATGATGTTGATTTTTCAAATGATTGGAATCCACTTGTTCATTATAACTATTTGCCTCTCTCAATAGTTATTAATATGTTTTATGGTTTCCTATTCTTTGATAAAATATTATGCATTACTGCACCATTTAGGGATATTGTTTTGCAAGAAAAGATTATGCATATTCTTTGACAAAAGATTATGCATTACTGCACCATTTAGGCATATTGTTTTGCAACAAGAAATGCATGAACCACCTTATGTTGGGCATCATGGCATACTTTCTACTTTGACATCATGTGAAAAACTTTCTTATTGACCTAACATGAAAAAAGATATTGCAAAATATGTCTCCGACTACATTGTTTGTCAACATGTCAAGTGTCATCATGGAAACCATATGAACTATTGATGCCTTTGCCAATTCTGAATGGTCCATGGTATAAGGTTCCTCCTCAACCCTAAAAGATGTATAATTTTTCCTCTCAGTCCCCTGTAATCATCCCCTATTTCAGAATGCAAGAAAGCATTGTTTTCCTTGTTTTTGGTCTAGAGAGAGAAAATATTCTAGAGAGAGATAATACAGTTTTGAGATATTTTTGGATATAAGGTTATCCCTTTTATTTAAGATGAATTCCTTTGAAACAGAAGTTCAAAAGGAATTTTTCAATGTGCATTAGAAATTAATTGAATATGTGTATTAGAGACCTTAACCTAAGGGTCCACATTTTCAAAAAAAATTGATTAAGGTCCAAAGAGTGTTCTAAAGGGCCAATAGGATTAATCCAAGTGTTTCAATAAGAAAAATGCAAAGAATAAAAGAAAATCTCCCAAAAATGAGTAAATTCTCACATAAGATGAGTTGACTAAGTACTGGGTTTATTAGTAAAAAAATGAAATTTTGACACCTTAGTAAAGGAGGGAGGGGGTTCATGAAGGAGGCGCCCATTTCACATCAGTACTCCATATTTTTAATTCAAAAAAATTGAGACATTTCATCTCTCCTCTCTCCTCTTTCAAACTGGATCAAAAAGTGAGCCAAACTGGTCCAAAACTTGTCCAAAATGGATCAAATTGAGGCTCGAAGCCTCTAAATCCCAATTGGACTTGGTTGGTGGCCTCCCTCACCTATAATTAGACCCTTATTCCTTTGTATTTTCATCTTTGTGTATTTATATGCCATTATAATTTTCAAATTAGTGTAGTTTTATCCCTCTATTTTGCCTCTTCTTGGGAAGCTTTGGAGCTTCACTAATCTTCATCCTCTCTTGGAGATTACCCTCTTCATCTTGGTGGCCAAGCTTTTTCTTGTGGGCTTCACTTCTCTCTCTAAAGTATCAAGACAAAAACCAAGGTTAAGCCTAAATCAATGGTGTTTATCTTTTTCTAAGGTAATCTTCTTCCCAACCTCTCTAATGCTTGGGAAGCATTTTAATCAATGGTTTTTTCTTAAAACCAAGATTTTAGTGATTCATATTGTTTAAATGGATTAATGCTAATCTTTTATGCTTAAATATAATGTTTTTGATTAGTAAATCTCTCTTTTAGAGAAAGAATACTCACCTTTATGGATTAATCCTTCTTGGAAGGATGGATCTTAGTATTAATCTTATTTTCTTAAGCAAAACTCTAGGCTTAACAAACTAGAGATAGAGATTAAGCAATTTTATGATTTTTATTCTGATTTAAATGAGGATTAATTCATTCAAGCTTGTTTTATGATTAGAAAATTCATAATTATTCATTTTAAGTTGAAAGAGAGTTTATGCTTACATTTTTGTAATTATTTTCATATGGGAATGATAATGGGATATTCTTAAAAATAAACAAGAGGTTTAAATATAATTATGCTTAGGTATGCATAATGAATTTTTAGATTAAAAGAGGAAATCCCACCATATTTTAGATAATTAGGAGTAAATATTAAAAGTAGAATTTTTGAGTATTCTCAAAAAATGCAGTAAAGCTATGGTAAATTTTTAAAAAAATTAAATTTAATTTTATGCATAAATTTGATAATGCAAAAAGATGAATTCTCATCATATTCTAGGCATAAACATTTTAGTGTTAAAAGAAGGATTTTTGTTACATTTTTTGAAAATACGTTTATAGTATTTATGCATAAATGTTTAAATGGAGAAAAGAGGAATTTTTGTTAGATTTATTTTTATATGTGCATGCATAAAAAATTAGATGCAAAAAGAGGAATTCTCATCATATTCTATGCATAAGCATTTTAATGCTAAAAGAAGGATTTTGTTACATTTTTTGAAAATACTTTTATAGTATTTATGCATAAATGTTTAAATGGAGAAAAGAGAAATTTTTGTTATAATTATTTTTCTATGTGCATGCATAAAAATTTAAATGCAAAAAAGAGAAATTTTCACGATATTCTATGTACAAACATTGTCATATTTCAAAATAGGTATACTCATGGTATGTATATTCATGGGTACTTTTGATTATTTATCAACAGAGGAATTTTTATCGTTATTTTTATTAGGAAAATGCATAAATTAATTTGGTATCAAAAAGAGAAAGTCTCACCATATTCTGTGTAGATAATTTAGGGCATGTGAATGCTTAGGTCCAAATGAAAGAAAAAAGAGAATATTTTTCTATGTGAATATTCTAAATAAATGAGGTATGCATATTTATAAAAAGGGTCATTGGAAAAAGAAACATCCTTGTTAAAATCCATTATTTACGAGAATAGAATTATTTAAAGTTCTATTATGCCCAAGAAAGAATGAATTTTCATAATTTTGGATTTTTACCCTTACGATTGGAAATCACAATTATTTTATCAGATAAATAGCAAAAAAAATTTAGGAAATAAATCTGAGTAATTCAGGGTTAGGCTACGATCGCGTAAGAAAGGTGGGTCAATAAGATGCCTACCCATCTCTTAAATCAGAAACTAAGCCAAGTCTTGTGACCATTTCCATTTCTTCAGTAGTACGAAGAATGGATAATCAGTTGCCTTAGAGAAGTCTTCCCTAAGATCGAAACCATCTAGAAATAGTTAGAAATTCATTTGAAATTGATGGATGGATCACTAAGATACGAGATTTGTGATTTTCATTAAGAAAGTCAGGGTTTTGGGAAAGAGGGTCTTGTGAAATCAACTCAATGGGAAATTCTTACTTGCATAGAAACTTTGTTTTTGTAAAGGACTGTCTTACGCTAGAATGCTGGAGGAAGCATTTGGCTTATTGTTAAACTAAGGAGAGTTAACATTGCAACAGCTGGCGGGGAGTCATCGAAGGACGTCTCCCACAGCAAAGCCTGCCAAGGTCTTGACCAGCCTTGATATGGTTGAAAATGGTACGCTTTTGGTACGATGGGCGAGGGCCAACGAAGCGGTCCCTGAGTGAAGTACTAGGACACCTAAGGAGGATCCTAGAAGGTTCTGACTAGGCAATGCACGGGCTCACAGTGACTGCTAAGACACCCATGAGTATGTCGAGGAAGATATTCATGAATGGCAAGGGAATTATTTAAATGAGCTGTAAAACTATGAAATTGGATCTCGTTGGTTGACTAGCTGGTCTTTAACGAAGAGTTCGGATGAGATTTGTTTGGAACTTTGAGAATCATGATGGAAACACTATGAATTTATTGCAATTCTATCTTGAAGATAGTTGAGGAAGATATTCATGAATGGCAAGGGAATTATTTAAGTGAGCTATAAAACTACGAAATTGGATCTTGTTGGTTGACTAGCTGGTCTTCAATGGAGAGTTCGGATGAGATTTGTTTGGAACTTTAAGAATCATGATAGAAACACTATTAATTTATTGCAATTCTGTCTTGAAGATAGTTGAATATGAGAAAAGGCAATTAATTTATTACAATTCTGTCTTGAAGATAGTTGAATATGAGAAAAGGCAATTTCATATTGGGTGCGTAAGTGGTGTGTCTGTTTAATAAAACTACATGAGTGCCGGCTAGGGGGCTTGGGAACTCTTTTCCCTGGTACCGGGGACAAACACAACCTAATTTTTATAAAAAGGGATCCCACCAATACAGTGATTAGGTGGTTGGCTAACCCATGGGCCTAGATCGGTGGATTCCTATAACAAAATTCAATTAGGTTTAAGTTACGATAGTTGAAGTAAGTCCCATGAAGATTCTTGTTCTATGGGAAAGAATCAACGGCACGGCTGTGCCTCGCTTAAGGGAAAAAAAGTGATGATTTCTATGAACCACGTGCAAGTTTCTCCTTGATTTGGCCATGTGATCCATGGGTTCGGTCGGAATACAAAGGATAGATAAGGCTCTTGACTACGTTAGAAGATTTTTAAGGAGGAATCACCTATGCTTTCTGGGCAAGGGAGGGATGTTTTTTTTTGGGTTCGGTTTTAGAAGAACCGTTGGATTAGTCTCTTGTTTGGACATTCGTGGGCGAGACCCCGAGTGGGAAGCTCTGCCCTAGGTTGCTACTTTTGCTGCCAGCACTCCATGGTTCAATGCGTAGAGGGGGCAGGGGTCACACATGGGAATAAATTTCAATGGATTTCAGTATGAGATTACCTACTACTTCCTCGCATAATGATATGATTTTTACCATAGTAGATAGGTTTAACAAACAAGCATACTTTGTGGCATGCAAGAAGACATTGACTGCTCCACTTGCTACAAAGATATTTATTAAAACTTTTTTCACTCATCATGGGTTTCCTAGACTAATTGTTTTCGATAGAGACTCTTGCTTTTGCAATCATTTTTGGATAGCTTTGTTTTCAAATTTAGGCTCTAAGATAGACTTTAGTTCCGCTTTTCACCCAAAAAGAAATGGCTAGACTGAAGCTACTAATAGCATTGTCATGGACCTTTTGAGGGCCTATACCATTGACAAACCTTCTAATTGGGATGAGAATTTGCACATTTTGTAATTTCCTTATAACAATACCACCCACTCTGCCCCACAGGAAAGACACCCTTTGAAGTTGTCTATGGTAAAAGTTACCTACTTTGACTTCTAGAGTGGAGACACAAGTTCCAATTGTCGCAGACCATTTTGCCTGTGATTGTACTCAGATTTTGGTTGAAGCGACTCAATGTATTCAAAAAGCTCAAGAAAGATATACAAAACAAGTAAACAAGAAGCAAAGACTTATGAAATTTCAAGATAATGGCATCGTTTGGTTAAGAATCTAAAAACGTAGACTTAAGAGCATTGAAAAGCACCCTAAGCTTACACTCACTCTACATTTTTATGGGCCTTTCAAGGTTCTTAAGAAAATCGATGAAAGTGCTTTTAGATTGGACATCCCACCTCATTAAAATATACACAACTTCTTCCATATTAGTTTGCTATGCCCATTTAAGGGAACTCTTCCACTTTATCCTATTCTAGATGAGCCACCTCTTTTTTATAAGAAGACTTAGAAATTTTAGTCCCAAAATCTATCCTTTACCATGGCCAAACCAACACTCGTACAAGTACTATTTGTCATCGATACTTGATTAAATACAAGAATCGCTCTATTGAGGAAGCACAGTGGATACCTGAATCATGTTGTCCACCTATGTGCTCTGATTATTGCCTACTATTCATAGTCGCCTTGATTCCAGCTATGTACACAGACTCACAGATTGAGGTAGTGTACATATATCTGTTTGTGTGTACAAACTTATTGATTGAAGCAGTGTACATATATCCATTTGTGTGTATAGACTTGTTGATTGCAGAACTTGTTGATTGAAGCAGTGTACATATATCCATTTGTGTGTATAGACTTGTTGATTGCAGTAGTACACTATGTGCAGACTCGCTGATTAAGGCAACACTCTTTATATACAGATTCACCAATTGAGGTAGAATGATTTTGTGTAGACTTGCCGACTGAGGCAACACGAGTAGAGGAAGAAGACTCGCCGATTGAGGCATCTTCCTAGCTTTATGACACCAACTGAGGTCAGTTGCTTTCCAACCCCGGGGCATGTTATGGATTATGGAAATTAATGAAATATTTTTGTGGTATATTTTTTATGGATATTTATTTTTTATTATTTGCCACATGGTCAATGAGACGAATGCCAGGTACATGCTAGGTAGAAAGTCACTGGATATAATCTTGTGGTATATTTTTTATGGATATTTATTTTTTATTATTTGCCACATGGTCAATGACTAACACCAGGTACATGCTAGGTAGACAGTCACTGGATATAATCTTGTGCATGTGTTTTTGATAGCAGATCAATGGCAGGGCTAATGGTGGTGGCATGATAATGGTTACACATTTTTGGTGTGCATATTGGATGCACATTTTGGCATCACTATGTTTATGGGGCGATATTATATTTTTGGCGACATTATATTTATGTAACATTTTATGTAGTGGCTTAGTGGCTGTCATTATCTTGTACATAAAATTGTGGCACACATATTTATTATGCACATTTGTTATAGGGACATATTTATTCAAATGGTTTGTTTAGCCTTAGTAGACGGCCCATATTAATTCATGCATGACACTTTGCAAAATTCAAGGCCCAAAGATGGTTCACATTACTTCATGCATGATACTTTCTTAAAGTTTAGGGCCAAGGCCCAAAGTGGAGTGTAAAAGTCATTTTTGGCTCACAGAATAATATATCTAAATACACTTTCTTGAAAGCGTGAGCCATCAAGCAAGTGGGGGGGGGAGATTGTACCCAATTTTTGTGCCGTGCATCTTCTCTTCTTTCATGTTCATGCAAGTTTATTTCTTAATAAGCTATGGTGTTTTTAGAGGGGTAGAGTGAGGTTTGTCCATGGTTTTATTGAATTTGTGCATGAGGACCTCAACCCCCTTGCAACACACTGCACTCTAAGTAAGCTCCTAAACTTGTGGAGCTTCTTGGTACCCACTACTTTCACGAAGATGTTAGCCACCTAGTCCTCTGTGCTGGCATATACCAGATCCAAAAATCTTCTCTCCCACAAAATGATAATGTGCCTCAATGTGCTTGGTTCTAGCATGATAGACTGGGTTGTTCGCCCCACCAGCTATATGCTACTTATGTTGTCACAATAAATGACAATGGTCCTATCCACGGGATCACCCATATCACCAACAATTAGCTTCTTAAACTAAGCTACCTCATAAGTTACCATAGCAGCACCCTTGTACTCTCTACTTTTGTACACAATAAGGTAATTGTCAGCTATTTCTTACTACTCTAATAACTCACAATAGCACTCCCAAAAGAAAACATAAAGCTACTGGTAGTTTGAGACACTACCCAATTAGCATTTGTATACCCATGTAGTTGTATCTCTCTATGGCTTCATAAAAAAATTTCATAATCAATAGTGGACTTTATGTATTTGAGAAACTGTCTAGCCACATTAAAGTGTGGCTTCTGAGGGGCCTGCATAAAATGACTCACAAGTCCAACATCGTAGCTCAAATATGGCATAATAATGGTCATGTAGATTAAGCTACACAAATTGTGCATGTACATAGTGGGGTCCTCCAAAAGCTTACCTATATATGTGGAAAGATTAGTGTTCTACTCCAATGGCACTGAAATAGCCTTACAGCTCGTGATACCATACTTGGATAACATGTACAAGCCATACTACCTGTGTAACAACAAGATGCCATTAGGTGATCTCACCACCTCTATACCAAGAAAGTACCGCAACTCACCCAATTCTTTTATCTTAAACTTTTGCTTCAAAAGCATCTTGAAATCATGTATATTAACATCGCTACTATCACCAATCATAATCAAGTCATTTACATAAATTTACTAATAGCATGATTTCTCTATCTGTCTTTTTTCACATAAAGTGAATAATCTACATTAGTATCTAAAATCTAATGGTAACCAGATGCTCCCAGATCCTGTTTGATCATGCTCTAGGTGCCTACTTCAAGGCATATAAGGATTTGCATAACCTGTACATAAAATTTGGATGTGCATTGCTCTCATAACCTGCTTCATAAGCCATACAAGGGGTGTGATTTTTCAGTGATGTAAGTTTCCTCCCCAGCCTCTCAAGATATCCAGCATCTTCCCTGTAATCAATCCCCTCTTCAGAAATATAAAAGATCTTATTTCTAACTGTTTTAACATAGAGAGAAAATATTCTAGAGAGAGAATATTCAGATTTTGAATATTTTTAGATAGGAAAATTTCTCATATTATTAAAATGAATTCCCTTGAAACAGAAATTCAAAAAGAAATTTTCAATGTGCAATTGGAATTAATTGGAAATGGGTATAAAGGACCTTAGCCTAAGAGTCTAGATTTTCACAAATTTTTGGATTATGGTCAAATTAAGGTTCATATGGGCCAATAGGATCAATCCATGTGTGGGGAGGAGATAAATCCAATTTTGTAAAAGAAGATACCCAAAAATGAGTAAATGCTCACATAAGATGAAGAGTTGACTATGTACAAGGTTTATTAGTAAGAAACTATGAGTGATATTACAAATATGAGATATTTTGGGTATAATGATTCCATTTTGACACATATGTAAGGAAGGGGAGTCCCTTTAATGCTCACATAAGATGAAGAGTTGAATATGTACAAGGTTTATTAGTAAGAAACTATGAGTGATATTACAAATATGAGATATTTTGGGTATAATGATTCCATTTTGACACATATGTAAGGAAGGGGAGGCCCTTCAATGAGGCGCCCACTTCACATGCTTGAATGAGTTTTAAACTCATAAATAATGTGATATTGTATCTCTCCTCTCTCCTAATTCAAGTCTAGTTCCAAAAAGTTAGCTTAACTGACCTAAAAATGGTCAAAAATTGACCAAACTGATTTGGAAAATTCTAGAATCAGTTTGTTTGGTTAGGAGCTCAATTTTTCCTATAAATAGAAGCCTCCCCTTTGTTGAAAAACAATAGTGTTTAATGCGTTGTTACTCTACTCCACCCAAGCCAAGAACTATGAATTTATTAATAATTCACTAGTTTTTGACATTTCCCTCTTCCAAAGATTAGTTGACCACTCTTGTTTAATCAAGAGTTGAACCCTCAAACCATCAAGCCAAAGGAAAGCTTTCAAAGTCATTAGTAAGTTGGTGATTCTTCTTTTCACTTATTTTACGATTTTTTATGGCTTTAAATGGTTTTTATGCTTTATGTCTTTTCTAAAAATGTTATGCTTCATTACAAAAAGGCATTCCCCTCTCTTCTCTAACAAAACCAACCATTCTCTATTCTAGGTGAATGGTTAATTGATTAATGTCAAGTTTTTATAATGATTATTTTATTATAAAAGTGTTACTTTTAGGATAATTAAATTTCATGCATAGAGGTATGCATAAAAGATGAATATTTTTGTAAAAGTGTTACTTTTAGCATAATTGAATTTCATGCGTAGAGGTATGCATAAAAGATGAATATTTTATTACGAAAGTGTTACTTTTAGCATAATTGAATTTCATGCATAGAGGTATGCATAAAAGATGAATATTTTATTACAAAAGTGTTGCTTTTAGCATAATTAAATTTCATGCGTAGAGGTATGCATAAAAGATGATTATTTTATTACAAAAGTGTTACTTTTAGCATAATTGGATTAGCATAATTGAATTTCATGCATAGAGGTATGCATAAAAGATGATTATTTTATTATAAAAGTGTTACTCTTAGCATAATTGAATTTCATGCGTAGAGGTATGCATAAAAGATGAATATTTTATTATAAAGGTGTTACTTTTAGCATAATTGAATTTCATGCGTAGAGGTATGCATAAAAGATGAATATTTTATTATAAAGGTGTTACTTTTAGCATAATTGAATTTCATGCGTAGAGGTATGCATAAAAGATGATTATTTTATTATAAAAGTGTTACTTTTAGCATAATTGAATGTCATGCATAGAGGTATGCATAAAAGATGATTATTTTATTATAAAAGTGTTACTTTTAGCATAATTGAATTTCATGCATAGAGGTATGCATAAAAAAATGATTATTTTTTTGTAAAGATGTTTAAAAAAATGATTATTTTATTGTGAAAGTGTTACTTTTATCATATTGAATTTCATGCATAGAGGTATGAAAAAAATGATTATTTTATTGTAAAACTATTACTAAAAAAATGATTATTTTATTGTAAAAATGTTACTTTTATCATATTTAATTTCATGCATAGAGGTATGAAGAAAAATTATTATTATTTTATTATAAAAATGTTACAAAAAAATAATTATTTTATTGTAAAAGTGTTACTTTTATCACATTTGAATTTCATGCATAGAGGTATGCATAAAAGATGATTATTTTATTGTAAAAATGTTACTTTTATCATATTGGATTTCATGCATAGAGGTATGCATAAAAGATATTTTTATACTAAAAGTGTGATTTTCATCCTAAATGGATTTTATGCATATATTAGATGCATAAGAGAAATTCTTTTATTCTAAAAGTGTAATTCCTACTAAATTGAATTTATGCATAGGAAGATGCATAAAAGATTGATTCAAAAGTGTCATTCTCATTTAAAATGAATTTATGCATAGGAAGATGCATAAACGATTGATTTATTTTTCGAAAGTGTTATTCTCTTTAAAATGAAATTTACGCATAAATAGATGCGTAAAGAAATCTTATATCAAATATAAGATTTCTCTTGTATTCTATAAATAGATATTGAGATGTGATAAGATGCATATGGGAAGTGATAGGATGTGATAAGAGGTGTATGAGATGTGATAAGATGTGATAAGATACGTATGGGAAGTGATAGGATGTGATAAGAGGTGTATGAGATGTGACAAGATGTGATAAGATGCATATGGAAAGTGACAAGATGTGATAAGATGCGTATGGGAAGTGACAAGATGTGATAAGAGGTGTATGAGATGTGATAGGATGTGATAAGATGTGTATGAGATGTGATAGGATATGATAAGAGGTGTATGAGATGTGATAGGATGTGCTAAGATGAGTTAGGATGTGATAACATGTGTATGGGATGAAGTAAAGAGTGTATCTGATGGGATAAGATGTATATGGGTTGTGATGTAAAAGAATAGATGTGAAGGCGTATGGGGTTATATGAATGGGAATGTGGAAATGGATGTATGTATGTGGATGTGTGGATGTGAAAATGGGAGTGTGGATGTATGAATGTGGAAATGGATGTATGTATGTGGATGTGTGGATGTGGAAATGGGAGTGTGGATGTATGAATATGAAAATAGATGTATGCATGTAGATGTGTATGTATAGATGTGAATGTAGATGTAGATATTATGGATGTGAATGTGAATGTGGATATGGATGTGGATGTATGGATGTAGATACGGATGTGGATGTATGTATGTGAACGTGGATGTATGAACGGGGATGTGAAAATGGATATATGCATGTAGATGTGGATTTATGGATGTGAATGTGGATATGGATGTGGATGTATGGATGTAGATGCGGATGTGGATGTATGTATGTGAATGTGGATGTATGAACGAGGATGTGAAAATGGATATATGCATGTAGATGTGGATGTATGGATGTGAATGTGGATATGGATGTGTATGTATGAATGCGAATATGGGATTGGATGTATGATGTGGATGTACGAACATGGATATGTATGAATAATAATGAATGTGAATGTGCATGTGAAATAATGTGTTGTCGATATGAGTAAATGGATGAGAATGAGTACACATTGAATTGAATGTGGATTAAGTAATGTGGACTGAAGAGGGATAATGTGGAAAGACGAGAGTTCGATATAGAAACTGTCATTAGGAAGTGAATGGGGTCTTCTTGGGCCCTTTAATTTGCCCCAGCCTAATCAAAGTGATTAAGGAATAGCCAAATGGGGGGTTGCCATGTGGATTGAAATGTTGGGTTTTTAAGAGAGGTGTAAGAGTGGTCAAAGGGTGCACTTTTTCCCCCAAAAAGGGGGAGGGGGACAATTTTACAATTTTTGGACCTCCATAACTTCTACATACAAGCTCCGATTTGAGCGGAGATTACAGATCCGTGATCTATGCATCAAGAGCTTTCCATAGATATGTTACATGATATGGTTTTATCTGCTAGATTTTAAATTACATTTTTTTTCCAAAATTCAAATTCGAATAAAGTAGCCGTTTTATATTTTATTGTAAAAGTGTTACTTTTAGCATAATTGAATTTCATGCGTAGAGGTATGCATAAAAGATGAATATTTTATTACAAAAGTGTTACTTTTAGAATAATTATATTTCATGCATAGAGGTATGCATAAAAGATGAATATTTTATTACAAAAGTGTTACTTTTAGCATAATTGAATTTCATGCGTAGAGGTATGCATAAAAGATGATTATTTTATTACAAAAGTGTTACTTTTAGCATAATTGAATTTCATGCGTAGAGGTATGCATAAAAGATGATTATTTTATTATAAAAGTGTTACTTTTAGCATAATTGAATTTCATGCGTAGAGGTATGCATAAAAGATGATTATTTTATTATAAAAGAGTTACTTTTAGCATAATTGAATTTCATGCGTAGAGGTATGCATAAAAGATGAATATTTTATTATAAAAGTGTTACTTTTAGCATAATTGAATTTCATGCATAGAGGTATGCATAAAAGATGATTATTTTATTATAAAAGTGTTACTTTTTCTCATATTTGAATTTCATGCATAGAGGTATGCATAAAAAAATGATTATTTTATTGTAAAAGTGTTACTTTTATCATATTGAATTTCATGCATAAAGGTATGTAAAAAAGTGATTATTTTTATTGTAAAAATGTTACTTTTATTATATTGAATTTCATGCATAGAGGTATGAAAAAAAAATATTATTTTATTATAAAAATGTTACAAAAAAAAGATTATTTTATTGTAAAAGTGTTACTTTTATCACATTTGAATTTCATGCATAGAGGTATGCATAAAAGATGATTATTTTATTGTAAAAATGTTACTTTTATCATATTGGATTTCATGCATAGAGGTATGCATAAAAGATATTTTTATACTAAAAGTGTGATTTTCATCCTAAATGGATTTTATGCATATATTAGATGCATAAGAGAAATTCTTTTATTCTAAAAGTGTAATTCCTACTAAATTGAATTTATGCATAGGAAGATGCATAAAAGATTGATTCAAAAGTGTCATTCTCATTTAAAATGAATTTATGCATAGGAAGATGCATAAACGATTGATTTTTATTTCCAAAGTGTTATTCTCTTTAAAATGGAATTTACGCATAAATAGATACGTAAAGAAATCTTATATCAAATATAAGAATTCTCTTGTATTCTATAAATAGATATTGAGATGTGATAAGATGTGATAAGATGCGTATGGAAAGTGATAGGATGTGATGAGAGGTGTATGAGATGTGATAAGATGCGTATGGGAAGTGATAGGATGTGATAAGAGGTGTATGAGATGTGGTAAGAGGTGTATGAGATGTGATAAGATGCATATGGGAAGTGATAGGATGTGATAAGAGGTGTATGAGATGTGACAAGATGTGATAAGATGCGTATGGGAAGTGACAGGATATGATAAGAGTTGATGAGATGTGATAGGATGTGATAAGTTGTGTATGAGATGTGGTAGGATATGATAAGAGGTGTATGAGATGTGATAGGATGTGCTAAGATGAGTTAGGATGTGATAAGATGTGTATGGGATGAAGTAAAGAGTGTATCTGATGGGATAAGATGTATATGGGTTGTGATAGGGCGAGAATGGATGTGATGTAAAAGAATAGATGTGAAGGCGTATGGGGTTATATGAATGGGAATGTGAAAATGGATGTATGTATGTGGATGTGTGGATGTGGAAATGGGAGTGTGGATGTATGAATGTGAAAATGGACGTATGTATGTGGATGTGTGGATGTGGAAATGGGAGTGTGGATGTATGAATGTGAAAATGGATGTATGCATGTAGATGTGTATGTATAGATG
The DNA here is from genome assembly GCF_041138505.1 of Cibotium barometz. Taxonomy (NCBI): domain Eukaryota; kingdom Viridiplantae; phylum Streptophyta; class Polypodiopsida; order Cyatheales; family Cibotiaceae; genus Cibotium; species Cibotium barometz. Next base: position 7,401,926 of record NC_141074.1, read on the forward strand.
TGAATGTAGATGTAGATATATGGATGTGAATGTGAATGTGGATATGGATGTGGATGTATGGATGTAGATACGGATGTGGATGTATGTATGTGAACGTGGATGTATGAACGAGGATGTGAAAATGGATATATGCATGTAGATGTGGATGTATGGATGTGTATGTGGATATGGATGTGGATGTATGGATGTAGATGTAGATGTGGATGTATGTATGTGAATGTGGATGCGGATGTGGATGTATGTATGTGAATGTGGATGTATGAACGAGGATGTGAAAATTGATATATGCATGTAGATGTATGGATGTGAATGTGGATATGGATGTGGATGTATGGATGTGAATGTGGATATGGATGTGGATGTATGGATGTGGATATGGATGTGTATGTATGAATGCAGATATGGGATTGAATGTATGATGTGGATGTACAAACATGGATATGTATGAATAATAATGAATGTGAATGTGTCGTCGATATGAGTAAATGGATGAGAATGGAATGTGGAATAAGTAATGTGGACTGAAGAGTGTGGACTGAAGAGGGATAATGTGGAAAGACGAGAGTTCGATATAGAAACTGTATTTTGTAACTCTTTGTAAATGACTGTTTTATGTCAAGAATGCTGGGGAAGCATTTTGACCATCTTATGGATTAAGGTCTTGTAGACCTAACTGATAAAGTTGCAATGGCTGACGGAGAGTCAATGGAGGGCGTCTCGCGTAGCAAGGTCGACCGAGGTCTTGACCAGTCTCGGTTTGATTTAAATGGTGAGCTTCCAGTACAGTGGATGAGGGACCAAGGAAGCGGCCTATGAGTGAAGCGCTAGGTCACCTGCGACGAAGGATCCTAGAGGGTGCTGACCATATGGTGCTCGGGCTCTAGGTCGCCGAAGATACCCACACGTGCATCGTGGAAGATATTGGAACAAGAAGTAAGAGTTGTTTTGTGAAACCGGGCATGGATCTGGTTGACTGACCTTGCTGGTCCTCAATGGATGAGTCAATGGCTCTCTTATATGGATCTGTTGATTGAGTTTGCTGATCTTCAACGAGGATTCCATCTTGATTTGTCGGGTACTATGAGCTAGGAACTTTTGAAAAGGCCCCTGAGTGAACAGGTGGTGAGCGTTCTGGTTGTTTGCCAATGATGCCATAAGTACACCGATGAATGAATGATTGGTTATATGGATTCAACCAATGATTTCGAGGATTGTCATCAGTGACATAATGGTTTCATTAAAGGATTGTTTTAAAGTTAGCTGACGTTGAAAAAAAGGCAATTTCATATTGGGTGTGTAAGTGGTGTGACTAGTTTATGTTTGCATGAACTTCCGGCTAGGGGGCCTGGGAACTCTTTTCCCTGGTACCTGGGAAAAAACCTAACCAAATCCCTAATTGGATCCTATCACTACAGTGGTTGGGAGGTTGGCTAACCCATGGGACTGGATGGGGTTAGGCTGGACTGATGGATCTGTCGTAAATCGAGACTCAATTTTTGTTATTACGATAGATGAAGTAAATCCCGGACAGTAATTGTTCTTTGGATAGGAATCAACGACTGTGCCTCTTGACGGGGAAAAAAGCATTGATCCCAATGATCCAAGTACAAGTTTCTTCCTTGATCTGACCGAGTACCTTTATAGGTGCAGCCGGATCAGTTTTCTCAGTAATGGTTTTGACTACGTTAGAGTAAAAAATTATCCTGGTGGAATCGCCCGTGCTTTCCGGATAAAGGAAGTTTTTCCGGGTTCGGTTTTGGAAAAACCGACGGATTAGTCTCTTATCCGGATATCCGTGGACGAGGCCCCGAGTGTGGGACTCTGCCCCGCGCGAGAAGTGCTACTTTCGCTGCTAGTACCCCGAATCCGTTGCTTGGTGGGAACAGGGATCTCACAAGTGAGCTTACTTGGAGATATTTCTTGGGTGAGTGATTGAAAATGGTGAGATTTTGGATATTTATTATCTTTTGTTGTGCACTTATTAAGCAAATATAAGTGAACATAGAACATAGAACATAACATGCACAACATAGAATATAACATGTATGATAATCACAATTAGTATAAATCATATTTCAATAACATTTACAACACAACATATCAATGTTTTCGTCAACCAACCTCTCAATTAAAAAATAACAATCCCATCTCTTCAATTCAAACTAACAATCCCAAAAGGACAATGTTCATAATGATTAACAATCCTAAAAGGACAATTTCTAGAATCCCAAAAATACAATGTCCACAATTCCAAAAAGAAAATGTTCACATGACTAATAATCCAAACTAACAATCCCTAAAAGACAATGTCGACATGACTAGCACTCTAAACTATGTGCTTGTGGTAGGACTTGGACGATTATTTCTCTTGAGATTGCATGTATCACCACTTTGGAGCTCCCTCTTGAGGCACTTACTATAAATTTCCTTGTTTTTCTTGACACACATGCAGAAGCACATCATAAGTTCACATACTCTTTCCATGCATTCGCATCCCACCAGCATATCAAACACTATGTCATCCTTGTTTGTAAAGGTTGTCAACAACCATTTGTCGAAAACAAAAGATACATATACAAAGGCGACACACATGTGAGTACTCTCCCATACATAGAAGCTCACACACATTTACTCGAGCATTTACTCTCCCACACATACCAGGTCGCACATACTTTTCCATTCATAGAAGCTCAGCTCTACATTATCCAAAAAACTATATAATCACAAGTGCAAAAAATTTATCTAAGCATAAGCGTAAGTGTCATGAGAGTAGGTCTTCTCTTTTCCACCAAAAGAAATACACAAATAGGTTCGTTTATGGGAGAGAGATTCCCTCACATTATGATATGGTATCTTTGGCTGGTGCATAAACATGTTTTCATTCTGATGAAGTGCCAAAACTTGCATGAATATGTAGTAGATGTGTTTGCATACAAACATAAGACTTTTTTCCTTGGTAATTAACTTATTAATTGTTGGGTGACTCAACAAGTAAAAAAAAAAATCTTAGGTTAAGTTGATTGTGAGTGAATCCAATCAACGGTAACACGTGTGAGACGTGCCCAAGCTAAGTTAATTGTGAGTGAATCCGATCAAGAGTAACATGTGTGAGATGTGCCCAAGCTAAGTTGATTGTGAGTGAATCCGACCAACAGTAACATGTGTGAGACATGTGGTGTGAGTTTGGTTGTAAGTGAATATGATCAACTCTGTGACACGTGCGATGCGTATGAAGACACTATGAGTGAATCCAATTAATTATGTTTATGTTTACAGGACCTTTGGTACATGGAGATTTAAATATTCCATAAATTGACAATAAAGAAAATAAACCATAGACATCATAGCATAACTCAAGAGCATGAGATCAAAGAACACAAGATTGGGTGCAATCCTCCCCCCAACGTGTGTGGCTCCACTCCCACACGCGGTATTTAAATCATATTTCATAAATTTATCCCTTGGAGCCATAAATAGCATAGTTTTTCCAAAATTGGGCTTTTACAAAATTGAACCATAGTCCAATGCTTTTAAAGTATTTTATTAAAAAGAAACCTTACCCAACATATGTACAATGGGCTAAACTATACAAAATTAATTACTTTGCACACATATTCTATCCAATGTCCACCTTTGTTATCCCCAAACTTATGATCTATGCTCAAAGACATCCCACACTGTTAGATCACAATTACTTTGGATTCACTCACAAAAATAATACTGACAACTGGAAATCATTATCTAGATTCACCATCATTCTTCACACATAAACCATACATCACACATAATTAATCAGATTCACTCTTGCATTGGATTCACTCACAATGTCTTCACATAATTAATTGGATTCACTCACAATGCCTTTGCATAATTAATTGGATTCACTCACAGTGCCTTTTCATAATTAATTGGATTCACTCACAATGCCTTTGCATAATTAATTGGATTCACTCACAATGTCTTTGCATAATTAACTGGATTCACTCATAATTAACTGGATTCACTCATAATGTCTTTGCATGCATCGCACATATTCACAGAGTTGATCGGACTCACTCACAATCAAACTCACACCACATGTCTCACACGTTATCGTTAATTGGATTCACTCACACAATCCACTTAACCCAAGATATTTTTTCACTTGTCGGGTCACCCAACAATTAATAAATTAATTACCTGTAATAGTTTCACAACATAGTGTGAAGGCATTGTGAGTGAATCCAATTAATTATGTTTCACATAGAAATAAATAATCGAGATTGAATCTAGATAATGTTTACCACTTTTGGTTATTATTTTTATGAGTGAATCCAAAGTATTTGTGATCTAACACTATGGACTGTCTTTGAGTATAGATCATAAGTTCAGAACAATGAAGGTGGACATTGGATGGAATTACCTAGCTGTGCACGTGTGGAAAATAATTATTTTTGTATGGTTTGACCTATTGTACATATATTTGGCAAGGTTTATTTTTTATGAGATACTTTAAAAGCATTGGACTATGGTTCAATTTTGTAAAAGCCCAATTTTGAAAAAGATATGCTATTTATGGCTCCAATGGTTAAATTTATGAAATATGATTTAAATATCGCATGCGAGAGAGGAGCCACACATGTCGGGAGGGAAGGTTGCACCCAATCTTGTGTCCTCTGATTATGATGTTCTTAAGTTTATGCTATGGTCTCTATGGTTTATTTTCTTTATTAAACAATTTATGGAATATTCAAATCTCCATATACCAAAGGTCTTGTAATAATACTGGTATTAGAGCACATCAAATTTAAGTATTGAATTTGAGTCATGGAGAGACTTGAAGAAGAAAAATCAAGAAATTGGTTTTTTCTTAAAGGTTATTTGCTTGGAGAAAAAATTAAGGCTTTTCTACAGATTCAAAAATACTTGTAGGAGAAGTGGAGAGTCTGGAAAACCCTTACAGAAGAGCAGAGCAGCAAAGGTACAAGGGCCTTAGAAAAATTAGAAAGAGCAGCAAAGGTAGAAGGGCGAGAGCAAAGGTACAAGGGCTTTAGAAAAATTATAGAAAAATATAGGGAAAGAACTCTTGGACAAAGATTGGAAGGTGAGGGAAAGAACTCTTGGACAAAGATTGGTTGGTTCATGGGAATTTTATGGACCCTTAGATGGATATTGGAATCAAAGGCTAGCAATTGATGTCACCCTTTCTTTCAAAACCAGAACCAAAACCACTACTGTGCAAGAGAAACCACGCCTAGTTTCACAAAAGTGGTTTTAGCAAATTAAAGATGATTTGGAGATCCTTCTTTACGGATGTAGGGAGCAAGGATTGAGAATAATTTTCCTATTCTCAAATTTTTGGATAGTGGCCAGAACAGGATTTGTATAATGAAGGGCTCAAGTTTTTTCTCTCTCCTTTTCCTTCTTCAATTAATAAGCGCTCAAGCATAGCTCTTTACAGGGAGAATTTCTTTTGGAAATTTTTTTATAAAAAAAATAAAAGAGAAAAAGCTTCTCCAATTTGTGTTGCACGGATGCTGGTGGCAGAATGTTTTTTTTTTGGGTTGGCTAGTGCACAAACTGTGTGGGGTGTGAAGCTTTTTGGTTGGCTAGCGCACAAAGCTTTGATTAAAGCTTAGTTTTTTTTTTTACTATTAAAGGCTTAAAACACAAAGTCAAGCCAAGAGGTGGTACTTTTTTTTTTGGCATTGCTTGAAAATTCCATCAAGTGGATAGTGAGATCAATTGATCCCTCACTTTGACAATAAGTTAAAGGCAGATTTACGGCATCATTTACGAATACTTCTAAATCCTTCCGGCTTTGATTTTCCATCTTGGTTATTTGTTTTCAAAATTTATCGGCTTATTTACGAACGAGAAGCAAGATTATATATTTTTGACAACAATATCTACTCTGAATATGGTGTTTATCAAGTTCTCCAACCCACCACTAAAGATAAGAAAATCCTTATAATTTTTCTTATTTCTAATTATTTGTTACTTCAAAATTCAGTGTTGTTAAGGCATTATTCGATCAAGGGATTTTTCCTAGTTCTTATCTTATTTATTTGTTTAATTATTAATTTTGATTAAGAATATATATTCATATGTGTTTATTTACTTTCTTTCATTTTTGCTAATGTTGACCTAACAAAGTTTATTAGTGACTATAGATTTTAAGTAGATAGATTATTCGTCAACCTATGTGAAGAGAAAGATGTTTAATTTCTTAGGGATCAATGGTTCATTTTAGCATCATTTATCCTCAATTTGGTAGTGGGGATAATCAAGGGGTTTTCTAATGTCTCTTTGTATTATTTGTGAATATATATATTTGTAATTTAGTACTCAATATTTATTGATAATACTTTATTAATTAGTTATTTAGACAAAGAACTATTTTTGTAAGACCTTATGACATACATGCATCTATATTGAAGTATTTGTCCATGACTTCAAACTTTTATATTGCATCATATTCGACTAGTCTCTTGACACTTCCACTAGACCTTAGTAGGATGAGAACCAAAAATTCTAAATAATACCCTTGTTGAGAGTAGATATTATTTCAAAAATGGTTTAGATGAGACCCTAGATTAGCAATGAGACTTAGAGTCTATAGGTGAGCTTTTTGCCAAGCAAGAGGAGAAAAATTCTTCTAGGGTATGTTTATTGATTTTCTAAATAGTCAAGAATAGTGCTCAATTAAATTTAAATTATTCGTCATTATAGTTTCAATGATGATTAATATATACTTTCTAAACGCGGAAGGGAATACATATTATACCATTCACTATTAATACCTTACTGAACTAGCAATTATGCACGTATGTTTTTTGATTGATCACCGAAGGATATACGTCACTTATTGTCATTTTACATTGAGTCCATAGATTTTGTTACAACTATCTTCATCTCAATACTAAGAAAAATTAATGGGTTGTCTGTGAAGGATACTCGTGTTGGTTTCTGTGAGATACTCTTTTGATGTCTGTGATAGATACTTTTAATGATATTTATTTGTGATGGATAACTTATCATAAAGTGTTGAGAAGGATTCTATCTGTGATGGGATACTCTATCCTGACTCTTTTCACTTGCTAAAATCAAATATGCAACTGAGGACAGTTGCAACCCAAGCAAGAGGAATGTTACGATAATTAATTTATTAATTGTTGGGTGACGTAACAAGTGAAAACAATATCATAGATTAAGTTGATTGTGAGTGAATCTGATCAATGATAACATGTGTGATACGTGCCCAAGCTAAGTTGATTGCATGAGTGAATCCGATCAACGCTAACACGTGTGAGACGTGCCCAACCTAAGTTGATTGTGAGTGAATCCGATCAACGGTAACATATGTGAGTCGTATGGTGTGAGTTTGATTGTGAGTGAACTCGATCAACTTTGTAACACGTGCGACGTGTGTGAAGATATTGGGACTGAATCCAATCAATTATGTTTCACATAGTGTGAAGACATTGTGCGTGAATCCAATGTGGGAGTGAATCCAATTAATTATGTTATAATCGAAATTGAATCTAGATAATGTTTACCACTTGTCGTCATTATTTTTGTGAGTGAATCCAAAGCAATTGTGATCTAGCACTGTGGACTCGCTTTGAGTATAGATTATCATAAGTTTGGGACAATGAAGGTGGATATTGGATGAAGTTATCTAGCCGTGCACATGTGTGCAAAATAATTAATTTTGTATGGTTTGGCCCATTTTACATATATTGGGCAAGGTTTATTTTACATATATTGGGCAAGGTTTATTTTTGATGAGATACTTTAAAAGAATTGGACTATGGTTCAATTTTGTAAAAGCCCAATTTTGAAAAAACTATGCTATTTATGGCTCTAAGGGCTAAATTTATGAAATATAATTTAAATACCGTGTGTGGGAGAGGAGCTACACATGTCAGGGGGAAAGATTGCACCCAATCTTGTGTCTTCTGATTGTGATGTTCTTGAGTTTATGCTATGGTGTCTATGTTTTATTTTCTTTATTAATCAATTTGTGGAATATTCAAATCTCCATGTACCAAAGGTCCTAACGGTGCACATTTTTGAAAATATGCACATGTACACCAAGGTTGAGACTGTATATGCACTTCAGAAGACTTCTTATCTGGTCCATGTCCTTTTATCTCAAATATCTCATGCTCATATTGACTAACAACCTTTTCAATTAGTATTGCTTGATTGATTGTTAATACAGAATCTATTCTCCTTTCTGCTTCTCTTGAAATGCATGTTGGCCATTTAATGCGAACTTTGCTTCTCCCAATTGAGTCCATGCACATCCTATTGAATTCACTCATACACTCCTTTCATCCAACATACAATAGAGTTTTGTTGGTGTGTCACGCTCAAGCGTTGTATCTTGCTCTATGAAGAATATTCTCCTTGGTGGGAGCCCCTTGGTTGTCTATTTTTTATTTTCATAATTATATTTGAGACAATGGGAATTGTTATCCTCCACATGAACCACATGAGATGGCCTTATTTTGCGATCCCTATCACCTTCTAATACCTAAGTGTCTTGATACATTGGAGTTCCACGACCAGCTCCTTCCACAAGGTGAGCCACTTCAGTTGCACTAGGAACATTCCTATTTAGAAGTCCTAGCCATCAATGTCTCTAGATTAGGTCCAGATCCTACATGCTTTTCCAACATGCATGCATGTTTCTTTGCACTTTACACTAGAGAATTGGCCATGTTTTAAACTCATGCATCATACAATGTTATCTTTTTCTTATGACCCTCACCATCCAACTCCCATGTTTAGACCTTGCAAGATTTGTCCTTGTTGTTGGCATGTTTGCTAGCAACACAGAAGAGACAACCTAAAATTTTGACATGTGTAAGTATTAAGACTTAACTTAAAGGACATTATCAACAAGTTAGTGAAAGTACCATTGACATCAATTCCCCCCAATATGTGATACAGATTTCCCACCAACTAAACCAACTATCCAAGGTAGGGATGACTGATTGCCTCGCTTTCTTCTCCCATGAGTTGTAAATACGTCTAATTTGAGACATTGCCTCCTCTTTTATCAATGCATTTCTCCATTTCTCATACAATTCTTTGTGTTCCATTTGATCTTCTTTTCTAACATATCGGGTTGTTGTGATTTTTTAAACTCTATTTCCAATGGAAAAGGCATGATCTTTCATGATCCTCCATCTTCTTATCAGCCCGTTTGTTGTATATTATTCTTACAGCATAAGATGTAGAGCATGATTAGGGAGCATTAACCAAGGAAGGACCAAGAAATTCAAGAAAATCTCCAAGAACATCAAGAAAATCAAGAAAATCAAGAAATACCAATCTCATGCACCAAAAACCTTGAAAATGGATCAAAATCAAGGCTCTTATGCCAAATGGAATGGATCTAGAGTTAAAGATGAAATCAAACACATGAAAGATGATTTCTAGCATCTATTACACATGAAATTAGTATTTCCAAGCATCATAGCAAAAGATGAACAAGAGAGAGAATCCATATGTGTATGTAGCATAGAGAAAGATGAACAAAAGAGAGAATCCATATGTGTATGTAGCATAGAGAAAGATACACAATGGCCTAAGTGTGTTAACCTCTCACCAAGAGGATGGCTTGAAAGCTAGCCATGAGCCTTGACCATAGATGGCCATCTCCATGGTAGGAGCCAAAGGTACGATGGAATGTCCAAGATTAGTAGAATGACAAAAGGTTCTATCCATGTGCCCAAGGCCCTATTTATAGTGTTTTACCCATGGGCCCATTTACATGTATGCTATAGGTTCATGACACTTTTTTACTTTACAAACATTAAAAAAAGCCTAGGATGCCAGTGTATGCTATTGGAATGTCTTGGCTTGGGTAAGAATGAATCCTAAGGTTCACTGATTGAGTCTCCAAGGATTAAGGCATTTTTAGTTCATCGGGATGAAGATGAAATCATGGGTTGAGTGTTGCACGATCTCAGATTAAACACTCATTAAGATTTTGTATAGTGTTCATCAGTAGGTTCAAATCCTACTGCATCAAAAGGAATACATTGGATGGATGCATGGGCATTGAGAGGGAAGGAAGCTTCCAAAGGCAAAAGGCCATGGGGAGATATCATATGTGATCCATGGGTTTCCAATCGGGAAACTGTATCCAAGCTTGTCAGGTATGCCATGTGCTGTGGCTTCGCCTCTCGGACTTGAGAGACTTAGTGAATTGAAACATCATTATAGCATGTCATATCCAAGTTTGTCGGGCATGCCGTGTGCTATGGCTCGGCCTTGGAATTGAGAGACTTAGCGAACTAAAACATCATTATAGCTAAAGGAAAGGAAGTCGATTGAGTTCCATTTAGTAGTGTGGTGAGTGAAAGCGGATTAGGCAAAGAAAGGGAAAGGGACCCGTAGAACCCCCGCTTTCCCCGATCCCATGCAGGGGAGCACTTGCAGTAAAAAACTGGAAGGGTGGGAACCCCCCCATGCGCTAGCTTCTGAAAGGCACCCCAGGGTTTTCTTTATGTTTTTATTTGTCTCATTCTTTGCAGCTAGATATGTAAAAAAGGGCTTTGGGTTACCCCACAAGCCAGTGCATGCACTCACTTCTAGGGCAGCCCAAGGCTAGCGGCGTTTTTTATCTTGTGATAATTATCCATTTTATGTATGATGATCTTGCAAGGAAAGGACTCCAAAGATGTAGTCGTGATGTCCATGCATCATGTTCTTCCAACTTTGCCATGTTTTAGACAAAGGTGATCCGTTCTCTCATTCTTTGAGTGGGGCTATGATGTCCATGCATCATGTTCTTCTAGTGTTTCCATGTGTTAGTTAAAGGCGAGTATGCCCAACGAAAAGGGCTTTGGGCTACCCAAGCCCTTTTCTTCACTCCATGAAGAAAATTAGGGGGTTGGGGTGCTGATCTTCATCGACCACCACAGACTTGCCAAAACTTTGGGGTAGCAACAACATTGAGTTAACTGATTGACATGTCTTTATAGGAGATTTGGAGACAATTGACCGTGCAAAGATCCCTCTTGATATGCTTGGGGAAAGTCAATATTTCCATGCAGAGGGGCTTAAATATCCTGACATTGAGAGATTGAGGAGCTTATTGTTGACCATTTTCATAGGTAGATACAAAGAGGCATTCGATTGATTGTTGGGAAAGAGGACCACTGAGGCCTTTGAATTTCTTGAAATGTATTTGTAGGCATCATTGTAGAGATTGGCAAGGAGAATAGAATAACCTTTCATATCATACCATGGTGTCATCTTCTTTTGCACATGACCTAGCAGAATAGAATTACCTTTCATAGGATACCATGAGAGGAGAATACGTAAAGATAAGATTGTATGATTGTATGGAGATATGATTGTTGGGCATCCTCTTCATCTTGTCGGGAATCTTATGTACTGTAAGATTCCTCCCCCACCCCCTTTTTGATGTCTAGTATCTTCCCCTGTAATCAATCCCTCTTCAGAAATATAAAGACCTTGTTTCTAACTATTTTAACCTAGAGAGAGAAAATATTCTAGAGAGAGAATATTCAGATTTTGAATATTTTTGGATAGAAAAATATCTCTTATAATTAAGATGAATTCCCCTGAAACAGAAATTCAAAAAGAATTTTCCAATGTGCAATTGGAATTAATTGGAAATGTGTATAAAGGACCTTAGCCTAAGGGTCTAGATTTTCAGAAATTTTTGGATTATGGTCCAATTAAGGTTTCTATGGGCCAATAGCATCAATCCATGTGTAAGGAGGAGATAAATCCAATTTGTAAAAGAAGATACCCAAAAATGAGTAAATGCTCACATAAGATGAAGAGTTGAAAATGTACAAGGTTTATTAGTAAAAAACTGAGCAATATTAAAAATATGAGATATTTTGGGTATAATGATTCCATTTTGACACATATGTAAGGAAAGGGAGTTCTTTAAAGGAGGTGCATATTCACATGCTTGAATGAGTTTTAAACTCATAAAAATTGAGATATTTCATCTCTCCTCTCTCCTCATTCAAGTCTAGTTCCAAAAAGTTAGCTTAACTGACCTAAAAATGGTCAAAAATTGACCAAACTGATTTGGAAAATTCTAGAATCAGTTTGTTTGGTTAGGAGCTCAATTTTTCCTATAAATAGAAGCCTCCCCCTTGTTGAAAAATATATAGTGTTTATGCGTCGTTACTCTACTCCACCTAAGCCAAGAACTATGAATTCATTAATAATTCACTAGTTTTTGGAGCTTCCCTCTTTCTTCAATCCCCATTAGTGGCTCCATCAACATACTTAACCAATTGATTGGTTGGGGGCCTCTACCGTGAACAAAGAATCAAGCAATTTGTAAGGTAAATGGTGAATTTTGATCTTTTCTATAATTTCTCAATGCTTAATTGATGAATGGTAGTGAAGAGTTATATAATTTGATGAATGCTATTGAAGTAATTGATTAATGATAGTTAAGAATTACATAAATTTCTATTTATGATGAATTCAAATGGTTTTTTATGTAATTTCTCTCTCTCACTCAAGAAATGGCCATACTCATGACCCATTCTCAATCCAAATGAAGCTTTTCATAAAGCTTTTTCTTAATCCAAGATTAATCTATACTTGAGGCCAAATTAATGGCTTTTTTCTATGCTTTTAGTTTATGTATTTCATGAATATTGATGATTCAATCCATTATGGATTATTGATCCAATTAGGGATCATTCTAATTATTGCTTAATGATAAGCTTTATCCCTTAGAAAAATTGAGATTTATCAGTCATAGCAGCGGAGCTATGGCAAAATTTTTATAAAAAATACGCATAAAATAATTTCATTCAAAGCATGAAAAGAGGACTTCCTACCATATTCTAGGAATTATCATCCTAGATTAATTGAAGATATTCATTGTAATCATAGAGAAATTGATTTTTATATTATGCATAATTGATTTTCATGCATAGAGGTATGCATAAAAGATTATTATTTTAATGTAAAAGTGTTACTTTTATCATATTGGATTTCATGCATAGGAGGTATGCATAAAAGTTGATTATTTTATTATAAAAGTGTTACTTTTATCACAATTTAATTTCATGCATAGAAGTATCCATAAGAGTTGATTATTTTATTATAAAAGTGTTACTTTTATCATATTGGATTTCATGCATAGGAGGTATGCATAAAAGTTGATTATTTTATTATAAAAGTGTTACTTTTATCACAATTGAATTTCATGCATAGAAGTATGCATAGAAGTATGCATAAGAGTTGAGTATTTTATTATAAAAGTGTTACTTTTATCATATTTGGATTTCATGCATAGAGGTATGCATAAAAGTTGATTATTTTATTATAAAAGTGTTACTTTTATCACAATTGAATTTCATGCATAGAGGTATGCATAAAAGTTGATTATTTTATTATAAAGGTGTTACTTTTATCACAATTGAATTTCATGCATAGAGGTATGCATAAAAGTTGATTATTTTATTGTAAAAGTGTTACTTTTATCACAATTGAATTTCATGTATAGAGGTATGCATAAAAGTTGATTATTTTATTATAAAAGTGTTATTTTTATCATAATTAAATTTCATGCATAGAGGTATGCATAAAAGATATTCTTTTTATACTAAAAGTGTGATTTTCATCATAAATGGATTTTATGCATAACTTAAATGCATAAGAGAAATTCTTTTATTCTAAAAGTGTTATTCCTACCAAAATGAATTTATGCATGCATAGGAAGATGCATAAAAGATTGATTCAAAAGCGTCATTCTCATCTAAATTGAATTTATGCATAGGAAGATGCATAAAAGATTGAATCTTAATTCAAAAGTGTCATTCTCATCTAAATTGAAATTATGCATAGGAAGATGCATAAAAGATTGAATTTTAATTCAAAATGTCATTTTCATTTAAAATGAATTTATGCATAGGAAGATGCATAAAAGATTGATTTTTACTTCAAAAGTATTAATCTCCTTAAATAGAATTTATGCATAAATAAATGTGTAAAGAAATCTTACATCAAATATAAGAATTCTCTTGTATTCTATAAATAGATATGAGATGTGATAGGATGTGATAATAGGTGTATAAGATGTGATAAGAGGTGTATAAGATGTGATAAGAGGTGATAGATGCTTATGAAATAAGTTAGGAGAGGTGATAAGATGAATTAAGATGTGATAAGATGTGGATGGGATGAGGTAAGAAGTGTATGTGATAGGATAAGATGTATATGGGTTGTGATAGGGCGAGAATGGATGTGATGTAAAAGATTAGATGTGAAGGCATATGGGGTTATATGAATGGGAATGTGAAAATGGATGTATGTATGTGGATGTGTGGATGTGGAGATGGGAGTGTGGATGTATGAATGTGAAAATGGATGTATGCATGAAGATGTATATGCATAGATGTGAATGTGGATGTAGATGTGAATGTGGAATGTGGATGTGGATGTATGTATGTATGTGTATGTAGATGTGGATGTATAGATGTGAATGGGAATGTGGATGTGGATGTGGAATGTGGATGTAGATGTATGTATGTATGTGTATGTAGATGTGGATGTATAGATGTGAATGGGAATGTGGATGTGGATGTATGTGAATGTGGATGTAGATGTGGATGTATAGATGTGAATGTGGAATGTGGATGTGGATGTATGTATGTATGTGGATGTAGATGTGGGTGTATAGATGTGAATGAGAATGTGGATGTGGATGTATGTGCAATGTGGATGTAGATATGGATGTGGAATGTGAATGTGGATGTATGTGAATGTGGATGTAGATGTGGATATATAGATGTGAATGTGGAATGTGGATGTGGATGTATGTATGTATGTGGATGTAGATGTGGATGTATAGATGTGAATGGGAATGTGGATGCGGATGTATGTGTGTGGATGTGGATGTATAAATGAGGACGTGATAGTGGATGTATGCATGTGGATGTGGATGTATGGATGTGGATATGGATGTGTATGTATGAATGTGGATATGGGATGTGGATGTATAAATGAGGATGTGAAAATGGAGGTAAGCATGTAGATGTGGATGTATGGATGTGAATGTGGATGTGGATGTGGATGTATGGATGTGAATGTGGATGTGGATGTATGGATGTGGATATGGATGTATGGATGTGAATGTGGATGTGGATGTGGATGTATGGATGTGAATGTGGATGTGAATGTGGATGTATGGATGTGGATATGGATGTGAATATAGATATGTGATGTGAAGGAATCTGAAGTGAAGAGATGGAAAATGATGTGATTGGATGAGTACACATATAAATGGAATGTGGAATAAGTAATGTGGATTAATGAGGGATAATGTGGAAAAATGAGAGTTAATATAGAAATTGTATTTGTAAACTATTTGTAAATGGCTGTTTTATGTCAAGAATGCTGGGGAAGCATTTTGACCGTCTTGTGATTAAGGTCGTGGAGACCTAACTGATAAAGTTGCAACTATTGACGGAGAGTCAATGGAGGATGTCTCGCGTAGCAAGGTCGACCGAGGTCTTGACCAGCCTCGGTTCGATTAAAATGGTGAGCTTCCGGTACGGTGGATGAGGGACCAAGGAAGCGGCCTATGAGTGAAGCGCTAGGTCACCTGCGAAGGATCCTAGAGGGTGCTGACCATACGGTGCTCGGGCTTTGGGTCGCCTAGGATACCCACGCGTGCGTCGAGGAAGATATTGGAACAAGGAGTAAGAGTTGTTTTCTGAAATCGGGCATGGATCTGGTTGATTGACCTTGCTGGTCTTCAATGGATGAGTCCATGGCTCTTTTTATGGATCTGTTGGTTGATCTTGGTGATCTTCAACGAGAGTCCATCTTGATTTTTATAAGTGATTATATTACCGAGTATTATGGGCTAGGAACTATTGAAAAGGCCCCTTAGTGGACAGGTGGTGAGCGTTCTAGTTGCCAATGATGCCATAGATACTCTGATGAAGGAATAATGGGAAATTATGAATCAACCGGATAAATTGGAAGATTGTGATCAGTGGTACTATGGTTTTATTAAAGGATTGTTTTAAAGTTAGCTGATGCTAAGAAAAGGCAATTTGATATTGGTGTGTAAGTGGTATGGCTAGTTTTATGTTTGCATGAACTTCCGGCTAGGGGGCCTTGGAACTCTTTTCCTTGGTACCCGGGACAAAACCTAACCAAATTTCAAATTGGATCCCATCACTACAGTGGCTGGGCGGTTGGCTAACCCATGGGATCAGATGGGGTTAGGCTGGACTGATGGATCTTTGAATCGCGACTCAATTTTTGTTATTACGATAAATAAAGTAAATCTCGGATAGTAATTGTTCTATGGATAGGAATCAACGGCTGTGCCTCTTGATGGGGAAAAAAGCGTTGATCCCAATGATCCAAGTGCAAGTTTCTTCCTTGATCCAACCGAGTGTCTTTATAGGTGCAGTCGGATCAGCGTGATCAGTAATGATCTTGACTACGTTAGAGTAAAAAATATCCTGGTGGAATTGCCCGTGCTTTTCGGGTAAGGGAAGTTTTTCCGGGTTCGGTTTTGGAAAAACCGATGGATTAGTCTCTTGTCCGGATATCCGTGGACGAGGCCCCGCGAGTGTGGGTCCCTGCCTCGCGCAAGAAGTGCTACTTCCGCTGCTAGTACCCCGAATCCGTTGCGCAGTGGGAACAGGGATCCCACAGTTGGTATCAAAGCATTTGGCTAATAAAGATCAACTGAGAAACCAAATATGTCAAAAATTTATCAAGAAGCACAAAAAGGTTATAATTGTGTGATATAATTCATACAATTTGATATTCAAACTGCAATTCGAAATTTGGTAATTGGGTCTTCAGATGGAAATACCGTAATTATATAGAATCCCTGACTTGCTTGAGGCCTAGATATGAAGGTATTTACCTTATAATTCCAAGGGCCGTGACTACCCGTATATACCGAGAGTATACTGCAGCTCTTTACTGATAGTATATACGAGTAAATCTAAGACTTGAAGTTATAAGCGTTAATGCTATCCAGATGATGAATTCGAATGTGGTTGATATGATTTTTAATTATGTTTGGGAACTGATGAAATTGATTTGGATTCTGATTGAAAAATGATGATTTCTGAAATTTAGTTAAAATGTAATAAGCTGAGCGAAACCACAATGAGGATGAATGGGACGAGTCCCAGTGATAATATTCATAACTGGAATGATAATAATGATTTCAGCAAATCACTATGAGATTAGTGGATTGTGCTGTCAGATTGCTACTCTTAACACTTGAGACGGTAGATCAAGTTAAGGGATGACAAATTGAGAACTTACTTGACTGAAATTCCCATGGAGGAATGTTCAGAAGGAAATTTTTCGGTCTAATGGACCATTATCATGTTAAAGATATGAATGATATGATCTGAATGAATTGTTATTTAATTCTATATAAGGGATATTTATCCCAGTATTCTGTTGGGTTGACCAGAATATAAGGAACCCCAGAATAAAATTGGATCTTAAGAAAAAGAGTTGTCCTCTACCTTGCGAGATGAGGACATCTCGTACTTTTTAAGTGGGGTAGAATGTAAGATTCCTCCCCAGCCTTCGAGGTGTACAGGAGTAAGAATATCCCTTTTTGATCTTATAATTATTCCCTCTAAAATAAAAGAAAGATTCTGTTTAAAAAAAGGAAGACCCTTTCCCTAGAATACTTCTCAGGAGTCACACCTATTTTAAGGATTCAGAACAATGAGTTCAGAAGTGAAAATCGGTGTTTTGGATACCAAGGTTTTGGTTTTCATTCGAGTACGACCCAAAAGAAATTCTTTATCTCTTGGGGAGTATAAGAAGTTCTTCCCCAGATATTGTGAGCCTTATATCTGAATTCAATGAAAGTAGGTGACTTAGCCTACAAGCTTCTTTTACCTCCTCATCTCAAAGTTCTTAATGTATTTTATAGAAATATGTGCCAAATCCAAATCATGGAAAGACGGTAAAACTTCAGTGGCAAGATACCGTTGGCTTCTAAGTTACGCTAACTCCTTCCTTTATATAAGTCGTAACTTTTACCTGTCGCTCACAGTAATCTTACTTCCATCGATCTCCCTTCTTATTAATCTCCTTCATGGCTTGGCAACAGGAATTAGTTTTATCCATGATGATTTCTCACCTTCAAGACGCAAGCCAGTCTGTGAAGAAGGATTTTATAGAACAGTATGAGCGCTCACTTTTCCCTCACTTGGGAACTTCTGTAGCTCAGACCAAATGGCGGACCTATCAAAACATAACTAGGGTAACACCCTAGGGTCAGCAACACTTTCGTAATAATAATGTCTGCTTGGCCATGGTTATTGAAGCTTCGGGTTTGGGTCCCCGATACTACTGCGTCATGAGATCAAGACATCTTGGGTTTTCTGAGCGAGTCTTCTTACTGGCGTGTTTTCTTCCTCATCAGAAGATATGCCTTTACCCCGTTTTTGGCTTGCCTCTCAGAGGTCCTTTTGTTAGATCACCCCATACCACTGAGATAGGTGCGGCAATAACCAACAGAATTATTCCCATAGATGAGTTACCTTATACGTGCGCAGCTTGTGAGTGTTGCTTTTGTGATCATATGATGAACGGGCTTATGGAAGTGTAAAGAGTTCTTCTATCTTTACTGTATAAGTTTCGAGAATGAATAAAGTTTAAATCTTGTTCTTATTTTGAATCTTGCTCTCGTTGAGACTTTTCTTGGTGGTTAATCTTGATTAAAATTTTTTTTCTCTAAGTCTCATATTCGTGCATCTTGCGAAATTATCCCAGTTTGCGAGATGAGGACATCTCGCATTTTTTAAGTGGGGTAGAATGTAAGATTCCTCCCCCACCCCCTTTTTGATGTCTAGTATCTTCCCCTGTAATCAATCCCTCTTCAGAAATATAAAGACCTTGTTTCTAACTATTTTAACCTAGAGAGAGAAAATATTCTAGAGAGAGAATATTCAGATTTTGAATATTTTTGGATAGAAAAATATCTCTTATAATTAAGATGAATTCCCCTGAAACAGAAATTCAAAAAGAATTTTCCAATGTGCAATTGGAATTAATTGGAAATGTGTATAAAGGACCTTAGTCTAAGGGTCTAGATTTTTCAGAAATTTTTGGATTATGGTCCAATTAAGGTTCCTATGGGCCAATAGCATCAATCCATGTGTAAGGAAGAGATAAATCCAATTTGTAAAAGAAGATACCCAAAAATGAGTAAATGCTCACATAAGATGAAGAGTTGAAAATGTACAAGGTTTATTAGTAAAAAACTATGAGCAATATTAAAAATATGAGATATTTTGGGTATAATGATTCCATTTTGACACATATGTAAGGAAGGGGAGTTCTTTAAAGGAGGTGCATATTCACATGCTTGAATGAGTTTTAAACTCATAAAAATTGAGATATTTCATCTCTCCTCTCTCCTCATTCAAGTCTAGTTCCAAAAAGTTAGCTTAACTGACCTAAAAATGGTCAAAAATTGACCAAACTGATTTGGAAAATTCTAGAATCAGTTTTCTTGGTTAGGAGCTTAATTTTTCCTATAAATAGAAGCCTCCCCCTTGTTGAAAAATATATAGTGTTTATGCGTCGTTACTCTACTCCACCTAAGCCAAGAACTATGAATTCATTAATAATTCACTAGTTTTTGGAGCTTCCCTCTTTCTTCAATCCCCATTAGTGGCTCCATCAACATACTTAACCAATTGATTGGTTGGGGGCCTCTACCGTGAACAAAGAATCAAGCAATTTGTAAGGTAAATGGTGAATTTTGATCTTTTCTATAATTTCTCAATGCTTCTCTCTTCTCAACCCCTCGCAAGCTTGAGAAGCTTAATTGGAATGGTTTTTGAATGCTAATGAAGTTAATTGATGAATGGTAGTGAAGAGTTATATAATTTGATGAATGCTATTGAAGTAATTGATTAATGATAGTTAAGAATTACATAAATTTCTATTTATGATGAATTCAAATGGTTTTTTATGTAATTTCTCTCTCTCACTCAAGAAATGGCCATACTCATGACCCATTCTCAATCCAAATGAAGCTTTTCATAAAGCTTTTCCTTAATCCAAGATTAATCTATACTTGAGGCCAAATTAATGGCTTTTTTCTATGCTTTTAGTTTATGTATTTCATGAATATTGATGATTCAATCCATTATGGATTATTGATCCAATTAGGGATCATTCTAATTATTTCTTAATGATAAGCTTTATCCCTTAGAAAAATTGAGATTTATCAGTCATAGCAGCGGAGCTATGGCAAAATTTTTATAAAAAATACGCATAAAATAATTTCATTCAAAGCATGAAAAGAGGACTTCCTACCATATTCTAGGAATTATCATCCTAGATTAATTGAAGATATTCATTGTAATCATAGAGAAATTGATTTTTATATTATGCATAATTGATTTTCATGCATAGAGGTATGCATAAAAGATTATTATTTTAATGTAAAAGTGTTACTTTTATCATATTGGATTTCATGCATAGGAGGTATGCATAAAAGTTGATTATTTTATTATAAAAGTGTTACTTTTATCACAATTTAATTTCATGCATAGAAGTATGCATAAGAGTTTATTATTTTATTATAAAAGTGTTACTTTTATCATATTGGATTTCATGCATAGGAGGTATGCATAAAAGTTGATTATTTTATTATAAAAGTGTTACTTTTATCACAATTGAATTTCATGCATAGAAGTATGCATAAGAGTTGATTATTTTATTATAAAAGTGTTACTTTTATCATATTTAGATTTCATGCATAGGAGGTATGCATAAAAGTTGATTATTTTATTATAAAAGTGTTACTTTTATCACAATCGAATTTCATGCATAGAAGTATGCATAGAAGTATGCATAAGAGTTGATTATTTTATTATAAAAGTGTTACTTTTATCATATTTGGATTTCATGCATAGAGGTATGCATAAAAGTTGATTATTTTATTATAAAAGTGTTACTTTTATCACAATTGAATTTCATGCATAGAGGTATGCATAAAAGTTGATTATTTTATTATAAAGGTGTTACTTTTATCACAATTGAATTTCATGCATAGAGGTATGCATAAAAGTTGATTATTTTATTATAAAAGTGTTATTTTTATCATAATTAAATTTCATACATAGAAGTATGCATAAAAGATATTCTTTTTATACTAAAAGTGTGATTTTCATCATAAATGGATTTTATGCATAACTTAGATGCATAAGAGAAATTCTTTTATTCTAAAAGTGTTATTCCTACCAAAATGAATTTATGCATGCATAGGAAGATGCATAAAAGATTGATTCAAAAGCGTCATTCTCATCTAAATTGAATTTATGCATAGGAAGATGCATAAAAGATTGAATCTTAATTCAAAAGTGTCATTCTCATCTAAATTGAAATTATGCATAGGAAGATGCATAAAAGATTGAATTTTAATTCAAAATGTCGTTTTCATTTAAAATGAATTTATGCATAGGAAGATGCATAAAAGATTGATTTTTACTTCAAAAGTATTAATCTCCTTAAATAGAATTTATGCATAAATAAATGTGTAAAGAAATCTTATATCAAATATAAGAATTCTCTTGTATTCTATAAATAGATATGAGATGTGATAGGATGTGATAATAGGTGTATAAGATGTGATAAGAGGTGTATAAGATGTGATAAGAGGTGATAGATGCTTATGAAATAAGTTAGGAGGTGATAAGATGAATTAAGATGTGATAAGATGTGGATGGGATGAGGTAAGAAGTGTATGTGATAGGATAAGATGTATATGGGTTGTGATAGGGCGAGAATGGATGTGATGTAAAAGATTAGATGTGAAGGCATATGGGGTTATATGAATGGGAATGTGAAAATGGATGTATGTATGTGGATGTGTGGATGTGGAGATGGGAGTGTGGATGTATGAATGTGAAAATGGATGTATGCATGAAGATGTATATGCATAGATGTGAATGTGGATGTAGATGTGAATGTGGAATGTGGATGTGGATGTATGTATGTATGTGGATGTAGATGTGGATGTATAGATGTGAATGGAAATGTGGATGTGGATGTATGTGAATGTGGATGTAGATGTGGATGTATAGATGTGAATGTGGAATGTGGATGTGGATGTATGTATGTATGTGGATGTAGATGTGGATGTATAGATGTGAATGGGAATGTGGATGCGGATGTATGTGTGTGGATGTGGATGTATAAATGAGGACGTGATAGTGGATGTATGCATGTGGATATGGATGTATGGATGTGGACATAGATGTGTATGTATGAATGTGGATATGGATGTGTATGTATGAATGTGGATATGGGATGTGGATGTATAAATGAGGATGTGAAAATGGAGGTACGCATGTAGATGTGGATGTATGGATGTGAATGTGGATGTGGATGTGGATGTATGGATGTGAATGTGGATGTATGGATGTGGATATGGACTTATGGATGTGAATGTGGATGTGGATGTGGATGTATGGATGTGAATGTGGATGTATGGATGTGGATATGGATGTGAATATAGATATGTGATGTAAAGGAATCTGAAGTGAAGAGATGGAAAATGATGTGATTGGATGAGTACACATATAAATGGAATGTGGAATAAGTAATGTGGATTAATGAGGGATAATGTGGAAAAATGAGAGTTAATATAGAAATTGTATTTGTAAATTGTTTGTAAATGACTGTTTTATGTCAAGAATGCTGGGGAAGCATTTTGACCGTCTTGTGATTAAGGTCGTGGAGACCTAACTGATAAAGTTGCAACTGCTGACGGAGAGTCAATGGAGAACGTCTCGCGTAGCAAGGTCGACCGAGGTCTTGACTAGCCTCGGTTCGATTAAAATGGTGAGCTTCCGGTACGGTGGATGAGGGACCAAGGAAGCGGCCTATGAGTGAAGCGCTAGGTCACCTGCGAAGGATCCTAGAGGGTACTGACCATATGGTGCTCGGGCTCTGGGTCGCCTAGGATACCCATGCGTGCGTCGAGGAATGGAACAAGGATTAAGAGTTGTTTTCTGAAAACGGGCATGGATCTGGTTGATTGACCTTGCTGGTCTTCAATGGATGAGTCCATGGCTCTTTTTATGGATCTGTTGGTTGATCTTGGTGATCTTCAACGAGAGTCCATCTTGATTTTTATAAGTGATTATATTGCCGAGTATTATGGGCTAGGAACTATTGAAAAGGCCCCTGAGTGGACAGGTGGTGAGCGTTCTAGTTGCCAATGATGCCATAGATACTCTGATGAAGGAATGATGGGAAATTATGAATCAACCGGATAAATTGGAAGATTGTGATCAGTGGTACTATGGTTTTATTAAAGGATTGTTTTAAAGTTAGCTGATGCTAAGAAAAGGCAATTTCATATTGGGTGTGTAAGTGGTGTGGCTAGTTTGCATGAACTTCCGGCTAGGGGGCCTTGGAACTCTTTTCCTTGGTACCCGGGACAAAACCTAACCAATTTTCAAATTGGATCCCATCACTACAGTGGTTGGGTGGTTGGCTAACCCATGGGATCGGATGGGGTTAGGCTGGACTGATGGATCTTTAAATCGCGACTCAATTTCTGTTATTACGATAGATAAAGTAAATCCCGGATAGTAATTGTTCTATGGATAAGAATCAACGGCTGTGCCTCTTGATGGGGAAAAAAGCGTTGATCCCAATGATCCAAGTGCAAGTTTCTTCCTTGATCCGACCGAGTATCTTTATAGGTGCAGTCGGATCAGCGTGATCAGTAATGATCTTGACTACGTTAGAGTAAAAAATATCCTGGTGGAATTGCCCGTGCTTTCCGGGTAAGGGAAGTTTTTCTGGGTTCGGTTTTGGAAAAACCGACGGATTAGTCTCTTGTCCGGATATCCGTGGGGACGAGGCCCTGAGTGTGGGTCCCTGCCTCGCGCAAGAAGTGCTACTTCCGCTGCTAGTACCCCGAATCCGTTGCGCGGTGGGAACAGGGATCCCACATGTACTCTATTCAATTGGGCTATATGTGATTAGGTTATATGTGATTACTAATTTTGTGTGAATTGCATAGTTTCAAGTATATGTCAATCTACGGTCACAAAAAATGAGATTTTCAAGTGACATGGAAATAAGCAGTACCCAACATTCAACGATTGATGATCATCGATAGTGCCAATTTGTGAGAACTTCCCCATCACTTTTCAAGTGCAAGAAGACATCATGGAACCAAGTGATGCACTAGAGTTAACACAATAGTCTCAACATTCAACGGTTGATGAATCATCAATAGTACCAATTTGTGAGAACTTCCCTATCACTTTTCAAGTGCAAGAAGACGTCGTGGAACCAAGTGATGCACTAGAGTTAACACAAAATTCTACTAATGCAACAAATAATGAAAGAGATAAATACAAAGAGCAAGTAGCTCTCATTGCTCGAGGGCTTAGAAAGCAGATGCAGCTTAGCCTTCTTCAATACTCCTTGTCAAAGTTCTATGTTGTATGAGAGAGAGAGAGAGAGAGAGAGAGAGCCACCTCTAATTCATTAAATTATGATTAAAATCAAACTACATGAAGAACATGAAGATAATGATAACTAAGTACATACATGTTGAAATTAATTCAAAATTAAACAAATTCTTGATAGAAATGAAGATAATTGAAACTAAATACATACATATCATGAATCAGTTCATGCTCTACATCAAGCTCCATTTCATTGTTTAACAAGCCTGGGGATACTATTGCGGATTTTTTCTCTAGAACTCAGACACTTGGTCTTGCAGAGCAACATATATGAATCACAATGTAATATTGTTAGAGATTAAGGATGAGCGTATTTACGAGCGCCTACTAGAACCCTACTCTGCTAAGGTCACATACATATTTCTTTTAACAAAGCTAAACAATCTACAATACCATTGATGCCTTCTTGTTTGGAACATCATTCCATGTTTTCATTCTTGTGTTTGTTTATTTAGATTTCGAAGCTCTTCTTACACTTAGAGCTTCAAAAATTATGGACATTATCTCAGTTTCACTATTGTAGACATTTGTTATGATCAATCTCAGTTTCTTGCCTTTGTTTATTATGGCTTAGAAGCTCCTTTCACTATTATAGCTTCAAACATTATGGACATTATCTTAGTTTTGCTATTATGGACATTTGCTAAGCTATGATCTTAAAATTTTCTTATTTATAAAGGTATTGTTAATATTATTACATTTTATAACTTCATTTAATTTTATGTTATGCCATACATTTTTCTCATTAATGAGCAAAAAGTGGTACATGGTTTGTGAATTAATTTGTTGAATCACTATTAACTTTGGAATGTTTGTTAATACTTCTATTGGCATTGTCTCTTCTAGGCACTTCATGTGAAAGAGTGTAATCAATCACAAAACTCAAATGTTGTTGAATTCACTATTAACTTTGGAATGTTTCTTAATACTTCTATTGGCATTGTCTCTTCTAGGCACTTCATGTGAAAGAGTGTAATCAATCACAAAACTCAAATATGCTTGCTCAATCATGCTCACAGACCTAAACCATTAAAAAAAAGAAAATTTGCTCTCGTCAATTGTGCCCGCTTTTTGGCCATCCCCTTTGGATTGCCACCACACTAGGAACTCTAAAGAAAGCACTCCTTGTCTTCCTACTTCAGTCACTCACCTAAAATAAATCACTAATTGGTCCAAAGATTGATTAATAATAATCCCTAATTATGACACTAATCTATCCTCTTACAAGATGATGAAAACTCATAGGAAATGGAGAAAGAAGATGGAAATGCCATAAGAAATGGGTAGAGTGCATAGCTAATGGCCAAAATCTATTAAAAATGCTCAAGAAGATCACACAACAAAATCCCCACACCCTCTTAAAATCTATGATTTTTTCTTCTTCTCCTAAACTATTTTTTGAGTTGAAATCCTAAGTCTCCTTCACACTATATTGCACCTTTTCATATCTAACATGTCTGACTGGCCCAAAATTTTATCCTTCTATACCCTAATCACTACAAATCTCACACTAATGCACACATCTATATGCCACTAGATGTCTGGAGTTTCTCGGTGTGTAGCAACATAAACAACCACTCCAATCAATTTTATAACTAAAAAATAATACTTTCTGTATAGTACATCAAAATTAATAAAAATGATTGGACACATCTAAAAATAGGTATGAAAACCTTTTGAAACCCTCAATCGGGTACTCAAATGGGTGGCAATCTAATTTCCTAAAAATAACTATGTTTAACTGACCATTTTAAGCTCAAAAATTAGGGTTATCATTTCCCCCACACCTAACTGTGAAGCCTCCTCTCGTGACCACTTCATCATATCTTCATTTCTATGATTCTACCATTCTCTCTCTAGTAAAATCTACATATAAATAATACCACTTCACTTGATATTTGCTCCTGCTCATTCTAAATGTCTACCACACAAAATAAACAACACTATCTCTACATAGCATTGTCCTAATCTATTTTTTTTATTTTTTAAAAGAAAAATTAGCAATTTGAATAAGTCTAAGTACAAACACACCAAAACAACATAAACTAAATAACACCTAAACCCTACTTAACCCCCTTAACCTAAATCACCTCGCTAACTCTACCTCCAAAATAGTAAACACAAAGCTCCATATAGTAATATCATCTGCCAGATCTTTGAACTCCTCATTTGTCACACAAAAATGTCTGGCAAATCTAAAGCATTAAGCTCATCATGGCTCCCCACAAAGGAAGAATTCTCCATTGAACAGGCTCACTAGCAACCAAAATATGAAAGGAAAAGTGGCCACATGTGAGTTCATTAAAACTGGTAATGCAGAGAAAGCCTCTACCACCTCTAAATCAGTTGTGATAATCCCTCTCTACTCCAATATAAACAAACACTCGGCAACATGGTCTCCTGAAAAATAGGGGCTAGATCATAAGATCTTGCCACCCTCCACTGTTAGGCTACTGACTCAGGACTAGGTACCATCTCCTGGTATGCCTCTCTATCTTGAAAGAAGACATTATGGGATTCATGTCGCTATGGGGTCATTTCTATGATGGCCTTGACAAGGCCTGACCTGTGCCGTCTAAAATAAGTCCTACACTACCAACATAAAATTCACGTTGCTTGCTGCTCAAAGCATTGTCCTCTCTCAAATAGGGCATGGACTCAAAGGATAAAATTGTAGGAAAAACAAATCAGCCTAAAGGGGCACCTCAACATCTCTCACCCCCTGGTGGATGCAAAATAATATCGCAAATGGGTCTAAAACCAAGGCATGGAAAAATGGCCTTGATGAAAAGTATATGTGATGTCCTCATGTAAACAGGGTGCACTCATGTCGATCCACATAAATTCCATTGTAAATATCTATCCATAACATTTCAAGCAATAAAAACTAAATAAATTTAAACCTATCATTTCCTGCACACCCAAAACATGTCATTTCACTGATGGGCATCCAAAACATGTGATTATATTCTCACAAAAAAATTAGCCACATCCACCATCGCTTGGTCTGTCTTTAAAGGTTTTTCCTCTACCCATTTGGTCACTAATCGGTACATACCAAAATATATTGATTGGATCAATATGGTGATGGAGGATCTATTTGTCCTACAAAAATAATCCCCCACTTTTCAAAGGGTTTTAATGCTAATATTGGTGTCAAAGGTGTAGCAAATTATTTCGTTGTGGTCGGGCTTCCTTTTCCTCTTGTGTTCTTGGCAGGGGTTGTGGATTCAATCTCCTTTTTGAGGGCTTTTATTGTCAACCCATCTTGCCTTTGCTATTCCTTATATTTTGCCACCAAACCATCTAGTTCTTTGATCTGGGATCTAAGAGCGGCCTCATCACCTGCCCTTTCTTCTAGTTTTTTGTGGCGGCCATGCATGCTCTCATAACTCATCATCGAGGATTATATCCATTGATGATCCTTTGTATTAAAATGTGCAATGTAAAATGAATGGGTTATTTGCTTGAGTATGTGAATGCACCTTAGAGGTGTAAGATAATATTGAATGGTGTGAAGAGCCACATAAAAGAATGTGCAAAAGGGAGTGCCACATGGCATGATGATGTGTAAACTAGGATAAGGCTAGAAGGCCTATATCATTATATGGTTTACAAGCATATGCAATAGAGCTATTGTTGGGTGTGCAATCTCTCTCTCTCTCTAGTCATGGAGTTTCTTATGTGGTTTAATCTGTTGAGAGATATAATCGCGGTGTTGTGTGTATGTGGGAAAGCACCCTAGAGGTGCAAGATATTGTGTGTATGTGTGTATGTGGGAAAGCACTCTAGAAGTGCAAGATATTGTGGTGAGATGGAATGCCACATGTAATATTGTATGGTGTGTGAGTGTTGACCAAAAGAAGTGGAAAAGGAGTTGCCACATGGATGATGATGTGTAAAGTGGGATAAGGCTTGAGAGCCTATATCATTGTATGGTTCATTGTGATAAGTGAATACAAGGGAATAGTGTTGAGTGTGCAATCTCTAGTTATGGAGTTCTTAATGTGGTTTAATCCACCTTAATTCTTATGCTTAATCTATGTCCTTCACCATGACCAATCCCATTTCTAGAATCTTAACATGGTATCAGAGCCAAATGGGCTCTTGGTCATGGGTGATTATTATGTATATTAGCTTGTTTTGTTTGTGTGTTTGTTTGATTAAGCATTATTTTCAATTTATTATGAAAAAAAATTATGCACACTCATATTATCATTTGGATTTGCATTTGTGAGGATTTGAGAGAGATTTGGTGCTACCATTCTCAAGTTAGAGAGGAGATTTGCAACAAGGAAGTTGCATAGAAGCTGCCCAAGAGAGTTGCAAATGGAGTTTTGCAACATGGAGAGTTTGCTCATCATCAAGGAAGCTGAAAATGGAGAATTCAGCATTATGAAGGCTATGGAGTCTTCATCACCGTCAAGGAGAAGCTGCCAATGAAAGATATGCTGCTGATTATGCCTCAAGAAGGTTGGTTTTGTGAAGTTTTGCCTCAAAGTTTTGTGTTTGAGCATGGAAGAATGCTCTATGAAGGGTTGCTGATTTGTGGGATGAGAAAATCCCATGGTTCTTTGCATTTGGGCAAAGAGTGTAAGAGGTGCAATGCTTGTCTAAGAAGGGACAAGCGGTTATGGGCTTGGAAGAAGTCCATGGTTGAGCACATTGGAAAGAGTGATGCTCATGTTTTTGCTCATAGAAGATGGGCAATGTTTGGTGGAAGCTTTTGGAGTTTTCACATTGGTTTGCACCTAAGGTTTCATTTGAGAGACCATGTGAAGAAGCACCCTTGAAGTTTGTATGCAAGAAAAAGTATAGAGAGTGCAAGTTCATTTGGGAACTTGCTTGGCCATGTTGATGGCTATGGGAGAAACCTCAATGAGAGAGGTTTAGAAGAGGCAAAGAGATTGAAACAAGAAGGAGATGCATGTTAGAGCTCAAATTGGGGAGCTCTTGAAGGCCATTTGGATGGCTGTGTGTAAGCCTCAAATGGGAGGTTTGTTGAGGCAAATTAAAGATATGATTGTAGCATGGAGAGCTGCATCTTTCAAAAGTGGAGATTATTGAGCAACAGTACACCTAGAAGGAAGAAGTAGATGCTAGGAGCAATGGAAGAGCGAATGAAGGGAGAGTACAGATGGAAAAAGAAAGGGCAAAGCATGAGTCTGAAGTGAACTCTCTAAAAGAGGAAGCTTCTCTCGCATCTCTGCAAAGGCATTAGCCGTATAAGAGCATTTGCAAAGCAGCAACTCTAGCGCTGATTCTGTCAGAGTGCAGATAGAAGAAGAGATAAGCAAGCATGAACTCGAAATGAACTCTATGATAGAGACGACTTCCTGCATGGCTTCTGAGCGAGAGACAAGCGAGCAGCTTGCAAGGGTGCGAGCAACGACAACCCAACTCATGAAGGCGCCCAAAGGAGTTGGATTATGCACGAGCTGACAAAGGAGCTGGCTCCACAAAGAGAAAGCAGAGACGAAGGCATAACAGTGTTCTGCATAAGAGTACTAAGCAAGCGCATCTTACAGTAGCTATGTCGGTGGCAAAGAACAGAGTGGGGCTGGTACTCTTGATCGTCAGATTGGGAGAAAGGGGGTTGCCTCGATCACCCCCCCAAATTTCCAGAGCTCAGCATGTGCAGAACAAAAGGAGCTTACTGTTGAATTTGATGGCGTAACCGCAGGCGGCAAGCAAGCTATTGCGATGGAAAAAGAAGCCAGCTGGCGCGCAAGCAGTCTCGAGATAGGAAAGAGAAGAAGACAGCCCACTAATGTCAGGGGTCAGGGAATCCGAGAATGGCGCTGAAAATTTAAAAAAAAATGAACGTGACGCGTGGCAGTAGCCTGCAACGCAAGCGACAAACATCCCGGTTTTTTAAATTTTTGAGAGAAAATAATTCAACTTTCAAAAAAAATAAAGGTCCATTCACACAAGGATTCTAACTTTCTTCAAAGATATGTTCACACATCGAGAACACCTACCCGGTTGCAACTAAAATAGATTGTATAATTTTCATTTTTTCACCCAAACATGATGATGGATAAATCGTCCACGAGCATGCGTGTTCAAAAACAACAAAATTTTGTAAATCATCCATGGTATGAGGGTCGTCATGCCCGAGCTCACCTAGAAGCTCAAAATGGTTGTTGTGTGATGTGTGCAAGAGCGATGCACGTGTGAGGTGCATGCGCATGGGTTGGATCCCTCCCGAACTTCCATGTTCAAATCGGACTCAGTGGTTCCGCTGTGAGCGATGCGTCGACTCAAAATGGACTAGGTGTCTAAGATGGTAGACACGGGCACACATGTTTGGTTAATGGACACTCCAATGTATCATTGAGGGGGAGTGTTGAAAGATAGCAATTGCGTTTGTGCAATGCTACATTGTATGGGTGATGGATGATGGGTGAGTTGTGGAACACCTCGATTAAGAGGGGGTGTTGAGAGATATAATCGCGGTGTTGTGTGTATGTGGGAAAGCACCCTAGAGGTGCAAGATATTGTGTGTATGTGTGTATGTGGGAAAGCACTCTAGAAGTGCAAGATATTGTGGTGAGATGGAATGCCACATGTAATATTGTATGGTGTGTGAGTGTTGACCAAAAGAAGTGGAAAAGGAGTTGCCACATGGATGATGATGTGTAAAGTGGGATAAGGCTTGAGAGCCTATATCATTGTATGGTTCATTGTGATAAGTGAATACAAGGGAATAGTGTTGAGTGTGCAATCTCTAGTTATGGAGTTCTTAGTGTGGTTTAATCCACCTTAATTCTTATGCTTAATCTATGTCCTTCACCATGACCAATCCCATTTCTAGAATCTTAACATAATCCACCTTAATCTTATGCTCAATCTTGTGTCTATCACCATGCTCAATCTTGTGTCTAGGATAAGGCTAGAAGGCCTATATCATTATATGGTTTACAAGCATATGCAATAGAGCTATTGTTGGGTGTGCAATCTCTCTCTCTCTCTCTAGTCATGGAGTTTCTTATGTGGTTTAATCCACCTTAATCTTATGCTCAATCTTGTGTCTATCACCATGATCAATCTGAGATGTTGTCTTTGATGAGATGAGTAGCTGGTATGCACCAAAAGTGAAGGCAATAGAAGATGCAGATGTAAGAAGTGTTGATGTTGCACCACATGTAGAGCAGCAATCAGAGCTGCTTAGTGGACTAGAGAGTCCTCTAGCAGTGGATCCAATGTTAGCCCATGGTCAGCCCATGGTCAAGTAAGTTGAAGACAAATGTAGGTACACATGTATCATGCAGAGGGAAGGAAAAGGTAGATCAATGTTTTGTGCTTGATCTATCAGCAGGTCACTCCTCTCATATGTGGATGGTGACTCTAGCAGCTTTGAGCAGAGCCTTCATGAGGAGATTGGCATTCCATCTATGGTTACTCTTGGTGTAGGGAGAACAAGGGTTGTTTTGAGGACACCTGGTAGTGATCCAGGTGTACATAGGTCTATGAGGGTCAGGTACCCTATTGATAGGTTGAGATATGATGGATATATAGCCCATCATTATGATTACATAGTTAAAGCAATACAAGAATTAGAGCCCTCTTATTTTGAGCAAGAACTTGGAAATAAGAAATGGGAAGATTCCATGAATGAGGAGATGGGAGCATTGGATACAAATGCAACATGGCAGTTAGTTCCTTTGCCCTAAGGAAAAGAAGGCAATTGGATATAAGTGGGTGTATAAAGTCAAGCATAACGTTAATGGTTCAGTGAGCAGGTATAAGGCAAGATTAGTGGCCAAAGGCTATGCACAAACTTATGGCATTGACTATGAAGAGACATTCAGCCCGGTTGCAAGCATGGCAACCATGAGAGTTGTCATTGCTATGGGGCTGCAGTAAAGGATTAGTCTTTACATCAAATGGATGTAAAGAGAATATGGGGGAGAGGGAGAGCTTCAAACCCTAGCAAGAAAACACACACACAAGAGAGAGCAAGACAAAAGAGAGAGATGGATAGCTGAATTTTCTTCTATCTTCTTCTTCTCTACTCAACCATAACATAAAGATAAGAATACACACTATATGGGCTAGTACTCAACTACTACAACATACAAGGGTCGGTCATAATGTGAACCTAACTAAATGAGTTGGCGCTATAGCTATGCCAGTCTCTAGTAATCCAAAATGGCTATCACACAGCCTGTCATCCCACTGGCCGCATATCACCCATAATCTCATCAACCATGCCAGTGGTGTAGATGCAAAAGCTATCCAGGGTGCCCAGTTTTGTCCACTTAAGCACCCTGTAAACAGTAAAAAAACAGGCATTTGTTTACCTTTAGTGGCTAATCTCTCCTAGTAAATGAAGGAATTTCGTTTCAAGTTCTTTTGTTGGAACATCATATTCAAAGTTGGAAATATAGTTGCATAATTTGATTAAGTATTAGATAGTCAAAAGTCCTCATTTTCTTAGGTACAAAGTCAATGTATACACCCTGTCCCAAATTTGAAGTGATTCCATAAAATGCTAATATCTTTTACATATAAACTCATATGAGATTCCCACTTTGTACCTTAGATCTTCACATAATATGGAGCTTAACTTGATTTTTCGAGAAAATTTTAAGATATTTGTCTATTTTCTTTAAATATTTCAAGGTCTTTAAAGTGTTATAATATACACCACTTTTTGTACCCACAATAGCTATCACTTAAAATCCTCAATCTTGTAGATCAAAAGAGTGGGTAGATACTGAGACATTAGTAGAATGTGGTGGTTAGTAAAAATTGCAAATCCAATGGTTGGATTTTTAATGATCTCTTTTTCAAAATTCTTCCAGACTATCAGAAGGCCTGCAAATATTAATAATCTAATTAGTAAAATTACATTTTTGATGTGAATCATCTAAAACCTATAGGGACTAGTGTACTTGTAATGGTGCATCTATGGAAAAATAAATTGGACCACTCTAAGTATGGAAAGATCATTTGTTTATCATTTCATTATATTTTTGATTAATTTTGATTAATTAGACTAATTTATATTAATTTAAGTTATATTAGGTTAGTTTAAGGGCAAGTGTATTTTTTGTTATTTGCTTGATCTCATTTTAAGTACCTTGTCCCCCAAAATTTGCTCTCCAAGCATTGTCCCAGTCCAGCATAAACTGGATAAAACTGGACACCCTGATCTTGCAACAACCCAGACATTCAGCCCGGTTGCAAGAATGGCAACCATGAGAGTTGTCATTGCTATGGGGCTGCAGTAAAGGATTAGTCTTTACATCAAATGGATGTAAAGAGAATATGGGGGAGAGGGAGAGCTTCAAACCCTAGCAAGAAAACACACACACAAGAGAGAGCAAGACAAAAGAGAGAGATGGATAGCTGAATTTTCTTCTATCTTCTTCTTCTCTACTCAACCATAACATAAAGATAAGAATACACACTATATGGGCTAGTACTAAACTACTACAACATACAAGGGTCGGTCATAATGTGAACCTAACTAAATGAGTTGGCGCTATAGCTATGCCAGTCTCTAGTAATCCAAAATGGCTATCACACAGCCTGTCATCCCACTGGCCGCATATCACCCATAATCTCATCAACCATGCCAGTGGTGTAGATGCAAAAGCTATCACACCCAGGAGGGTCATCAATGTCTTGTAACACTAGTTGAGCTCGATATCTCAACACTCCCCCTCGAGATCAACTCCACACATTGCACTCCAAGTAAGCTCCTAAACCTGTGGAGCTTCTCTGTGCCCAATGCCTTCGTGAAGATGTGAGCCACTTAATCCTCTGTGTTGACATATACCAGATCTACATCTCTTGCTAGAACCTTCTCCCTCACAAAGTGATAATGCACCTCAATGTGCTTCGTTCGAGCATGATATAATGGGTTACTGTGGCCAACTGTATACTGCTCATGCTGTCACAATATATGACAACTACCCTATCCCCACGGGCTCTCCCATGTCATACCAAGTAGCTTCTGTAACCAAGCTACCTCACAAGATGCCATAGCAGTACCCCTGTACTCTACCTCTGTACTCAACAAGGTAACTGTTGGCTGCTTCTTACTGCTCCAGCTCACAGCAGCACTCCTAAATGAGAACATAAAACCATTGCTAGATCTCATGTATGCAATACTATCAGCCCAATCAGCATCTGTGTACCCATGCAACTGTATCTCTGTACCAGGCTCATAGAAAATTCCATTATCAACTATGGACTTTAAGTACCTGAGGATCTGTCTAGCTGCATCCAAGTGTGGCTTCCTAGGGGCCTACATAAACTGACTCACAAGTCCAATAGCATTGCTCAAGTCTGGCCTTATAATGGTCATGTAGATCAAACTACCCACTATGCGCCTGTATGTAGATCAAACTACCCACTATGCGCCTGTATGTAGTGGGGTCCTCCAAAAGTTCACCTCTATCTACAGAAAGCTTTGTGTTCTGCTCCAATGGCATTGAAATAGACTTACAGCCTGTCATACCATACTTGGACAACATGTCCAAGCCATACTGCCTCTGCTAGATGAGGTGATCTTACCACATCTATGCCCAAGAAATACCGCAGCTCACCCAAATCCTTCATCTCAAACTTCTTATTCAAAGCATCTTGACATCATGTATGTTTGCATCACTATCACCAGTGATAATCAAGTCATCCACATAGATGACTAATAGCATGATCCCTCTATCTATCTTTTTCACATATAGTGAAAAATATGCATTGGATATTTGAAATCCAATGGTAACAAGATGCTCCCCGATCTTGTTTGACCATGCTCTAGGTGCTTGCTTCAAGCCATACAAGGCTTTGCGTAACCTGCACACAAAATCTCGATGTGCATCACTCTCATAACCTAGTGGATGCATCATGTACACTTCTTCTTGGCAAATCACCATGCAAGAAAGCATTCTTTACATCCATTTGATGTAAAGACCAACCCTTCGCTCTACTGTAGCCATAGCAAACAATGACAGCACTCACGGTTTCCATTCTTGCAACCGGGCTGAATCTCCTTATAGTCTATGCTGCCAGAAGTATGCGCATAGCCCTTGGCAACCAATCTTGCCTTGTACCTGCTCACTGAACCATCAGCATTGTGCTTGACTTTATACACCCACTAACATCTAATTGCCTTCTTTTCCTTAGGCAAAGGCACTAACTCCCATGTTGCATTTGCATCCAATGCCGCCATCTCCTCATCCATGACATCTTCCCATTTCTTATCTCTAATTGCCTGCTCAAAGCAAGTGGGCTCAACCTCCTGTATTGGTTTTACATGTAAGCATAATGATGGGCTGTATATCCATCATATCTCAACCTATCAACATGGTATCTAACCCTCATAGACCTGCGTACACCTGGATCACTGCCAGGTGTCCTCAAAACAGCCCTTGTTCTCCTTACACCAGGAGTAACCATAGACGGAATGCCAAGCTCCTCATCAAGGCTTTTGTGAGATCCCTGTCCCCACCATGCGACGGATTTGGGGTACTAGCAGCGGAAGTAGCACTTCATGCGTGGGGCAGGGACCCACACTCGGGGCCTCGTCCACGAATATCCAGACAAGAGACTAATCCGTCGGTTTTTCCAAAACCGAACCCGAAAAAACTTCCCTTACCCGGAAAGCACGGGCGATTCCACCAAGATAACTTTTTACTCTAGCGTAGTCAAGATCATTACTGATCACGCTGATCCGACTGCACCTATAAAGATACTCGGTCGGATCAAGAAAGAAACTTGCACTTGGATCATTGGGATCAACGCTTTTTTCCCCATCAAGAGGCACAGCCGTTGATTCCTATTCATAGAACAATTACTATCCGAGATTTACTTTATCTATCGTAATAATACAGAAATTGAGTCTCGATTTACGGATCCATCAGTCCAGCCTAACCCCATCCGATCCCATGGGTTAGCCAACCGCCCAACCAATGTAGTGATGGGATCCAATTTGGAATTTGGTTAAGTTTTGTCCCGGGTACCAAGGAAAAGAGTTCTAAGGCCCCCTAGCCGGAAGTTCATGCAAACATAAAACTAGCCACACCACTTACACACCCAATATGAAATTGCCTTTTTCTTAGCATCAGCTAACTTTAAAACAATCCTTTAATGAAACCATAGTACCAGTGATCACAATCTTCCAATTTATCCGGTTGATTCATAATTTCCCATCATTCCTTCATCAGAGTATCTATGGCATCATTGGCAACTAGAACGCTCAATATCACCACCTGTCCACACAGGGGCCTTTTCAATAGTTCCTAGCCCATAATACTCGGCAATATAATCACTTATAAAAATCAAGATGGACTCTCGTTGAAGATCAGCAAGATCAACCAACAGATCCATATAAAGAGCCATGGACTCATCCGTTGAAGACCAGCAAGGTCAATCAACCAGATCCATGCCCGGTTTCACAAAACAACTCTTACTCCTTGTTCCAATATCTTCCTCGACGCACGCGTGGGTATCCTAGGCGACCCAGAGCCCGAGCACCGTATGGTTAGCACCCTCTAGGATCCTTCGCAGGTGACCTAGCGCTTCACTCATAGGCTGCTTCCTTGGTCCCTCATCCACCGTACCGGAAGATCACCATTTTAATCGAACCGAGGCTGGTCAAGACCTCGGTCGACCTTGCTACGCGAGACGTCCTCCATTGACTCTCCGTCAGCAGTTGCAACTTTAACAGTTAGGTCTCCACGACCTTAATCACAAGACGGTCAAAATGCTTCCCCAGCATTCTTGACATAAAACAGCCATTTACAACAGTTTACAAATACAGTTTCTATATTAACTCTCATTTTTCCACATTATCCCTCATTAATCCACATTACTTATTCCACATTCCATTTATATATGTACTCATCCAATCACATCATTTTCCATCTCTTCACTTCAGATTCCTTTACATCACATATCTATATTCACATCCATATCCACATCCACATCCACATTCACATCCATACATCCACATCCACATCCACATTCACATCCATACATCCATATCCACATCCATACATCCACATCCACATCCACATTCACATCCATACATCCACATCTACATGCTTACCTCCATTTTCACATCCTCATTTATACATCCACATCCCATATCCACATTCATACATACACATCCACATCCACATCCATACATCCACATCCACATGCATACATCTACTATCACGTCCTCATTCATACATCCACATCCACATACATACATACATCCACATCCACATTCCCATTCACATCTATACATCCACATCTACATCCACATACATACATACATCCACATCCACATTCCACATTCACATCTATACAGCCACATCTACATCCACATTCACATCTATACATCCACATCTACATCCACATTCACATACATCCACATCCACATCCATACATCCACATCCACATGCATACATCCACTATCACATCCTCATTCATACATCCACATCCACATACATACATACATCCACATCCACATTCCCATTCACATCTATACATCCACATCTACATCCACATTCACATCTATGCATATACATCTTCATGCATACATCCCTTTCCACATTCATACATCCACACTCCCATCTCCACATCCACACATCCACACTCCCATCTCCACATCCACACATCCACATACATACATCCATTTCCACATTCCCATTCATATAACCCCATATGCCTTCACATCTAATCTTTTACATCACATCCATTCTCGCCCTATCACAACCCATATACATCTTATCCTATCACATACACTTCTTACCTCATCCCATACACATCTTATCAAGTCTTAATTCATCTTATCACCTCATAACTTATTTCATAAGCATCTTATCACCTCTTGTCACATCTTATACACCTCTTATCACATCCTATCACATCTCATATCTATTTATAGAATACAAGAGAATTCTTATATTTGATATAAGA
Organism: Cibotium barometz; assembly: GCF_041138505.1. NCBI lineage: Eukaryota > Viridiplantae > Streptophyta > Polypodiopsida > Cyatheales > Cibotiaceae > Cibotium > Cibotium barometz. Next base: position 7,440,358 of record NC_141074.1, read on the forward strand.
TTTCTTTACACATTTATTTATGCATAAATTCTATTTAAGGAGATTAATACTTTCGAAGTAAAAATCAATCTTTTATGCATCTTCTTATGCATAAATTCAATTTGGTAGGAATTACACTTTTAGAATAAAAGAATTTCTCTTATGCATCTAAGTTATGCATAAAATCCATTTATGATGAAAATCACACTTTTAGAATAAAAGAATATCTTTTATGCATACCTCTATGCATGAAATCCAAATATAATAAAAGTCACACTTTTAAAATAAAATAATCAACTTTTATGCATACCTTTATGCATGAAATTCAAATATAATAAAAGTCACACTTTTATAATAAAATAATCAACTTTTATGCATATCTCTATGCATGAAATCCAATTATGATAAAAGTAACACTTTTACAATAAAATAATCATCTTTTATGCATACATCTATGCATGAAATCCAAATATGATAAAAGTAACACTTTTATAATCAACTTTTATGCATACCTCTATGCTTGCATGAAATCTAATTATGATAAAAGTAACACTTTTATGTTAAAATAATAATCTATTATGCATACTTCTATGCATGAAATCCAATTATGATAAAAGTAACACTTTTATGTTAAAATAATAATCTATTATGCATACCTCTATGCATGAAAATCAAATATGCATAATAGAAAAATTAATTTCTCTATGAATATCTTCAATTAATCTAGGATGATAATTCCTAGAATATGGTAGGAAGTCCTCTTTTCATGCTTTGAATGAAATTATTTTATGCGTAATTTTTATAAAAATTTTGCCATAGCTCCGCTGCTATGACTGATAAATCTCAATTTTTTCTAAGGGATAAAGCTTATCATTAAGAATTAATTAGAATGATCCCTAATTGGATCAATAATCCATAATGGATTGAATCATTAATATTCATGAAATACATAAACTAAAAGCATAGAAAAAAGCCATTAATTTGACCTCAAGTATAGATTAATCTTGGATTAAGGAAAAGCTTTATGAAAAGCTTCATTTGGATTGAGAATGGGTCATGAGTATGACCATTTCTTGAGTGAGAGAGAGAAATTTCATAAAAACCATTTGAATTAAGCATAAATAGAAATTTATGTAATTCTTAACTATCATTAATCAATTAACTTCAATAGCATTCATCAAATTATATAACTCTTCACTACCATTCATCAATTAACTTCAATAACATTCAAAAACCATTCTAATTAAGCTTCTCAAGCTTGAGAGGGGTTGAGAAGAGAGAAACATTGAGAAATTATAGAAAATGATCAAAATTAACTAATTACCTTACAATTTGCTTGATTCTTTGTTCACGGTAGAGGCCCCCAACCAATCAATTGGTTAAGTATGTTGATGGAGCCACCAATGGGGATTGAAGAAAGAGGGAAGCTCCAAAAACTAGTGAATTATTAATGAATTCACAGTTCTTGGCTTAGGTGGAGTAGAGTAACGATGCATAAACACTATCTATTTTTCAACAAGGGGTAGACTTCTATTTATAGGAAAAATTGAGCTCCTAACCAAACAAATTGATTCTAGAATTTTCCAAATCAGTTTGGTCAATTTTTGACCCTTTTTAGGTCAGTTAAGCTAACTTTTTGGAACTAGACTTCAATGAGGAGAGAGGAGAGATGAAATATCTCAATTTTTATGAGTTTAAAACTCCTTCAAGCATGTGAAATATCTCAATTTTTATGAGTTTAAAACTCCTTCAAGCATGTGAAATATGCACCTCCTTTAAAGAACTCCCCTTCCTTACATATGTGTCAAAATGGAATCATTATACCCAAATATCTCATATTTTTAATATTGCCCATAGTTTTTTTACTAATATACCTTGTACATTTTCAACTCTTCATCTTATGTGAAATATGCACCTCCTTTAAAGAACTCCTCTTCCTTATGTATGTGTCATAGTTTTTTTTTACTAATAAACCTTGTACATTTTCAACTCTTCATCTTATGTGAAATATGCACCTCCTTTAAAGAACTCCCCTTCCTTACATATGTGTCAAAATGGAATCATTACACCCAAAATATCTCATATTTTTAATATTGCTCATAGTTTTTTACTAATAAACCTTGTACATTTTCAACTCTTCATCTTATGTGAGCATTCACTCATTTTTGGATACCCAAAATATCTCATATTTTTAATATTGCTCATAGTTTTTTACTAATAAACCTTGTACATTTTCAACTCTTCATCTTATGTGAGCATTTACTCATTTTTGGGTATCTTCTTTTACAAATTGGATTTATCTCCTCCTTACACATGGATTGATGCTATTGGCCCATAGGAACCTTAATTGGACCATAATCCAAAAATTTCTGAAAATCTAGACCCTTAGGCTAAGGTCCTTTATACCCATTTCCAATTAATTCCAATTGCACATTGGAAAGTTCTTTTTGAATTTCTATTTCAGGGGAACTTATTTTAATAAGATGAGATAATTTTCTATCCAAAAATATTAAAAATCTGAATATTCTCTCTCTAGAATATTTTCTCTCTCTCTATGTCAAAACAGGCAGAGACGAGATCTCTTATAATTCAGAAAAGGAAATTGATTACAAGGGAATATGCTCGATATTTTGAGAGGCTGGGGAAGAATCTTACATTCACTTCCACTTGAAAAACGCGAGATGTCCTCATCTCGCAAACTTGGGATAATTTCGCAAGATGTACGAATATGAGACTTAGAGAAAAATTAATTAAGATTAACCCAAAAAAAAAAGTCTCAAAGAGAGTAAGATTCGAGATAAGAACAAGATTTAAACTTTATTCATTCTTGAAACATATACAGTAAAGATAGAAGAACTCTTTACACTTCCATAAGCCCGTCCATCATATGGTCACAAAAGCAGCACTCACAAGCTGCACAAGTATAGGGTAACTCATCTATGGGAATGATTCTGCTGGTTATTGCCGCACCTATCTCAGTGGTATGAGGTGATCTAACAAAAGGACCTCTGAGAGGCAAGCCAAAAACGAGGTAAAGGCATATCTTCTGATGAGGAAGAAAACACGCCAGTAAGAAGACCCGCTCAGAAAACCCAAGATGTCTTGATCTCATGACGCAGTAGTATCGGGGACCCAAACCCAAAGCTTCAATAACCATGGCCAAGCGGACATTGTTACGAAAGTGCTGCTGACCCCAGGGTGTTACCCTAGTTATGTTTTGATAGGTCCGCCATTTGGTCTGAGCTACAGAAGTTCCCAAGTGAGGGAAAAGTGAGCGCTCATACTGTTCTATAAAATCTTTCTTCACAGACTCGCTTGCGTCTTGAAGGTGAGAATCATCATGGACAAAACTAATTCCTGTTGCCAAGCCATGAAGGAGATTAAGAAGAAGGGAGATCGATGGAAGTAAGATTACTGTGAACGACAAGTAAAAGTTACGACTTATATAAAGGAAGGAGCTAGCGTAACTTAGAAGCCAACGATAACTTGCCACCCACTGAAGTTTTACCGTCTTTCCATGATTTGGGTTTGGCACATTTTTCTATAGAAGGCATTCAGAACTTTGAGATGAGGAGATAAAAGAAGTTCGTAAGCTAAATCACCTACTTTCTTTGGTCCACAATATCTGGGAGATAACTTCTTATACTTCCCAAGAGATAAAGAACTTCTTTTGGGCCGTACTCGAATGAAGACCAAAACCTTGATATCCAAAACATCGATTCTCACTTCTGAACTCATTGTTCTGAATCCTTAAAATAGGTGGGACTCTTGAGAAGTATTCAGGGAAAAGGTTCTTCCTTTTTTAAACAGAATCTTTCTTTTATTTTAGAGAGAGAATAATTATAAGATCAGAAAGGGAGATTCTTACTCCTGTATACCTCGAAGGCTGGGGGAGAATCTTACATTCTACCCCACTTGAAAAGTGCGAGATGTCCTCATCTCGTAAGGTAGAGGACAACTCTTTTTCTTAAGATCCAATTTTTCCTGGGTTCCTTATATTCTGGTCAACCCAACAGAATACTCGGATAATTATCCCTTAAATGGAACTCATCATTAAATGATAATTCATTCAAATCATATCATTTATATTTTTAACATGATAATGGTCCATTAGACCGAAAAATTCCCTTCTGAAGATTCCTCCACGGAAATTTCAGTTAAGCAAGTTCTCAATTTGTCATCCCTTAACTTGATCTACGGGTCAAGTGTTAACAATAGCAATCTGACAGCACAATCCACTAATCTCATAGTGATTTGCTGAAATCATTATTATCATTCCAGTTATGAATATTATCACTGGGACTCGTCCCATTCATCCTCATTGTGGTTTCGCTTAGCTTATTACATTTTAACTAAATTTCAGAAATCATCATTTTTCAATCAGAATCCAAATCAATTTCATCAGTTCCCAAACAGAATTAAAAATCATATCAACCACATTCGAATTCATCATCTGGATAGCATTAACGCTTATAATTTCAAGTCTAAGATTTACTCGTATATACTATCAGTAAAGAGCTGCAGTATACTCTCGGTATATACGGGTAGTCACGGCCCTTGGAATTATAAGGTAAATACCATCATATCTAGGCCTCAAGCAAGTCAGGGATTCCATATAATTACGGTATTTCCATCTGAAGACCCAATTACCAAATTACGAATTGCAGTTTGAATATCAAATTGTATGAATTATATCACACAATTATAACCTTTTTGTGCTTCTTGATAAATTTTTGACATATTTGGTTTCTTAGTTGATCTTTATTAGCCAAATGCTCTGATACTAACTGTGAGATCCCTGTCCCCACCATGCGACGGATTCGGGGTACTAGCAGCGGAAGTAGCACTTCATGCGCGGGGCAAGGACCCACACTCGGGGTCTCGTCCACGAATATCCGGACAAGAGACTAATCCGTCGGTTTTTCCAAAACCGAACTCAGAAAAACTTTCCTTACCCGGAAAGCACGGGCGATTCCACCAAGATAACTTTTTACTCTAGCGTAGTCAAGATCATTACTGATCACGCTGATCCGACTGCACCTATAAAGATACTCGGTCGGATCAAGAAAGAAACTTGCACTTGGATCATTGGGATCAACGCTTTTTTCCCCATCAAGAGGCACAGCCGTTGATTCCTATCCATAGAACAATTACTATCCGAGATTTACTTTATCTATCGTAATAATACAGAAATTGAGTCTCGATTTACGGATCCATCAGTCCAGCCTAACCCCATCCGATCCCATGGGTTAGCCAACCGCCCAACCACTGTAGTGATGGGATCCAATTTGGAATTTGGTTAGGTTTTGTCCCGGGTACCAAGGAAGAGAGTTCCAAGGCCCCCTAGCCGGAAGTTCATGCAAACATAAAACTAGCCACACCACTTACACACCCAATATGAAATTGCCTTTTTCTTAGCATCAGCTAACTTTAAAACAATCCTTTAATGAAACCATAGTACCAGTGATCACAATCTTCCAATTTATCCGGTTGATTCATAATTTCCCATCATTCCTTCATCAGAGTATCTATGGCATCATTGGCAACTAGAACGCTCACCACCTGTCCACACAGGGGCCTTTTCAATAGTTCCTAGCCCATAATACTCGGCAATATAATCACTTATAAAAATCAAGATGGACTCTCGTTGAAGTGGTACCCTTCATTTTGTTCCTTTTTTGAAGAATATTGGTCCAAATTGATCCATTTAGTCCAATATCTTCCTCGACGCACGCGTGGGTATCCTAGGCGACCTAGAGCCCGAGCACCGTATGGTCACCACCCTCTAGGATCCTTCGCAGGTGACCTAGCACTTCACTCATAGGCCGCTTCCTTGGTCCCTCATCCACCGTATCGAAAGCTCACCATTTTAATCGAACCGAGGCTGGTCAAGACCTCGGTCGACCTTGCTACGCGAGACGTCCTCCATTGACTCTCCGTCAGCAGTTGCAACTTTAACAGTTAGGTCTCCACGACCTTAATCACAAGACGGTCAAAATGCTTCCCCAGCATTCTTGACATAAAACAGTCATTTACAAACAGCATTTACAAACAGCATTTACAACAGTTTACAAATACAGTTTCTATATTAACTCTCATTTTTCACATTATCCCTCATTAATCCACATTACTTATTCCACATTCCATTTATATATGTACTCATTCAATCACATCATTTTCCATCTCTTCACTTCAGATTCCTTTACATCACATATCTATATTCACATCCATATCCACATCCACATCCACATTCACATCCATACATCCACATCCACATCCACATTCACATCCATACATCCATATCCACATCCATACATCCACATTCACATCCATACATCCACATCTACATGCTTACCTTCATTTTCACATCCTCATTTACACATCCACATCCCATATCCACATTCATACATACACATCCACATCCACATCCATACATCCACATCCACATGCATACATCCACTATCACGTCCTCATTCATACATCCACATCCACATACATACATACATCCACATCCACATTCCCATTCACATCTATACATCCACATCTACATCCACATACATACATACATCCACATCCACATTCCACATTCACATCTATACAGCCACATCTACATCCACATTCACATCTATACATCCACATCCACATCCACATTCACATACATCCACATCCACATCCATACATCCACATCCACATGCATACATCCACTATCACATCCTCATTCATACATCCACATCCACATACATACATACATCCACATCCACATTCCCATTCACATCTATACATCCACATCTACATCCACATTCACATCTATGCATATACATCTTCATGCATACATCCCTTTCCACATTCATACATCCACACTCCCATCTCCACATCCACACATCCACACTCCCATCTCCACATCCACACATCCACATACATACATCCATTTCCACATTCCCATTCATATAACCCCATATGCCTTCACATCTAATCTTTTACATCACATCCATTCTTGCCCTATCATAACCCATATACATCTTATCCTATCACATACACTTCTTACCTCATCCCATACACATCTTATCAAGTCTTAATTCATCTTATCACCTCATAACTTATTTCATAAGCATCTTATCACCTCTTGTCACATCTTATACACCTCTTATCACATCCTATCACATCTCATATCTATTTATAAAATACAAGAGAATTCTTATATTTGATATAAGATTTCTTTACACATTTATTTATGCATAAATTCTATTTAAGGAGATTAATACTTTCGAAGTAAAAATCAATCTTTTATGCATCTTCTTATGCATAAATTCAATTTGGTAGGAATTACACTTTTAGAATAAAAGAATTTCTCTTATGCATCTAAGTTATGCATAAAATCCATTTATGATGAAAATCACACTTTTAGTATAAAAGAATATCTTTTATGCATACCTCTATGCATGAAATCCAAATATAATAAAAGTCACACTTTTAAAATAAAATAATCAACTTTTATGCATACCTTTATGCATGAAATTCAAATATAATAAAAGTCACACTTTTATAATAAAATAATCAACTTTTATGCATACCTCTATGCATGAAATCCAATTATGATAAAAGTAACACTTTTACAATAAAATAATCATCTTTTATGCATACATCTATGCATGAAATCCAAATATGATAAAAGTAACACTTTTATAATCAACTTTTATGCATACCTCTATGCATGAAATCTAATTATGATAAAAGTAACACTTTTATGTTAAAATAATAATCTATTATGCATACCTCTATGCATGAAATCCAATTATGATAAAAGTAACACTTTTATGTTAAAATAATAATCTATTATGCATACCTCTATGCATGAAAATCAAATATGCATAATATAAAAATCAATTTCTCTATGAATATCTTCAATTAATCTAGGATGATAATTCCTAGAATATGGTAGGAAGTCCTCTTTTCATGCTTTGAATGAAATTATTTTATGCGTAATTTTTATAAAAATTTTGCCATAGCTCTGCTGCTATGACTGATAAATCTCAATTTTTTCTAAGGGATAAAGCTTATCATTAAGAATTAATTAGAATGATCCCTAATTGGATCAATAATCCATAATGGATTGAATCATTAATATTCATGAAATACATAAACTAAAAGCATAGAAAAAAGCCATTAATTTGACCTCAAGTATAGATTAATCTTGGATTAAGGAAAAGCTTTATGAAAAGCTTCATTTGGATTGAGAATGGGTCATGAGTATGACCATTTCTTGAGTGAGAGAGAGAAATTTCATAAAAACCATTTGAATTAAGCATAAATAGAAATTTATGTAATTCTTAACTATCAGTAATCAATTAACTTCAATAGCATTCATCAAATTATGTAACTCTTCACTACCATTCATCAATTAACTTCAATAACATTCAAAAACCATTCTAATTAAGCTTCTCAAGCTTGAGAGGGGTTGAGAAGAGAGAAACATTGAGAAATTATAGAAAATGATCAAAATTCACTAATTACCTTACAATTTGCTTGATTCTTTGTTCACGATAGAGGCCCCCAACCAATCAATTGGTTAAGTATGTTGATGGAGCCACCAATGGGGATTGAAGAAAGAGGGAAGCTCCAAAAACTAGTGAATTATTAATGAATTCACAGTTCTTGGCTTAGGTGGAGTAGAGTAACGATGCATAAACACTATCTATTTTTCAACAAGGGGTAGACTTCTATTTATAGGAAAAATTGAGCTCCTAACCAAACAAATTGATTCTAGAATTTTCCAAATCAGTTTGGTCAATTTTTGACCCTTTTTAGGTCAGTTAAGCTAACTTTTTGGAACTAGACTTGAATGTGGAGAGAGGAGAGATGAAATATCTCAATTTTTATGAGTTTAAAACTCCTTCAAGCATGTGAAATATGCACCTCCTTTAAAGAACTCCCCTTCCTTACATATGTGTCAAAATGGAATCATTATACCCAAATATCTCATATTTTTAATATTGCTCATAGTTTTTTTACTAATAAACCTTGTACATTTTCAACTCTTCATCTTATGTGAAATATGCACCTCCTTTAAAGAACTCCTCTTCCTTACGTATGTGTCATAGTTTTTTTTAACTAATAAACCTTGTACATTTTCAACTCTTCATCTTATGTGAAATATGCATCTCCTTTAAAGAACTCCCCTTCCTTACATATGTGTTAAAATGGAATCATTATACCCAAAATATCTCATATTTTTAATATTGCTCATAGTTTTTTACTAATAAACCTTGTACATTTTCAACTCTTCATCTTATGTGAGCATTTACTCATTTTTGGATACCCAAAATATCTCATATTTTTAATATTGCTCATAGTTTTTTACTAATAAACCTTGTACATTTTCAACTCTTCATCTTATGTGAGCATTTACTCATTTTTGGGTATCTTCTTTTACAAATTGGATTTATCTCCTCCTTACACATGGATTGATGCTATTGGCCCATAGGAACCTTAATTGGACCATAATCCAAAAATTTCTGAAAATCTAGACCCTTAGGCTAAGGTCCTTTATACCCATTTCCAATTAATTTCAATTGCACATTGGAAAGTTCTTTTTGAATTTCTGTTTCAGGGGAACTTATTTTAATAAGATGAGATAATTTTCTATCCAAAAATATTAAAAATCTGAATATTCTCTCTCTAGAATATTTTCTCTCTCTCTCTATGTCAAAACAGGCAGAGACGAGATCTCTTATAATTCAGAAAAGGAAATTGATTACAAGGGAATATGCTGGATATTTTGAGAGGCTGGGGATGAATCTTACAGCTTTGCTTAATAGAGCCACTAGAGTCACCATCTGTTAACAATCCAAAAATGGGATTGATCATGGTGAAGGACACAAGATTAAGCATAAGATTAAGGTGGATTAAACCACACTAAGAACTCCATAAGAGAGAGAGAGAGAGAGAGAGAGAGAGAGAGAGAGAGATTGCACACTCAACACTTGATCTCTATTGCATTCTCCGAATGAACCATACAATGATATAGGCTTTCTAGCCTTATCCCACTTTACATGTCACCATCCATGTGGCAACTCCTTTTCCACTCCTTTTGGTCAACACACACACCATTCAATATTACATGTGGCATTCTTATCTTGCCACAATATCTTGCACCTCAAGGGAGCTTTCCCACATACACACAACACCATGATTACATCTCTCAACACCCCCTCTTAATCGAGGTGTTCTACAACTTACCCATCATCCATCACCCGTATCAATGTAGCATTGCACAAACGCAATTGCTACCTCTCAACACTCCTCCTCAATGATACATTGGAGTGTCCATCAACCAATCATGTGTGTGCATGTCTACCATCTTAGACACCAAGTCCGTTTTGAGCCGACTCGCTCACAGCGGAACCACTGAGTCCGTTTTGAGCCGACTCGCTCACAGCAGAACCAATGAGTCCGATTTGAACATGGAAGTTCGGGTGGGAACCAACCCATGCACATGCACCTCACACGTGCATCGCTCATGCACACATCACAACAACCATTTTGAGCTTCTCGGGCAAGGCAACCCTCATACCAATGGATGAGAACAAAAAAATACATATCTCATTTTGAGCTTCAAGCTCAGGTACGGTTACCCATCTCATAATCATGGGTGAGAATAAAAATTATAAGGTATTTTGTGTGTGAATTCTCAAGAGCATGTGAAATGGCCTCTTATCAACACAAGGGAGTGTGTGTGAGGATACCCTTAAAATTTATAAGGGTCTAAAAAGCTAAACAAAAAATAATCCAAAATTCTATTTTGCAGCATGCCACCCAACTCTGTGCATTGCTGAAAGTTTACAGCTTTTAGCACTACAAGCTTCGTCTTCTTCGCGTTATACTCCATAGTAGATAAATGCAAGCTATCGGAACCTTCTTTTTCCCTGCCCCACAGTGATCTTCTTGCCTTTTTTAGTGCATGCATTGCATTTTGTGTGCTGCCCTCTGAGGCTAAGTTGGCAATGTGCCTTCTTCCTCTATAGCATTGTATCTCCTTCAGCCACCTGATATCAGTAGTAGCAACATCTCGCCATAGGTCTCCTACTCTCTGCTTACTGGCTGCTTTCTTTAGCCTTCTGCACTCTGCTTTGCTACGTTTTTTTGGCTACCCTTGCTTTTCTGCCCTCATCACCGTGGCTTCTCTCTTGTGAATCCTTTACTGTGCTTTCAGCTCCAAACTCTGATTTGGAGCTTTTAGCTGTCTCCAATCCCCTCTTCTCAGCTATCCTTGTTGTCTTGATGCTCTGTTGTGTCCAGATTCGATGGCCCTCACACGAGTAAATTTAGGTCTACGATGTGAACATATCCAAGGCTCCAGATGGCACCCCTCACAAATCTTTATTGGCAGTTTCTTGATGACAGAAGTCTCCATCTCCAACTCCATTTGCATCTTCCCTTGGTGCAAATCTTCTCTTTGTTGCAAAACTCCATTTCCAACTCTCTTGGTGGGCAGCTTCTTTGATGTTTGATGAAGACTCCATTATAGCCTTCATAATGCTGAAATCTCCATTTTTCAGCTTCCATGATGATGAGCAGGCTTTCCATGTTACAAAAATCCCATTTTCAGCTTCCATGATGATGAGCAGGCTTTCCATGTTACAAAAATCCCATTTGCAACTCTCTTGGACAGCTTCTATGCAACCTCCTTATTGCAAATCTCCTCTCAAATCCTCACAAATGCAAATCCAAATGATAATGTGAATGTGCATATTTTTTTTTTCATAATAATAACTGAAAATAATGCTTAATCAAAGAACTCATAACCAAGAAAAACTATACATAAATAATCACCATGACCAAGAGCCCACCCAAGCTCTGATACCATGACCAAGAGCCCACCCAAGCTCTGATACCATGTTAACAATCCAAAAATGGGATTGATCATTTCAAGGACACAAGATTAAGCATAAGATTAAGGTGGATTAAACCACACTAAGAACTCCATACGAGAGAGAGAGAGAGAGAGAGAGAGAGAGAGAGAGAGAGATTGCACACTCAACACTTGATCTCTATTGCATTCTCCAAATGAACCATACAATGATATAGGCTTTCTAGCCTTATCCATGTCATCATCCATGTGGCAACTCCTTTTCCACTCCTTTTGGTCAACACTCACACACCATTCAATATTACATGTGGCATTCTTATCTTGCCACAATATCTTGCACCTCTAGGGTGCTTTCCCACATACACACAACACCGCGATTACATCTCTCAACACCATCCACATATGAGCGACCTGCTGATAGATCAAGCACAAAAGGTTGATCTACCTTTTCCTTCCCTTTTCGTGATACATATGTACCTGCATCATTCCTCAACCTACCTAACCATGGGCTAACATTGAATCCACTGCTTGAGGACTCCCCAGGTCCACTCAAAACCTGTGTGATTGCTGCTCTACATGTGATACAACATCAGTACTTCTTACATCTACATCTTCTGTTGCCTTCACTACTGGTGCATACCAGCTACTCATCTCATCACAGACAACATCTTTGCTCACGAGTGGTAGGGTTATAGCATTTATAACCTTTTTGTTTCCCACAGCATAACCAATGAAAGATGCATTTCTCTACCTTTGGATCTAACTTTGTTCTCACTTCATCATGAACATGTACATATGTAATACTCTCAAACACTTTCAAGTGAGACACATCCGGTATTAAACATGTACATATGCAATACTCTCAAACATGTACATCCGGTCTTAAACATGTACATATGCAATACTCTCAAACATGTACATATGCAATACTCTCAAACACTTTTAAGTGAGACACATCCAGTCTTATGCCTGTAAACTTCTGTTCAGGAGTCATACCATTAACAGCTATAGTGAGTGTCCTGTTCATAATGTACACAGTAGTTGCTACTGCTTCTGCCCAAAAGTAATGTGGCATATTCTTTTTAGCCATCAAGACACGTACCACTTCTGCAATGTGTCTATTTTTTCTTTTTGCAACACTTGTAAGATTCCTTCCCAGCCCCTCAAGATGTCCAGTTTCTTTCCCTGTAATCAATCCCCTTGTCAGAATAATAAAAGATCTTGTTTCTACCTGTTTTGGCCTAGAGAGAGAAAATGTTCTACAGAGAGTTAATTCAGTTTTTAGATATCTTTGGATGGAATAATATCCCTTCTTATTAAAATAAATTCCCCCAAAACAGAAGTTTAAAAAGAAATTCCTAAGGTACATTAGAAATAAATTATAATGTGCACAAAAGACCTTAGCCTAAGGGTCCCTGTTTTCAGAAAATTTTGGATTAAGGTCCAAACAAAGGTTTTACAGGCCAATGAGATTAATCCAAATGTAGGGAGGAGATAAATTGAAGAATTAAAAAAATCCCAAAAATTAATAAATACTCACATAAGATGAAGAGTGGACTAAGGATCAAAGAAAAGAATTAAAAACTTGAATTTTGACACCTCAGTGTGGGGATCTCCCCTCATGAAGTAGGCACCTTTTTCTCATCATTACCCCCAATTTTTAATCAATAAAATGAGATATTTTCATCTCTCCTCTCTCCTATTTCAAATCTAGATCCAAAAAGTAAGCTGAACTGACCCAAAAATGGTCAAAAATTGACCAAATTGATCTGGAAAATTCTAGAATCAGTTTGCTTGGTTAGAGGCTCACTTTTTCTTATAAATAGAAGCCTCCCCCTTTTGTAAAAGCTTAATGGTGTTTATCCACACTGTTACTCTACTTTCCTGTCTCCTAAGCCATCTACATTGATTTTTTTAATAATTCAATTGTTTTTGGCCTAATCCTCTCCAAAGTGAATTGGTGGCCACTATTGCTTCAAACAAGAGTAGAACCCTCAATCCCTCAAGCCAAAGGAGAGCTTACAAGCTCCTTGTAAGCTAGTTTTCTTACTTTGTTTACGAATTTTCATGAAAAATCTATGGTTTTCTTGATTTTTATGTTTTGCAAATGATTGAATTAAATTCAAATGCTATGCCTTTGATGAAAAGGCCACCCCCTTCTCTTCTTTACTTCCAACCTTTCTTAATCCTAGAAAGATTAACTAAGTGATTAATTAAATTCTTCTTATTGTTTACTCTCTTGAATTTAGAAAATTGTGTAGATTAGGGTTCTGTAATTCTAAATTGGGTTAATAAAGTTAAGTAAAGAAAGATAAAAATGAGAAATGGTCAGCCATACAAAGGAGGTTATGGAAAAATTTTCCATAATTTTGTGAAGAAAGAAAGTTTGTTTTTATGTTATTCCAAAAGAGTAATTCCCACCATTTTTGCATCTAAAATAAATATTCTAATTACTCCATGTACATATTCACCTATGAATATGCATGGATATCACTGATATTAATTATTAAATTTGATTTCTATGCATCGAAAGATGCATAAAGGAATGTTTTTTTTATAAAAGTGTTATTCTTATTAAAATTAATTTCTATGCAGAGAAAGATGCATAATGGAAATTTTTTTTTATTATAAAAGTGTTATTCTTATTAAATTTGATTTTTATGCATAGAAAGATTCATAAAGGAATTTTTTTATTATAAAAGTGTTATTCTTATTAAAATTGATTTCTGTGCATAGAATGATGCATAAAGAAAATTTTTTAATTATAAAAGTGTTATTCTTATTAAATTTGATTTCTATGCATAGAAAGATGCATAAATGAATTTTTATTATTATAAAAGTGTTATTCTTATTAAATTTGATTTTTATGAATAGAAAGATGCATGAAGATATTCTTTTTATCTTAAAAGCATTATTCTTATTAAATTTGATTTTATGCATAAATAGATGCATAATAGGATTTTTTAAAAATAAAAGTGTTATTCCCATTGAAGTTGATTTTTATGTATAAATAGATGCATAAAGAATTTTTATATCAAAATTAGAATTCTCTTAAATTCTATGTTTAAATTCTATAAGTATTTGATAAGAGAGAAATTTCTATCATTTTATATTCACACGGATTGTAAAAAGAAAATTCAAGAAATCTATCGAGATCGAAATATTCAGATAAATGATTAATTTATTCCTTGTTGGAATTTGTAACTAATTTAGAAATGAGTTAAGTGAATATTCAAAGAAAGAAATTCAGTAAAATAGTAACTAAATTATCAAACCCTTTCGAGAAAGACAGTTCAAGAAAAATCTTATCCGACTCGAACCTTGAATGAGACTATGACCAAAACCAAACTCTTTCGTCATTTTCGAGGAAAGAAAGTGTGTCCAGTTTAGAAAAATATACTTAAAACTCTCATCAAATCTGAAACTAAGTTTGAGACTCTTCGAATTGATCTGTGGATCAAGGTTATAGAATTCGAGGAATTCGAGTATGAAATTCTGAATTCCGATCAAGAACTTTTGGGGATACTGATTCAAGAAATACTCCTTGTATTCAAAAGAAAATCAAATTGAAAACTTGCTTAGAAACCCTGTTTTCTTAAAGGACTATCTTACGCCAGAATGCTTGAGGGAGCATTTGGTATATGTTTTTCTAAGGGAAGTTTGGTTGCAATAGCTGGCGGGGAGTGTTCAAAGGACGGCTCACGGGGCAAAGCCTGCCCAGGTCTTGACCAGCCTTGACAGCTGGCGGGGAGTGTTCAAAGGACGGCTCACGGGGCAAAGCCTGCCCTGGTCTTGACCAGCCTTGACATTGTTGAAAAATGGTGCGCTTCTAGTACGATGGGTGAGGGCCGACAAAGCGGTTCCTGAGTGAAGTGCCAGGACACCTAAGGAGGACTCTAGAGGGTTCTGACTAGGAGATGCACGGGCTCGCGGTGCTTATGACACCCATGCGTATGTCATGGAAGATATGTCTGGTGGACGAAATGATTATTGTAATCTGTTACTGGATCTCATTGTTGACCAGCTGGTCTCAAAACGGAGAGTCCAGAGTGATACTGTTTTTTGAGAAACAAGAGACTAGATGGAATTTTTGAGTTATGACGTATGTAACCAATAACTGTTTGGCAATGGATTATTTTATATTTTAAAGTTTTAAAGAGGAGTGTGTGCGTATCTGTATTCGAAAGCAAAAGTTAAGAAAGGCATTTAATTATGGGTGGGTGAGTAATTGTATGGTTCTACTGATTCTAGTGGTTGGGTAACCCAGGCTGGAATCAGAGTGATACTGTTTTTTGAGAAACACAGGACTAGATGGAATTTTTGGTCTCAAAATGGAGAGTCCAGAGTGATACTGTTTTTGAGAAACAAGGGACTAGATGGAATTTTTGAGTTATGACGTATGTAACCAATGGATTATTTTATATTTTAAAGTTTTAAAGAGGAGTGTGTGCGTATGTGTATTCGAAAGCTAAAGTTAAGAAAGGCATTCAAATATGGGTGGGTGAGTAATTGTCTGGTTCTACTGATTCTAGTGGTTGGGTGGTGGCTAACCCAGGCTGCTGGAATCAGTGGAGTTTTAATAATTAAATTGAAATAATAGGAATACGCTTAAAATTCGAGTATTTAATGAAAACCTAAAGAATTTCTCAAATGAGTAGATCAATGGCTGTGCCTGACTTCGATTAGGAAAAAAATGTTGATTTTCTCAACAAATGATTAGATCAACGCGGCTGTGGTGCCTGATTTCGGTTAGGAAAAAAGCGTTGATTTCTTCAAACTAAGTCAGTGATAGTTTTCCTTCTATCTGGTTTAATCAGGTGAAGGATAGTTTAGTCTCTTGAACCCGTTAGAAAATTTGTTAAGAAAATCAAAAAGGTGGAATTGTCCCCGTTTTCCGAGAGCAAGGGAAATTTTCCCGGTTTTGGTTTCGGAATGACCACCAAATTAGTCTTATGTCCGAACTTTCGAGGGCGAGGCCCCGAGTGGGAAACCCTGCCCCGCGCAAGAGGAAGTTACTTCCACTGCTAACAACTGGGAATCCGATGTGCGGAGGGGTCTCACAACACCATTCTGTTACGGAGTGTACCTACACATAAACTGCCTCTTGATTCCCTGCTTCTTTCTCAAGAAATTGCTGAACTCATTGGAGAAATATTTTCCCCCACCATTTAATCTTAGGCATTTTATTATGCATGTCTTTTTCCTTCTCAACCAAGGCTTTAAATCTCTGAAAGTGAGAAAACACCTCACTTTTCTCCTTCATGAAATAGACCCACACTTTCCTAGTGTGGTCTCATCAATGAATGTAACATAGTACCTGCAACCTATAATTGTTACAGTCTTGGTCGGTCCCCATACATCTGAATTTATGACATCTAATGGCCTTGCACTGACATGTGGAAAAGCATGTGTGGCCTGCTTACCAAGTTGGCATGCTTCACATACCTTATGCATACCGTCAACCTTAAACTTTGGCAAACCTACAACAATATTTTGGGCTTGCATAGCTTGAGTCGCTGTACATTCACATGACCAATGTGCTTGTGCCATATGTTAATATCTGCAATGACACTTATTCCATGCGCAAACATGGAGTTCTTTATCTTAGGCATGTTCACATCTAAAGTAAACATCCTACCATTTTTATTACCCTTTGTAACCAAGCGACACTTATTTTTGAAGTCTTCCACAAAACATCCTTGAGAATTAAACCTTACTTTGTAGACCCTGCTCAACCATCTATCCAACAGAAACCAGGTTCTTTGTAATATTTGGAACATGACGTACATCAGCTAAGTACTTCATTTTTCCATCCTGCATAGACAATGGCACTTTACCGACATGCGCAATGGGATGCGCAGTATCATCACCTGTTTCTACATAACTTGGTTTTTCCATTTTCTACATATCTCTAAACCACTCAGCATGACTAGTCATGTGGTTAGAGGCGCCAGAACCCACATACCATATATCTTGAGATCTTGACACATCCCCTGTTATGGAATTAAGCATGTGCTGTAGCACAAACTGCT
Source organism: Cibotium barometz (assembly GCF_041138505.1). NCBI lineage: Eukaryota > Viridiplantae > Streptophyta > Polypodiopsida > Cyatheales > Cibotiaceae > Cibotium > Cibotium barometz. The sequence continues at coordinate 7,458,235 of NC_141074.1, forward strand.
GCTTACTTCTGTCTCATCACCTCCATGTTTGTTTGCTAGATGATGAATAGTTGCCTTGCTGCAACTTTCCACTTTTAATGTCATTCTACTTTTTGTAGCAGTCCTTTGCCATGTGTCCTGGTTTGCCACAATAATAGCACTCTATGCTATTTACATTTTGATTTCTTTGCCAACCACCTCGGTCTCTTTGACTCCCCCCGCCTCTAGACTGGCCTTTTCCACCTATGTATGATTGCTGCTGTGAATTATTGGACTGTTGTTGTCCAGAATTCTGATTTTCTTATCGGCCACCACCTTGGTCTCAACCACGGCTTCTACCTCTGCCTCAGCTTGAATCAGAGTAGAAGGCTTTTTCCAATGTGTTTTTGCTTTGTGAAGAAGAATCCTCACCACCTAAAGCCTTTTCTTCTATGATCAGCATAGATATCAAGTCTCAAAAGTTGGGAATATTCTCCCTAACTGCAATGGAGGTCTTGAATGGCTTGTACTCTTTGCCAAGCCCATTCAAACAGACATTCACCAAATCATCATCCTTCATCACTGATACATTGATAGACCCAAGGGAATTAAAAATGCCCTTGATCTTTAAGGCATATTCATTGATAGACATGCTTTTCTTTTCCACAGTATGCAACTCTATCTTTAACTGCAACTTCCTTGCCTTTGTGTTAGTCTGAAACATCTAAACAACCAGATTCTACCATCATGCAATTGCTGGAGTGTTTGCATCCTGTATGTGTCCTATCATAGTGTCTAGGACACTAATTGAAAGCCAGTACATGAATTTTCTTGCACCCTAATTCCAATCCTTGAATGCCTTTATATCTGTAAGAGTGGCATTCTCCTCAAATAACTCTGGAGGCTCCTCATTGTCTCCTTCTACATAATCCCAAAATCCTTTACCCATTAGGAAATTGGTCATTCTGAACTTCTAGGCATGGAAGTTATTCTTATCCTCCAGATTCTCACTAACAATCTGATTAATTCCGTAGACATGTTTTCCTGCAGCAATCAAATAACCTACAAATAGACAACTTATGTATGCAACCTGTAATACAGAAGTATCTCCTGTAACTGCTGTAGCAGCAGTACTTCAGCATAGCCTGTGTGTCACCAAATGTGACCAGAGTACATGTACATATACCCAGTATCAACAATACATGTGTAAACCCTGTCTACACTTCCAAAATGCACTGTTGCATTGCAATAACTAGATTTCGAGCAGAAATAATTCTCTACCAGAACTTACAAAATTATCGAAAACACCCTGCAAATGACAAAACGGGGCCCATAACGTGCCCGAGATGCGAATCTCGCTGAAAAAATCATACGTGCTAGCTTTGCTCTCGCAAGATAGCTTCTCAGTCGGAGATGTGTAGCTCCCACCAGAGCTAATGAGGGGGTGTTGTACCTAAACCAAGAAGGGGAAAGAGATGATGGTGCTCTTACCCGTGTAGTACCGCTTCCTTCCTTCCTTGTTCTTGCCTCTTGCTTTCCTCCTTAGCTCTCACATAAACCAGGCTCTGATACCATAAAGAGAATATGGGGGAGAGGGAGAGCTTCAAACCCTAGCAAGAAAACACACACAAGAGAGAGCAAGACACAAGAGAGAGATGGATAGTTAAATTTTCTTCTATCTTCTTCTTCTCTACTCAACAAACATAACATAAAGATAATAGTACACACTATATGGGTTAGTTCTCAACTACTACAACATACAAGGGGTCAGTCCATAATGTGAACCTGACTAAATGAGCTAGTGCTATAACTATGCCAATCTCTAGTACTCCAAAATGGCTGTCACATACAGCCTGGCATCTTGCATATCACCCATAATCTCACCAACCATGCCAGTGGTGTAGATGTAGAAGCTATCGCCCAGGCGGGTCATCAATGTCCACCGTAGCACTAGTTCAGCTCGATATCTCAACAGGATGTAAAGAATGTCTTGTTGCATGGTGATTTGCAAGAAGAAGTTTCATGATGCAGCCACTAGGTTATGAGAGTGATGCACACCCAGATTTTGTGTGCAAGTTACGCAAAGCCTTTTATGGCTTGAAGCGCAGGCACCCAGAGCATGGTCAAACAAGATCAGGGAGTATCTTGTTACCATTGGATTTTAGATATCCAATGTAGATTGTTCACTTTATATGAAAAAGATAGATAGAGGGATCATGCTATTAGTCATCTATGTGGATGGCTTGATTATCACTCGGGAGGATAGTGATGTTAACATACATGATGTTAGGAGGCCTTTGAAGTAAAAGTTTGAGATGAAAGATTTTGGTGAGCTGCGGTATTTCTTGGACATAGAGATGGTGAGATCACCTCATGGAATTTTGTTATTGCATATGAAATATGTCTTGGACATGTTGTCCAAGTATGGTATGACAAGCTATAAGACTATTTCAGTGCCATTGGAGCAGAACACAAAGCTTTTTGGTATATGTCAGCATAGAGAATCAGGTGGCTGATATCTTCATGAAGGCATTGGGCCACACATAGAAGCTCCACAGGTTTAGGAGCTTACTTAGAGTGTAGTTTGTGAAGTTGAGCTCGAGGGGGAGTGTTGAGATATCGAGCTCAACTAGTGCTATGACGAACATTGATAACCCGCTTGGGTGATAGCATTCGCACCACTGATACCATTGGCATGGTTGGTGAGATTATCATTGATATGCTGCCAATGGATGACAGGTTGTATGACAACCACTTTGGAGTACTAGAGTTATGGCATTGTTATAGCGCCAGCTCATATAGTCGGATTCACACTATAGACCGACCATTTTGTATATTGTTGTAGGAGAGTACTTTCTCTTTATGTATGTACTCTTATCTTTTAGTTATTTGGTTGTAGAGAAGAGAAGAAGATAAAAAGAAAATTCAGCCATCCATGTCTCTCTTGTGTCTTCTTGCACTCTGTTAACCTATGACGGACATTGAGACGTATTATGTTTTACGTCATTAATTTAAATATTCTGAGTCATGGGCCGGGCTTGTCGGCACCATATGTTAAGGATAAAGGGATTGGGTGATCGCCGATGAGAGGCGCACCTTGAATGTCAGTAGGATAAGGGTTAGGATCGGCCGGCCATGTATGGGTGCCCAAGTGTGAACGGCCAAGTCACCTATAAGAGTCAAATGTAACCCTAAAATCCTCATTCTCATGTGTTGTGAATACAAGAGTGCTCTTGCCTTATCTCTTTGGTTTCCTTCTCCTGCGTGTGTGAGAGAGAGAGAGAGAGAGTGAGAGAGCGATCGAGCACTGTGTAGCGGCACGGCGGCGAAGAGGCGGTAGAGCGGCGACGACGGCGGCTCCTCCTTCACAACTGCGATGCGGGAATCCTTCAAGGCGGCGGTTGAGCAGTGAGTGACACACCCTTTGGCATTCTGTTTGAGCTTCCTTCCCTGGTTGTATGCTTGCAGCCATTCGTGGCTCGCATACGGTGTCCGGCAAGTCCCCAGCTACGACCTGTGCGGCAAAAGCACACATTTTTGGCGCCGCTGCCGGGGAGTTGCCCTGCACCAAGCTCCAATTTGCAGCTCGGCTGCTGCGTGAAGTTTAATCTACACTGTAGGAAAGCGACTGTGTGTTTGTTGTTAAGGTGTTTCTGTGTTTTGCAATCTGTTTCTGCAATTTGTCTGCTGCATTTCTGTTTCTTTTGTTATATTTTCGCTCCGTGTGTGGGCGTGCGTTCTGTTATCTGGTTTCTGCGTGTGAGAGGGATTTCTGAATCCCCAGATCTGTGCTGTGTGTGCGAACTGCGCCGCGGTCAAGGCTGAACCCTAAGGAAACACTAGAAAACTCATCTCACAAAAAAAAATAGAAAATAAAAAATAAAAAAAGTATACAGAATAAAAAAGAAAAAATTAAATTTTATTTTCAAAGAAAGAACCGAACGTGTGGAGAGGAAAGATTTTCTAATTGGAGAAAATTTTTTTGAAAAGAAAGAACCCCAATCGACCCACGACCCACGACCCCCGACCCCGGCCCCGGCCTCGGTCTTTTGATATATATATATAGGAGAGTAAGCCTCCATAGATTTCTTTCAAGTGAGAGCTTATGGGAAGTTGTGCTCTATATGTAGCCCACTCCCCAACGAGTAAAGTGAGTATGTGGGATAAAGCCCTCACCCTTTCCTCCACAAGCAAATAGGCTTTTGCCCCTTCCCCCCAAGGAAAACGGACTGTTTTGAGGACTACAGGAGCTCTAGATAGGCGAACACGGTGCTGTAAAGTACACTAGGACCCTTTGAACGATACGCTCGTTTCGAGCTATCATACGCCCTAGTCCAAGTTCGACCGTAAGTAAGGGGGTCAAAAACGGGTTAAAAACAACACAAAAACAAGTAAAAACGGGGTGCGAAACACCTAAGAAACCACTTGTGTGAGTTTCAAGGGTAGTTACCAACGCACGTAGGGTACCCACGTCACATGCATCTACGCTCTGGTCGGGTGCTGGAGTCTGAGCCACTAGAAAGCGTTTCAGTCTACGCAGGCTCACACCATCCCTCCACGTTAGCATCTTGGCCTTCGGCTGAGGGAGTGCGACCCAAGATCCACGAATAGTGGATAGTGACTCATCTTCTGACTCAGAAGCCATGGAAGGACACCCTACCAAGAACCCTGAGGAGACAAGCCAAAACATGCCAGTGTGGGCCCCACAACCTGGATCTAGCATGTTTAGTCGTCTAATAGAGACTTTTAGTAGAGCTACACGCTCTGAACATGCGACAAGCGATGTAAATGAAGAAGGAGGGGTAGTGGATTCGCCATTCACATCTTATGTAGACCCTACCCTCCCAAAGAGTGTCCATGTGGATATTCTACCCACTTCGTTTAATGAGGGCCCTACTGAGCTACCACCTTCCGATACTCTTCCTAAAGTAGAGGTCCCTAGAAGCCAATCCATAAGAAGTGACATTGCGTCCACTTCAAGAGAACCGTTTGGCACACCAAGTCTAGATGGGATATTTCTCAATGAAAATTGGGAATATGATCTACACACAGAGACTCTAACGGACCTATACACGGGTTACACATACCATGTAGGTTGGTTAGAAGTCCTACGATCTACATCTAGCGCCACTAATCTAGAGGAGCAACAACACATGATATGTGATGTTATTCATAAAATTATCCAAATTGAGAGGCAAAATAGGGGAGTGGACCTAGTTTCCACTGGCCCTATGAGGTTTTTGGATACGGGCAAGGCCAAACAACCAACCCTATCACAATTGGAGACTCCCTCGGTGAGTCCCATAGACCCTTCATATGTTGTTTCGCCTGGAGTCTCAATACAGGTTGAGCCCACGAGTAGTAACTTTAGCTTTCCAACCTTGGCTCAACTTTCCATTAGGGAATCCGCAATGCCTACCCCCATGATGAGCATAGCTGAAAGTGCACCTGTTTACCGCTGTAGTTAGTACGACACCACTACCTAGTGGAACAGTACCTACAACAGTGCGTGCCAGTGCCTATCGACCCTATGTACCTATCGCTACTCATGCTCAGGTAGCTCCTACGCCTCTTAGTATGCCAATGGCGTATGCTCCACGACCGCCTTATCACCACCCTTATCCAAGAGGAGCTAGGCCTAGCCACATATCATATCCTACGTCATTTGCCAACCTACTCAGACCAACGCCAACTCCTATCAGCCAGGCTATCCCGGAAGTGCCTCCACCAACTATGCCTGCTCACTTAGGTGATCTCGCAGCGTTTGCTCAGACGATCGGACGATCCATTGCGGAAAACATGCGGGGCATGCCTGAGAGAGAACCTAGAAGCAAGGCAGTACAAGTGGCTAAGCTCACTCAAAACTTCAGTGGTAACGAAGATGTTAGGAAGCACATTGAAGTCTTTGAACACGTGTGTGATTCCTTGAAAGAGCACAATGAGCTGCATAAGTGTAAAGCCCTAGGCTTAACCTTGAGTGGGAAGGCCGGAGATTGGTATCGAACCTTAAGGGTTGAAGAGCGCACTCACTACCCCACTCTCAAGAGATTGTTCTTGAAAGAATACATACGTGAGGGTGTGCTTTGGGGAGTAGCATCTCAACTCCAAAAAGCTGAACGTGAGGAAGGGGAGACAGTGAGAGACTTTATAAGTCGATTGAAGCATCTAAATTCTCGCTGCACTCCCGATGAACGCTTCAATAACAACCAACTCCTCGATAGATTCATCCGAGGATTGCGCCACGAGGACATTTACAATGGCCTAGCCATTAGAGGTCTTACAACGTGGGAAGCAGTCACTGCCAATGCAATCCAGTTAGAAGACAACTTGATGATTGTAGGTAAAAAGGTGTCTTCAGAAACAAAATCCGTTAGTTCGCAAGTATCTGGGCACGAGCCAATGACGGTAAAACCTATTGCCAAGGAGCCCAAGATATCTGAAATGTCTGTGACCGACCTTACTAAGGCTCTCCAAGAATACTTTAGGGGTAATCGAGCTCCTCATAATAGCCATATGTACCCAAGAAGAGAGCAACAATGGTGTTCGGTGTGCTTAGGACCACATAGCACGAGTGAATGTCCCACATTCAGAGTCAAATTCAATGGGAATTGCAATGCATGTGGTAAATATGGCCATCAATCTAAAGATTGCCTAGTACTTAAGCGAATGTTGGCAAACTAGGCACCACTAGCTTGGTCAAACACACCTCAAGTACCCGCGCTAATGCCTGCACAACCTATCGAGCAACCGTCACAGCACATAGTTCCAAGGAATCCGAATGTAGTACAGTCTGTGCCGTTACCACCGCCAGTGCTAGGACCACAACCTCCACATCCAAGGATTACCCCAATAAACCAGATGGGTTGTGAGTCACATAGTGCATGTGGGGATTATGAAGAGGAGATAGACCCTACTGCTCCATACGGGATTGATACGTTTGAAATGATTCCCCAGTACTACATGGAGGATCATTTCGGGCAAGTCAAGCCTGTATATCAAGCGGCTGCTCTTGCCACAAGAGGGCAAAACCTTAATACCTTAGCGAGGAGACCACCTCTTCAATGCTACGAGTGTGGTGGACCGCATCGTGTAGCAGAGTGCCCTAATAGGTTACAGAAGATCTTTACTCAGATGCAACCAAATCAAGCGAGCACATCGGGAATGCCGGTACTTACATGTAATCGTTGTGGCATAGATCATTTGATCGCTCAATGTCCACATAATCCTAATACACCCAAGATTACACCATTGAATTTGGTTGAGGTCACCAACCAAGCACGAAGAACCACACCCATTGTACCCGTGAATGTAGTTACACGATCAATGCTTCAAAATCAAAACTACATTCTTGAAGAGAGGGATACCGCATCAATCGCTCAGGCAAAGAAAAAGAAAACACGGCGAAAGAGATCGCTTAATGCCACGAGCTCCAAGCCCAGTTCAAAGACTAACATAGGGACAGGAGACGACCCCGTGTATATGAATGATCCTGAAGACGATTCTGATTCAATAGAAACCATGGGGACCAAAGCCACTACCTTAAGGGAGGAACCCACTCGGGAGCTCAATGAAGGAGAATCAAGCGAGTACATAAATAAGGGGAAACAGAAGGAAACTTCCTCGGCCCCACAACCAAGTCAGTTAATGCCCTCTCGACCACCCAAACTGACTGAGACTCCCCAAGACAAGCCACGTGGGCCAAAAACCCTTAAGAAAAAACTTGGAACTTACCCAAACCCAGTTGAGGAGATTGAACAAGTGCAACACTTAAGGGGTTTGGTGGAAGAAACACAAAGAGAACTAGAGCCAAACCCGAGAAAAGTCAAAATTTCAGACACAGTGTTTCCTACACAAGTTCAGACTCACCGGAACCATAAACCGTTAGCTATACCGAGTATCATTCGGGAAGAAAGTGAGGATAGGACATCCGGAAGTGGGCAAACACCCTTCTTGCTGGAAAGAATGTTTAGTGAGGGAATGCCTGACCCCATCGAAGAGGAAGTGATTCCATCTTCACCAATCCCTAGTCAAGGGGCGATGTCTCGAAAAGTACCCTTGAATGTGTCCAAGCTAATGGATTTCATGTCCTCTGAGATCAGAACCACGATCATATCCAAATTATACGGAGATCCTGAGCTATTCTTAGCTCTTCGGGCATTTCTCAATGGAGAACTAAAGGCGGGGCTACCACAATTTGCAAATATGGATAGACCTGACATGCTTCAAGATGAAGGGGAGCATTGGGATCTACAACCTAACTTAGATGAAGATTCAGTCGTTGAAATACCTGTTAACAAGTTGGGACAGTACTTCGAAGGTGACGAATCTAATGCCACCCTCCCCATTACTACCAAGGGATTAACTCTAAAGGGAATCCTTGATGGTGGTGCTGGAGTGAGCATTGTGACTAAAAACTGTTGGGAATCCATGGGAAGACCTCACCTCGAAGTCACAAACATAGTGGTTAAGATGGCAAACGGAACCATAGCTAAACCTATTGGAATGTTAAGGGATCTTAAGATCAAGGTTCTGGGATACAAGGTAAAACATACCTTCATTGTAATGGATTTCTCCAAGCATCCTATGTCATATCAAATGATCTTAGGACGTCCTTTCATGAGGGAAGCACAAATGGTACATGACTGGTCGAAAAACCATGTCTACCTACAATTCCAGGACTCTGTCATTCGAGTTGATCTTGAGAATGGTCGTGCACATCCTTTAGGAAGCAAGGTTATCATTGATAATCGATCAGATACCACTATTCACTCCGCCCCATTAAGGTATTGCTATACATGCAAAAAAGAGACTGATGATGGGAAAGATTCTCCTTATATGGATGTCCTACCGGGTATGACTGAGTCGGATAACGTGGATTGGGTACACCTAGCGGCAACCATAGACACATGGGGGAATAGAGGCACAAGCTGGGTAACACCTGAGGGGCAAGATATGCCACCGTTAGTGCCAATAAACATGATAGGTGTTATGCACTTGACCCCTGATGGCGAGAAAGTGGCAAACTCCACCGACACTGAAAGTAGCGAAGACTCTGACCAATGCAACTCTGAGTATGGATCTCAAGAAGAAACTGACCCTGAGCCTGATGGGGAAAATGAATCAAATATTCACCCAAATGTGGAAGCAAGGTGCTCAAGGCCTAGGACAGTGACCTCCTGTAGTTCATCCGAAAGTGAAGATCGACCAAGTGAGTTCGAATCTGATAGAAACAAAAATCAAAAACTTAGTAAGAAGAAAACGAGACATAAGCGCCAACGCTATCGAGCTAATGTACGAACTGCAATAAACAAGGAGCGATCCACTACAGAATGGCTTAGTTATGTAGGAGCCATTGATGCTCATCGGAAGATAGCGGACAATTGGGGACAATACCTCCAAAGTGTCATGTGGTGTATTCCGCAACCTCATGACGTCGCCCAATTAGAAATCGAAGAGAAGCCAAAACTAAGTCGTACTGCAAGAAGGCGGCAAAACCAAGAGTTGGCTCAACAACAAAAGGAGGCGGAATTAAAAGAAAAAAACCGGGCACAACAAGAACCAGTAGACTTACACCCCGCACCCGAGCATTTCAAATCATTCACCACAGGGGAACGTAAAGTAGTCTACACAAAAGCCCAACGAACGCCTACCAATGGGAGTAGCGGTGTCTACGATGGCCCTGCGGTAGTCAAGGAGATAGACTTAGCAGATCCGGGTGAGGAGTCTAAACCAGTTTTTATTGCTCAAGACCTCACCAAGGCGGAAGAAGCTGCACTTACGAAGCTTCTTAAAGAATTCAAGGACATATTTGCATGGACATATCATGATATGAAGGGTGTCCCACCCTCGGTGGTGCAACACACGATTCCAATGATTAGCACTGCTAAACCAGTCCAGCAACGTCCCTACCCAATGAATCCTAAGTACGCAAAGATTGTACAAGAGGAAATTGAAAAGTTGGTAAAATGTGGATTCATATACCCAATTGAGCACTCAGAATGGGTTTCTCCGATAGTCATCGTGCCAAAGAAGAATGGGAAACTCAGAGTGTGCGTTGATCTCAAGAAGGTTAATGCAGCCACCAGAAGGGATCATTACCCCTTGCCATATTCTGAACATGTGCTTGAAAGAGTGGCAGGCAAGGAGGCATATAGCTTTTTAGATGGGTACTCGGGTTACAATCAGATCACAATTGCAATCGAGAACCAAGCTAAAACAGCATTTATCACGGAGTTTGGAGTGTTTGCCTTTTGCGTCATGGCTTTTGGCTTGACCAATGCACCTGCAACGTTCCAACGATTGATAAACACGGCCTTTAAGGAATATCTAAGGGACTTCTGTGAAGCTTTCTTAGACGATCTTTGTGTTCATTCCTCTTGGGATGAGCACTTGATGTGTTTACGAAAAATATTTGAAAGGTGTAGATTATATCGCATCTCCTTGAATCCTTTCAAATGCCAATTCTGGGTTAAACACAGAGTTATCTTAGGGCATATAGTGTCCAAAAATGGGATTTCCAGGTCATTCTGGAATTACCCCCACCCACCAACTACAAGGGAGTCCAACGCTTTATGGGCCACGTTGGTTATTATCGAAGGTTTATTCTCTTCTTCACCGAGATAGCTCGACCATTGTATAAGCTTCTCATCGAGTTTATTTGGACCGAAGAATGTGACCGTGCCTATGAGCTATTAAAGAAGGCCTTGGCGAGTGCTCCAATCTTGAGAATGCCTAACTGGGATTTACTCTTCCATGTGCATATTGATGCATCAAACTTTGCTATTGGGTGTGTGTTAACTCAACCTGGAGAACACAAACTAGACTACCCCATTAGATTTGCCAGTCGCCAGTTGAACGATGCTGAGATGAACTACACCACTACGGAGCGAGAAGGGTTGGAAATGATATATGCAGTAAGGAAATTTCGTTATTACCTCCTTGCCACCAAGTTTGTCTTCTATGTGGATCATCAAGCATTGTTGTATCTGGTAAACAAACCATGCTCCACAACGCAGGAAGAATCACACGATGGCTATTGATTCTTCTTGAGTTTGATTTCACTGTTGTTGTGAGACCTGGCAAAAAACATGTTATGGCTGATCATTTGTCTCGCATACCTAATGGTGAGGCTCCTACGGGGGTTGATGATGACTTACCAGACACTTCCCTGTTCATGGTGGAGACAATGCTTGAATGGAGTGAGAAGATTGTTAACTTTTTGGTTAATGGCTTTCCACCCAAGGAGCTTCGTAAAGATCTAGCTCGAAAGCTAATCAAAGAATGCGAACCCTATTGCCTGATAGCCGGGACTCTTTATAAAAGAGAAAAGGATGACGTTCTTAGGCGTTGTGCCCGAGAGGATGAGTATCTATACATTTTGCAAGAGGCACATATGGGTGTAGCCGGTGGTCACTTCTCAGGAGACTTAACTGCGCGAAAGATCTTACAATCAGGGTATTGGTGGCCCACTATGTTCCAAGATGCATCACTCTTTGTGAAGGGTTGCGATGAATGCCAACGATACAAGAAACCCCAGAGGAAAGATCAGATGCCCCTACATCCGATCAAAGTAAACCAACCATTTGAAAAGTGGGGTTTAGACTTTGTAGGTCCAATTAGTCCAGCGGCCCGAAACACACAATCTCGCTATATTATTGTGGCCACTGACTATATGACCAAATGGGCTGAAGCGAAAGCAACACGTAAGGCAGATGCGAGGACAACAGCCAAGTTCCTCTTTGAAAATATAATCACACGATTCGGTTGTCCTTTTGAACTTGTGAGTGACAATGGTACGCATTTTATAAATGAAGTGATTAAGGAGCTCACAACAAATTTCATGATATCCCATCATAAATCTACTCCTTATTATCCGCAAGCGAATGGCCAAGCCGAGAGTACAAACAAGACATTAATCTCTGTTTTGACAAAGACAGTTGAAGCTCATCGCACGGATTGGGATCTAAAGCTTACGACAGCTTTATGGGCCTATCGTACTGCGTACAAAGTGGCTATTAATTGTACACCATTCAAAATGGTATATGGCCAAGAAGCAGTCATGCCGTGGGAATTTGTCATTCCAAGTCTTCGTGTTGCTACTCAAGAGGGTTGGGATGGTAATCCCTTAGCAGAACGTCTGTATATCCTTGAGCGGCTAAACGAAGAAAGACAATTGGCTGTATACAATGCCCTTGTGGAGAAGGATAGGAGGAAAAAATGGTTTGATCGCCATCTAAAGGACAAGGACATCAAGGTTGGGGATAAAGTCCTAATGTATGGAGTGCGAAACGAAAAGAAGAAGCTCAAATATGCTGGTAAGGGACCATATAGAGTATGTGAAATTACCCCGCAAGGTACCATCAGAGTGGAGACTCTCGACGGAGTTGAAACCATTGGATTCCTTAATGGGAGTAAATTCAAACGATACTATGACCCCCTGAGCCAGGAGGAGTTACATGCAATCCATCAAAAGAAGACAGCTAAAGAACAAGCTGAGCTTAAAAAGATACAAGCGAGAGTCGAAGCCACAAAGAACGTCAACAGCGTGCTAGGAGACAACGAGAAGCCAACTTGGGAATTACGCAAGTATTTTTCGAGGAAGCAGAAGAGGATGCACTGGAATCTGACCCACCTCTAAGATACCCAATTGAGTTACAGAGTCCTTACGGGGAGGTGCTGTATAATGCATTATTGGATACAGGAGCTCAACACAATTTGCTATCATATGACGTGTGGTGTCAACTGGGAAAACCACCTTTATCCAAGAGTTCTATCCAAGTTCAAGGAATCAACAAGAAGAAAACCCCTGTCTCAAGAATTCTGCACACTCCGGTTGCTTATGACAAGGGAACCATAATTCAAAGCTTTTTGGTTATGCCTGCTGGTACCATGGAAGGGACTATAATCTTAGGACGCAAATGGATGATGGCCACCAAGTGCAATATCGATTGGGCAACCAGACAAGTCACAACGCAAGAACCAACACTAGGTCTGACCGCTCAAAATCCCGCACCTAAGTCATCCACTCAAATATTAGATAATGAAAAATCACAAAGTCCCGTGGGGCAAAACCATCTTCAATTGTTGGCCACCCCTCTAACGCTTCAACGCCAAGAGTGGAAACAGGCAAGGTGGTCCCTAAAGCTTCGCTTACTATGCCAAAGAGTACATACAAATGGGTCCCCAAAGCTTCGTTAACAGCTACTTCCCCTGCTCAATCTCATTCAGCCACCAAGAAGCCTCGTAAAAGGAAAGCAGCTACCCACCCGAGAAAGGGCAATGTAACATCGCGATGGATCCCAAAAAAATTATTAGTAGCCCAAGGGTACTACGAGGGGAATGACCAGATTTGGGTCCCTAAACATAAGCTGAATCCCTCTACATCACCTGTAAAACCTTGCAAACCAATTGTTGCCACCCCAACGATAATTCAAGATCGTGGTAAGGGAAAGGTAACAGAGTGCTCCACACCACTTCTTCCAGAGTTAGTTTGGATTCCCAAACGATATCGATCATTACCACCTAGCTCAGGAAGGGGGGAGCCACATGAAGCTTCTAGCTCCTCATGCCAGGCACACGCTGATATAGAAGTTTCTACATGCTCTACACCTACTCTTGCCAACACCCAACAAAAAACCGATGAGTCTACGTCTCCCCTTGTAATAGTATCATCGGAAACCATTTCCTCCATTCGTCAATGGGAGCGTACACTACCATCTCTGCAATTGGATGTGGCCACAAGGGTCATAAAAAGCTATCTGCCTACATCACAACCTATGACCCGCTGGACAAATTGGTTCCAAGAGGCTGCAACATCATTGCAAATAATATGATCTACCCAAGGAAAGGGGGAGCATGTACTCACGCTCGACATTCTAATGCTTCCTCCTTAACCTTCTCCCCTGACCATGTAATTGCCAAATTCAAGGGGATGTATATATATAGCTTTATACACAGAAGAGAAAAGGAAAGAAAAACAAAAAATAGTAAAAAGAGCAAGAGCACAAAAACAAGAGAAATATCCGTATACAATCAAGAACTAGATTGACCTGTCTAAACCTACTGATGCTATATCTGTGTTTGCAGATATGGCAGATGCCCGATCATCATACACTTCATCCACTCCTACCTTTGGTGAGAGGTATCATCTGTACCTTTCTCAGATATTCCACATGTGCTATCCTGTAATTGAAACTGAATGGGATCATATAGATGTACTAGCCAGAGAGGAAAATATTGAGGAATTAGAATGGCTAATTCGCCTATTGACCATGACTGACCCCTACTCCGTAGAGGACATATCCCCGATAGCCCAATGCTTTCCTTTTCCACAAGATGACTATCCTCGCATGGTTACATTTTTGATGAGTTTATGTGGATGGGAAAATGAAAAGAAAATATCTGACAATGATGAATGGACGGATGAAACTCATGGCACTACTGAGGTTGACTTTATTTGTTTGGATGATGCGGATAGAGGCTTAGCCTTAGGGCTAGAGCCAGGACTTTACAACATCCTCTTACCGTATCCTCAGTAGTACTGTGGTGACTGGTAGGTAGGTTAGCGTTTTCAAGTTTTTTCTAGTTTAGATTCCTTAAACAAGTCTTAAAATTTTCACACTGATGTGCCTCTCGAGGTATAGTGCTTGTTAGTTGATTGTATAGGTTGAAAAGTTTGAGGTGGGTTCGCTTTCAAGTCCTGAGACTGCCGCAACATTCATCAAAATATATCTACATCAAATTGCAAGCTGTCTCGTCAAATCAAGGAGATCTCCAATTACAGGTGTAATTCTTCCATACCCACTCTCTTTCGTTTTTACTGTTCAATCAATTGCATAAACTATAATGCATGACCACATGGAAATTGTCAATGTACTACTTAGTTTTTGAAGTTGCTTGCATGCTAGTGTAAATCATTAATGAGCTTAACTTTATTAGAAATATTCCTAGGCAGCATGATGTCTTTAGTTAACCTTGGAATACGATTGTCTTAGGTCTAGGGTCAAACCATCTTAATGTTTGACACTTGGCCATGTGTGTGTTGACCTCTAGGACATAGCTATTACCCCTTTGTCGAAAGGATGCAAGACAAATTATAGTTCAGGAGCAAAGATCAAAAGAAATAGATTTTTTTTTAAAAAAAGGCCTACAATAAATGGCAATATAAGTCTATGATGTGCTTTAATGTTGGCCTATCGCCTTATTGATACTTGGTAGGCGAGGAGTATTCTACTCCAGACCGATGCCTTGGTTAATAGGGGGTAGCCTTGCCTAAAGTGAGCTAATAGATTCCTGGATAATGCCTTGTGTTAAACATGGTACCAGGATTGATGTTAGTTTTGCCTTAGGAAGGTCGCCATTGTGTGTAAAAATTGTCACGTGCATATAAAAAAAATAAAGGCAAAAGACTCCTGTAACTCTGATGTTTCTTGTGTCCCTAGATGCGTGGTATTAACTTGTTCTTAGAGTAGACACAGTGTGGTCATCTGTTTATTTATTAAGCTTGGTTATTTTCCTTGACTTAGGCCAGTTATAAACCTTGATTAACCTTTGACACCTTGCTAACTCTTGAATTCCTTTCAATAATTTTAAACTCCTATTAATTTGCTACACTAGCTCACTCATGTGACCCTTAAACTAAGTTCTCATAGCAACATCCATTGTGGTCTAACATGCTTGAATTTATACACTTTATATCTTTGAATTCCAGCATACCTTCACTCTACTTCCCTGTTTTGCAGTCGGTCTACCACAACAACCCTCTTGAGCTTACCATACCATAGCTTCCGAGGACGGAATCTACATCAGGAAGGGGGGCATGTTAACCTGACGGACATTGAGACGTATTATGTTTTACGTCATTAATTTAAATATTCTGAGTCATGGGCCGGGCTTGTCGGCACCATATGTTAAGGATAAAGGGATTGGGTGATCGCCGATGAGAGGCGCACCTTGAATGTCAGTAGGATAAGGGTTAGGATCGGCCGGCCATGTATGGGCGCCCAAGTGTGAACGGCCAAGTCACCTATAAGAGTCAAATGTAACCCAAAAATCCTCATTCTCATGTGTTGTGAATACAAGAGTGCTCTTGCCTTATCTCTTTGGTTTCCTTCTCCTGCGTGTGTGAGAGAGAGAGAGAGAGTGAGAGAGCGATCGAGCACTGTGTAGCGGCACGGCGGCGGAGAGGCGGTAGAGCGGCGAGACGGCGGCTCCTCCTTCACGGCTGCGACGCGGGAATCCTTCAAGGCGGCGGTTGAGCGGTGAGTGACACACCCTTTGGCATTCTATTTGAGCTTCCTTCCCTGGTTGTATGCTTGCAGCCATTCGTGGCTCGCATACGGTGTCCGGCAAGTCCCCAGCTACGACCTGTCCGGCAAGTCCCCAGCTACGACCTGTGCGGCAAAAGCGCACACACTCTCTTGTGTGTGCAAGGGACTCAGGCTCTCTCTCTCTCTCTCTCTCTCTCTCTCTCTCTCTCTCTCTCTCTCTCTCTCTCTCTCCCACATTCTCTTTATGGTATCAGAGCTAGGATGGGCTCTTGGTGCATATCAATGTATAGTTTTCTTATTTTTCGAGGTTATTTGATTAAGCATTTCATTATGTATTAGTAGTTTGATTAAGAAAAAAATTTGTGCACACTCATATTATCATATTATATTTGCATTTGTGAGGATTTCAGAGAGATTTTCATTAGAAGATGGAGACTAGAAGCTACCAATTGAAGATTGCATCGAAGGAGATGCAATAGAGCCACCATCAAGGGAGATGCAATAGAGCCACCATCGTCAAGATTGAAGTGAAAATTCACATCATGGGGGATGCAAAATTGAGTTGTCATGAATATTTTTGTGCTTGATCATGGAAGAATGCTCTATGAAGGGTTGCTTAGTGATGGGATATGTGGATCCCATGGATTTTTGCTTGTTTGCGGGCAAAGAGTGTATGAGGTGCATTCTTGCCAAATTGGTGCCAAGGTGTTTCTTGCTATTTTCCCTAACAACGAAATGATAGGACAATACTCTGGTGTATCGGACTAGTTAGGTAATGCCATGGGAGATGTGCAGACTCCCATTAGAAATTCAAATAGCAACCCTTACATGGTCATGAGGAACATTCCAGACTTTGCTCAACTGGACAGGCTCATCCACAGTGTTTCCTAGCTCTTATTCTACATCACTCCTTTGCATGTAACACTCACTCTCTCTCTTACACAGCATGTACCATTAAGCAGAAACAGAACACACTCAGACATCCTAGAATAACATGTGACACAGAAGAGAGAAGTAATGGCAAGTGTGTTCTTGATTTCATTTTAGAAGAATTACAGAGTAACACAGAACTGATACCTAGTACAGATGAACACTTGGAAGATTCGACATGCTACAAGCTTTATGAAATAAGCGTCAACTAATAATGAGAGTTTACAAAGTTATACTTCATTACACATCACACAGGCAGTGAGTCGGCACACACTCCTCTCAGCACACACTACTCTCAACATCCCTCTACTCTTAGCATCATCCTCTCTGCAGTTGTTCACCCTTTTAAATTGTGCCTTCTTGATCTTGGCAATGGATCTACGGTGGTTATAGTCTGCCACCTTCACACATGTGCTACCAAGGTGGTGCTCACATCGTGCATTGTGGGTTCTGCTCCACCTGCTACCACTGATCCTTACACTACCATTGCACTGTCAGGCACAACACAAGGTGAATATGGGCTCAAGATGGAGTCCATGATGGCGTTATGCATCAAAGAAGGATACGTGTGGATTTTCTCATGAAAGATGAGCAATGTTATGTGGAAGTAATGGAAGACTTTCAAAATATTTTTTTGCACCTATGGATTCTCATAAGAAACCTATGAAGAGCATCCTCAATGGTTTAATATGTAAAGAGGAGAAGCATGCATGTTAAGGGTTCAATGTTGAGCCATAACAGCCATATTTAATGGCTGTACAAACATCATGAAGAGGGTTTGATTGCTAAGGTAAGAAGTTGGAGACACATAAGTTGTGAAAGAGAAGTGCCCTCCCTTGAAGATTAAGTATGCATGAATGGAAGCATGGGTGTTTTGGATCTCTATGATGAGCTATATTTGATGGCTATACAAACATCATGAAGAGGGTTTGATTGCTAAGGTAAGAAGTTGGAGACACATAAGTTGTGAAAGAGAAGTACCCTTGAAGATTAAGTATGCATGAATGGAAGCATGGCTGTTTTGGATCTCTATGATGAGCTATATTTGAGGCAAGCAATTGGAGGTTGTATTTGGGCCCTTAATGAAGGGCATAATGTCAATACTCATAGCACAACAAAGTTAGATTAAAGAACAAGTAGCAAACAGGAGCAACCAATGACACAATAGCAGATGACAAAGGCAAGAAAGAGAAGCCTCGTGGCACATAATGGCTAGGATGTAGCCAACAAACAAGTGCAGCAAAGCGCAACAATAGAGTTGTAAGACTGCAGTGTTCTTGGGTCACCCAAGAAAATCCGGACAGTGTGGATTAGATGGTCTTCAGGAAGACTAGCTATATCCATTAGGAGAAATATGGACTCTCCATTTTGCCCCTTAAGGGGTTTCTCTCACTTCTCTCTCTCTATAAAAGATTCTAAAATAATGTTATAATATTATCTCTAGTAGAATCAAGGAGATCTCTTTATATTGTTTTTAAAAGAGATTCACCTATTATTTTATTATAGTATTTGATGAGAAAACGTGGTGCTCATGATAGATCAAGTGTGTGGAGGAGAGGGACTCACAAAATACAAGAAAGAACTCTTGCTTATTAAGTTGCTTATGCATACAACTAGGCTTTGCTCTCATGCAAAATGCCTCATGGCCTCACCTTTAAATAGGTGAACAAGTGGACCTCAAGTCCATTCATACTCACACCCTTCTCTCACCCTTCTACTCAACCTTAGTCTCTTAATACCCCTCCTCAATACCAACTATGGAAGGATGGAATAGGTGGTATTAGACATAAGATGCCTTTATAACATTAGGCGTACAAGGCTTGAATATAGGTGTGGATATCTAGGATTTACAAAAGTGTTCCTAGAGCCTTAGAGGCTATTACATTGATGCCATCTAAGTCTTTATTTGTTTGTCGATGAAGATGTACACCTCAATGATGGTGCACCCCACTCTTTGTGTTTGCTTGGCTTCTTGTAGATGACATGCTTGAGAGATACATGCCATTGCTTCCACCATATGCTTTCCACCTTGACCATTCTCACACAATGATCATAAGCAGGCTGCCACCATTGCTTAAGTGGTTTGCTTTTAGATGGTCCTCCAACATGCTCGATGCTTCCTTGAATACCATATCTCCTCCATGGGTAGTGAGGTAGATTTAAATGGGGAAGGGAAAGGGAGGGTCTTACCACTTGCCTTATGCATTGGTCAAGGGCAGTGTCTACTCCACAATTACAATAGCTTTTATGCATGTTAGTTACAAGATACCCATTAGGGTTTGAAGATTCAAGCTTAGTGAAAGTGAGTAAATTGTTGAGGTAAATACTCAAACAAATAGGTTTTATCATCTTTGGCTTAAGAAGGAGAGGACATGGCTCATAATGTTGCCAATGCCTCTTACAAAAGTAATGCCAAAAAATGCTTAAAATCATGACAACCAATAAGGTAGAGCACTTAGGGATTCTATGCTCATCCTTACAACTCATCTTATGCGATGAAAAATCAAAATATGCAGCGGAATGAAGTGCCTTGGGCTTGGGAAACGAGAACATATGGCTTATGGCTTGCCTATGCCTCTTACAAACAAGGGCCTCAAGGGTAACACACATAAACATTGAAGATGAGCACTTAATGTACATGTGCCCAACTTTAAGAACACTCAAAAATATGAGTTTTATGATAAAAAAACAGAATTCTTCAACCTCTTTAGCTTATGAGATGAAAACAATTGGTTCATGGTTGCACCATTTCTTTGGAAGAAGCGGTTTGTTGATGAAATGTAACACTTATGGTGTGTGCCCGGCCTCCATGTTGATGAAGAAGAGCCTCCATAATGTAGATGACCTCCTCCTTTGATGGTTAAGACCACCTTAGTGTTTAGCAACACTTTAGTTGATGATTAATATCACCATTTGTGTGTATAAAACACAATTAGTGCTAAAAAGCACATTTTTAGTGTAAAATAACACTTATTTTGGTGATTGACTCACCATTAGTGTTTAATAACACTATTAGTGTTTAAGAACACTTTTCCTTTGCTGGATTTATAAAGTAATTAGTGTTAAATAACACAATTAGTGCTTAGAAGCACACTTTAATCACTTTGAAAGCTTAAAAATTGGTGTCGGTGTTGAAGCTTGACGGGTATGAGGTTTATGGCTACCTCATGTAGATGGAAAACACTTCAAAATCAAGATTAGGACCAGCAATACTAATGCACTCTCACACTTGAGTGATTAGTGTAAGGGAGAGATGATTAGAGAGAGCAAAAACCCAAAAAACAAGCTTTAATGGAGAGCTTGAGGTAGAGGAAAAAAAATGCGCCTGGTCTTTTGCTGATTTTCGGCGCTATGGTGCATGGCTAGAGCTCAAATCAGAGCTGTGAGTCCTCCATTCAATGGGCTACAATAGCCCTAAGAAGGCTTAGCTTATTGTGGCCTACAGCCTTCGTATGGCTGTACGGCCAGCGCAGCAGGAGAAGACGGTGCCGGCGGACTGCAGAGACAATGACGCGGTCGAGCGTGAAGCATTCACACAATTGACTGTACAACCAGCTACGCTTGAGCCTCCTCTACATCTTTCATGAAGAAATCGGGGAGAGATGAGCCCTCTACAAGCTTGTGGAAGGCCTCCAATGGCTGGGGGTTGAGCTCCACACAAGAAAGATGAGGAAAAAGTGGATATTTTTGACCTAATCGACACCACAAATGGTTCAAATCACCTAGGCTCTAGATACCATGATGAGAAAACATGGTGCTCATGATAGATCAAGTGTGTGGAGGAGAGGGACTCACAAAATACAAGAAAGAACTCTTGCTTATTAAGTTGCTTATGCATACAACTAGGCTTTGCTCTCATGCAAAATGCCTCATGGCCTCACCTTTAAATAGGTGAACAAGTGGACCTCAAGTCCATTCACACTCACACCCTTCTCTCACCCTTCTACTCAACCTTAGTCTCTTAATATGATACCATGATGAGAAAACGTGGTGCTCATGATAGATCAAGTGTGTGGAGGAGAGGGACTCACAAAATACAAGAAAGAACTCTTGCTTATTAAGTTGCTTATGCATACAACTAGGCTTTGCTCTCATGCAAAATGCCTCATGGCCTCACCTTTAAATAGGTGAACAAGTGGACCTCAAGTCCATTCACACTCACACCCTTCTCTCACCCTTCTACTCAACCTTAGTCTCTTAATAGTATTGTCCATCTTCAAAGTTATGACCACCTATCCTCAAAATTCTCAAATCTGAAATAATAATATTATATTTGATCTAAAAATGTGAAGCATCTAAGATGTGACACTCTTAAATGCCCACTTGACTTTTCAACTTCTAATTCCTTCCAAATAGATTGCATTTACGTATTTCAAAATGGAAAAAGTTAAAAAACAGAATAACTTGATGTAGATATCAGATTTTTAAATTTCTTTTTACCCACACCTACCTCTATACTCTAAAAGTGTGACTGTTAATTTTCATCATTTTCATTAAGTATACACATGTTTATGAATATTTTCTTCATTTAGAGACTTCTCTATATTTTTTAGAACAAGAAAAGTAGGATTTTTAGTTTAGGGCGATTTTAGTTTGCTTTGATTTTTCACTTTCCCTCCTTTATATAGAGAAAATTCAAATCTGTGTTTGTTTTCTTTAGTAGCTATGCTCAAGAGCTTTCTTTCTCTCTTAAACCACATTAATTAGTTTAGATATTCTCAATCATGGGGTTTCTTCTCTTCTATGTGCAGCGGAGAAATTGAAGGGTAGGTTGATTATTGGGTGCCATTTAGTTGGAACCACATATTCATCTTCCCCTTCAATCATCTTTCTGTTTATCAATTTCTACGTAAGAATCAAGAACAAGAGAGCAATGGAGGTATAATCATTACTGTTATCTGTTATGTTGTTTTGTTATGGTTTAATTTTGTCAGAGTTATTATGTTTTCTTTTCTATTAATGTTAATCTTGTTATTCTAAATGTAATTTAGTCATGTGTGAAATAAAAGATAATAGTTGAGTTTAATGATGTTATTTTTGTGCTATTTGGATTGTTTTGTTATGATTTAATATTTTTTGAGTTATTTTGTTTTCTTTTTTATTTTGACCATCTTATTGTTTGAAATGTGATTTAGTCATGTGTAAAATAGTAGATAGTAGTTGAGTTTAAGGATGCTATTTTTGTGTTATTTAGATTGTTTATTAGTGATTTTCTGAGTGAAAGAAGTGTGTGAAATATAATTGATTAATAGTTATGACTTAGTTTTAGGATATATTGAAGTCTATATGTTATGTTATGCTCAATAATATGTTATGTCCCCATTTGGTGGCGAAGGCTATTTTGTGGCTATTTCTATTCAGCAATCTCTACAAAAGAATCAAGAACAAGAGAGCAATGGAGGTATGATCATTACTGTTATCTGTTATGTTGTTTTGATATGGTTTAATTTTGTGAGAAAGAGTGGAAATTTGCCATGCAAACTATGTTTTGGGGGAGAAAAGGCTAGGAAATCCTTATCTCCACCACGAGATGAAGATGGTAAGTTGGTTGTAAAACAACCAGAGAAGTATGAAGCATGGAAAAAACTACACATGGCTATCCTTGATCGGAGCAATGGGGGACAGACGTGGATAGAAAAGGCAAATGTGTGGATTGCACTTGATAAATTGGCACCACTTTTACAAAATATGACATTCAATTCTGATGATGCCAATGTATTTAAAGAGGCGGTTGTAAACTTTCATAACTCAATGACAGAAGCATGGACTTCAAATTGCATTACACACTATATGGTCAGTGTGGTCTCCATTTCATTTTTACAAATTAAATTGTGAATGTAATATTTTGAGTTTAATTGTGGATCCTCTGTTTTTGAATGTAGCACATACTTGAGGCTCATGGTCCATACTTTGCTGAACAAGGAAGTTTGGCGATATGGTCCACACAAGGCATGGAGAGATCTCATTGGCAAGCTCGATGCGGATTCCAAAAAGCAACGACACATGGAGGTGGAATCAATGATTCTAATCCTATGAGGTAGTTACTCCAATGGTGGTATAGGAGAATAGAGATAAGATATGAGGACAAATTAATAAAGTCCAAATCCAATGATACAGAAGCTGTTCGAGCAATATATGAAGTGAGGAAAGTAAGATATGAAAATAGCACGGCCAAAGAACGTCATGTAGAATGGTTGACAACCCAAGAGAGAGTCGGTATAGCAAATGGAAATATCGATAGAATTGTAATTATGAAATAACATTTTATGTTTATGGGAGTATTGGAGCAATCCAATGTTTTGAAGAAATAGGTGTTTGCTAAAGACAACATGGATATCTTTTTCCAAATAAGTGTTTACTAAAGTCAACATGGATAACTTTTTGATATGAGAGTATACTTGTGTTATGCATACTTGTGTGTGAATTAGTATATGCATTGTGTGTGAGAGTATATGCATACTTGTGTGTGAAATAGTATATGCATTGTGTGTGAGAGTATATGCATACTTGTGTGTCAACAGTTGTGTTATTTTTAAAGTTGACTAAACTATTACTATAAGTGCTTATAATTGGTGAGACATTTACATTTTATAGTCTTCTAGCTTTGAAGCCATGGCACGCACCAAGCAAAGTGCTAAGAGGAACCCTACTAAGACTTGCCCAACATAGCCCTAGGTCAATATACCAACGGAGACTAATAGTGAGTGCACTCAATCTGACAATCTAGGAGGCACTACTATAGGTACAACGCATCCACATCTGCCACATCACAAGAAGCGTAGATGGAGACCAGGCACTGCTACTCTTCAAGAAATAAGGAAGTATCAGAAAAGTACAAACTTAATCATACTGAGGGCACCATTTTCAAGACTAGTGAGAGAGATATTGCAAGATTTCTAGTGAATGTCTCGTAATAGGTTCTATGCAAGACTTAGTTCTACATTCAACAATTTGCAGCGATGGTCAGCCCAAGTGTTGCTAGCTCTTCAAGAAGTAGTTCGGTGGACCTCATGCATGATGGTCAGTTGGTAGCTATTCATATATGAAGTGCATCACTCTTATGGGCAAGGATTTGAGACTTGTATATGAAGGATTCATAATAATTCTGATGCCTTCAATTTAAATATGGATAATATGATTTGAGTAAATCATATGATGTGTTGTAAACCTGTGTTTCAATGTACTTGTAATCTATGAGAAGTGTTGAAAACCTGTGTTTCAATGTACTTGTAATCTATGAGAAGTGTTTTTAATACAAGTACAATTTGATGTTTCTTTCTCAATATCTTGGGTGTTATTATCTTTTTTCTCTTGTATAGTTTTTCAAGTTTATCAAAAGCATTATTTTTTTGTTGTAAACCTGTGTTTCAATGTACTTGTAATCTATGAGAAACCTGTGTTTCAATGTACTTGTAATCTATGAGAAGTGTTTTTAATACAAGTACAATTTGATGTTTCTTTCTCAATATCTTGGGTGTTATTATCTTTTTTCTCTTGTATAGTTTTTCAAGTTTATCAAAAGCATTATTTTTTTGTTCACAGGCCTCATATAGATTTAGGATTTTTCACACAACATGTATGCATGAAAGACTATGTGTATAAAATTTCAATGAATTTAGAAGTTTTATAAATTTTGTCTAAATTACTAAAAAAATAAAATAAAAATTACTCTAAAAATTAGATTACTTTAAACATGGAATGAAGTTCTAGAAACCCTAGGGAGTTAGTGAGATGTTGCATCAGAGGGGCTCTTATATAAAAGGAAATTATTAAATATAATAGAAACTACTAAAAAATTTAAGAGTTATTTATTTTCATTCTATAAAAATATAGGTTATATTTTCATTCTATAAAAATATAAATATAGGTTATATTTTCAAGTTATAAATATAAATTTAGAGTCTTTCGTTTTCATTCTATTCTTGTTTTATCTTCTTCAAGAACATGGCTCGCCCGAAGCAGACTACCAAGAGGTTTGATCCCATGAAGGTCAAGCCCCCACCATTGCCCACACATCGCAAATGCTAGTGGAGAATCGGCACTGTCGCTCTTTGGGAAATCAGAATGTATTAGAGGGACGACAGACCTTCGGATCCTGTGAGGAGGCCTTTTCATCGCCTCGTTAGGGAGATTATGGATGATTTGAACGCGAGCCAGCTATCTCGATAGCATCGTCGGGTCGATAATAGTGAGGCTCCCCCACGATGGACAGCAGTAGCTTTGGAAGCTCTTCAAGAGGCTGCTGAAGCTTTTTTGGTGGACATATATGGTGACACAACAGTGTACGTAGCCGTCCATGCTAAGAGAGTCACCACCATCACTAATAAAGATATGCGGCTAGTTCTACGCATGCGAAAGTGGAGGGAATATTATGGTGATGAAGAGCCACAGTTTAGGGTGGTTTAGGATAATCTCATGTATATTTCACAATGTAATCTCATGTCATCATGATGTAAATGCTTTACTTAATGAAAATATTTTTTTAAATCCTTGTGCCAAGTGTCTACTTGTATTGTGATTTCAATTTCAAATTAATGATCAAATATTATTTTTTGATTTCGATTTTAAATTAATGATTGAATATTATTTGTTGATCACACAAACACAATAAAACTTTAAAAATATATTTTTATTAATATAGAAACTATTACATCATGACATAGAAGCAAGTACAAAAATCTTAAACTCTATGCCTCTTAGAACTAGGCTCAGCAGAGGCAGAGTTAGTAGGAGGTTTAAGCAAAGGAATTACAACAAAATTTCTTTTGAGCTCAAGCTGGATAGCATGAAGATCAATCTTCCCAGTGGCAAGGCCTTGGCCAACTAGTGAATGAATCTTCCCTCTCCATGCTGAGCTTCGAACAAGTATAGGAGCTTGTAGCGCTTCACAAAGCACCACCTTCTCTAAGCTCGATTTCATAGGCATAGGCTTGAATGCATCACCCTTTGTTAAAGAATTGATCTTCATTAGAGAGACTTGTCCATCAGGGGACCATACTTTGTGAAAGACAATAATGTCTCGGAAGATTTTGCCAATGTACTCCTTCAAAAAGCTGCATCCTGGACTCTTCCTCTGTCGCCCCTTGTTCCACCAACTCTAGATGTAAACTCATCGACATAGAGAATTTCCTACAGAAAATGTACATTCAAAAATAAAATATCAAAAATTATTCCAAAATACAATTGCATGAAATTTTCTTTTTCAAATGAGATGAAATTGTCGTGTGCGGAGCCTCAAGGGCCTGGTACCCCAATCATGGAATCTGGGATGCATCAGGGCCCTCCCATATTCCCCAATATGGTGTTTCGGACAAGGTGGCAGTAGGGATATTCCTCCCTCAAATCCAAGACCTCAAGGACATCCTGCATAAGCAAGTACTCACCACCATCTATAGTGATGGCACTCACAATGATGCAAGTCTTACATTCTCAGTAGGATGGGTTGCCTCTTGGTGGATAGTCAACAAGTCCAGAGACAAGCTACATGCCTCCTCTTCTTGCTTGTTCAGGACTGTCTTCTCTGGATCCTTCTCTTCATAGGTGAGAAGAGGCACCATTGGCTCCTCATCAGTCTCCTCTTCAAAATCAAAGCATAATATATATATAGCAAAGGCAACATCCCACTCGATGAGATCGATCGGGTTTGCCTCCTCAAAAGTGAGAGGCATAGAGGTAGACTGGAAGGGGGGGGGGAACATGTGCAAGTGCTCTTTGCACAACCTTTCTATGGTTGTCACCACTCTTCATGGGGAGAAGAGTAACTCTAGGGGTATCCACCGAGCAGTGGAGTTAGGGATAAAAAATGTGATATCATCACATCCCGCGTAAAAAAAATGCAAGCACTGAGCTATCGGGCTCTAGAGTCCTAAATATATTCTCTAGATCAACACTCTTACAAAACCTAGGGTAAATCTGGTCCCACATCTGACCATAATGGGTTTCACTCATCCACTGTGTGCGAACGCATCATGATGAGAAGCCATGGTGAAGGCGTAAAGGGAGCAACAAGCAAGGTGGATAGAAAGTGAGAGATAGAGAATGCAATAGAAGTGAATGAAAATAACCCCTACTTATACTTATAAATATAAGTTTATATATTATTTCATTAAAACTTTAATAAAGTAGTATATATTTTATTAAAATTTTAATGGAGTAATATTTATTTCATTAAAACTCATGAGGAGGTGATGGCACTCAATGAAGCTAGTGGTGGGTCATGACTTTGGGTTTCGTAAGACTGGATGGATGCAATTTATACTTATGTTTATTATTATACTTATTATTTATTTTAATACCTTATGTTTATACTTTAGTAAATAAAGGACACTTCAATAAAATATATTAAATAATAAATTATACTTCTATTTCTTGTTACATATTATAATTATAATTATTATATTTTATTATTTACAAAGTTACTTATATTATTATTTATACTTAAATATATACTTAAAGTTATATTTATTTTTATACTTATATCCAGAGACTTAAAATTAATGACACTTCATTAAAACATAAGAAATCATAAACCATATTTATATTTTTATACTTATATCCATAGACTTAAAATTAATGACACTTCATTAAAACATAAGAAATTATAAACCATATTTATATTTCTAGGATAATTAATTATATTATTATTTATATTTAAATATATATTTATACTTATATTCACAATTGTACTTACTTATACTTAACTTTATTTTCTTACATATTAATGGGTTCCAAATACAGAAGACTTAAAAAACCCACTACAATTTATGAAAATGAAATAAAATAAAATTTACAACACTTTTAGAGAAATATTTTTTAGTATTCACTTGAAAGAATAAGAATTACATGACTCTACAATTTCAAGGATGTGTGGAGCAACACACTGTTTGCATGTTTTGCAATGTTCACTTCAACTCCCAACCTTCCTACCATCCAATTTAAAATAAAAATTATAAGGGGGATCATTGGACATGAGTTAGATTTTCGGCCTCAAAAAACTAAGGGGCTAATGACTTTCTACATGAACACTAAAAGGGTCATGACCCTCCCAAAGAATATTAACATCAATGAGTGTTGAATGCATGCCATCTCGCATATCTTGGTTCAAGTTGAGCCACTCCCCTCGTAGAAGTCGCCACCTCCTATACTTGAAGCGAATGCAAAAAGTTTGTCTTGCAATGAAGTACCTATCAAAAAAAACAAACAACCAACATAAAAACATAAAATCAACAATCAACATACAATCAACAATCAACAATCAGTAGCTTACAATGAATAGTTAGTCGAACACTTTAGTGTTTCTATTGTCGTGGACCTAACAAGGTGCAGACTGCACAGTTTGGAATACTTCCATGCCCATAGTCACTCACACCAAGTGACCCATGTGTGAACAATGTGGCATTGAATACATGTTCCAAGATTGCCCAAGACTAGTTCGTCATTGCAACTCGTCTCACAAAATACAACTCTTAACATCTTAAGTGTACAAAACGGGCAATTGTCCACGGTGCCCTTGAATGTGCCTACATGTTTACAAGCCAAGGCATGAGAAACAGTCAAAAAGAATGAAAAAGACAATACCTCAACATGGGTAGAAGAACATGCTTTAATACAGAACCCAAAAGAAAAGGCAAAACCTTCTAAACCTAAGAAAAATAAGGGAAAACAAACTATCAAAACCAAGGTTGAATTAAAGGACATGGAAAATGAGCCTGTGGAGGTCATAAACCCAAAAGAGGACATAAACACAAAAGAGGACATAAACACAAAAGAGCCAAAAGGTACACAAGATGCAAAAGCATCCACATCAAAAGACACCACACAAACCACAACACCCATATGTGCGACATAGGATACAAAAGCCCAAAAAAAATTCGATCTCGTTGCATGGGTAAACATAATGAAAAATTGATAAACCAAATAAAGTTAGAAAATGAAATAAGTTCTAGTACGTCACTAAGTGAGGATGAAACAAGTTCTTACTCTTCACTCAGTGCACCACATAGACCAATCAAGAAACCCACCCAACCACCCCAAATAAATAATAATGATCACATGACATATGCAGAATGCAAAAAGCAAGCTCAGGAGAGTATGCTTAGCTTGGTTAAATGTCTTACAGGGTCACCAGTTGTGATTGAGCCTCATAATGCCAATCCTAAAATAGCAACCAAAGTACAAAGCCCAGAGGAGTATCGTTTCCCCTTTCAAGAGAGGAAGACATACTCTCTATAGACGAGTCATCTAAAATAGATTGTATGAACTATACGCTTGAGAAAGCACGTGAGGAATTCGATAATTCCCTTGCAAGATTAAAACAGTCTCTCAAAACCTCATTTGTAGGAATGCTCTTCTCTTATGGAGTGAAGCTAGCATAACATCTGCACTTGCACCATTAAGGGCTCATACCAAGACATAAAGAACTCCATAGAACATGACTATGAGGATTCACAAGTTTCCAAATAGACCTCATTAAGAATTGTTAGAGGGGCCAAGTGTGCCAGTGTATGCATTGGGTACTCTTGAAAAAGCTGAGAGCCAAACAGAGGATGAAAGTGAATGGGAATATGAAATAGAAATAGGATCTGAAGCTGAAACATCATGGTTACTTCGGAAGATTCTATCATGGTATGGTTGGATTTCTCTACAGGCAATGATGTTAAGTGCAAATGCACATTGATTAGCCCTTGAGCTAGTCATCACATAACATCATGACAATAGATACTTGGGTGTCAATGGGACAACCTAAACTCATTCCTACAAGCAATAGTCTTGCAAAAGGAGTGAATGAACAAAACATTGAAGTTCCAAGTTACTTTTGCTACACTACTCAAACTATCGGTGGAGATATGGAATTTACATTCCATGATGTTACTCTAGATTCCCTTGAGTATGATGTTGCCCTTGGTGGAACTTGGATATATGAATCGTTGTATTCAATAGATGAATCCATGAACACAGTCACCTTGAACACTCCTCCAGGCAATGTACAATTTCTATTACGGGAGGAAGAGACATTGGAGGAGCTGGAACTTCCAACATCTTACTGAAAAGATCCCTAGGATTCTGGTTGGATTGGAAATTTCAAATAAAATCACCACAGCTCAAGCACAACTTTATCCAACACAAGAACACAATCTGATGACCCTCTATCTATGGGAATTGTTACATTAACCAACACTCACGGCACATCTTGAAAGAATTTCCCTTACATAAGACTTAAACATGCCATGTTTGGGGTACTTTGAACATATAATGTATATTAAAACTAACCCCCTTACTTGCAAGTTTTTTATGGTTGAGTATGTGTTGGAAGCAGATTTGATCTTGGGGCATAAATGGACTATTGCTACCTAAGCACCACTGTGCTTTGCTCTAGCGATAGAGTCATCATCATGGTCAACAACAAAAAGTTGACACTACCATACTACAAGGAAGACGATCCAACTCTAATGGATTTCTATGATGCTAAACGCAAAAGGTTACAAGTCTCTTCCACCACCACAGAAGCCTCTCTCTACATAATGACCTACCATCTACGTCTATAACTGACTCCATTAGAGAATCTACGCCTTCAACCCCATCCTCACCTACAAAGTTCGACGCCAAAACCTCACAATCAACATCTATTCTTGAAGAAGTTCCCACGGCTCAACCATCTATCTCTAATAACAAACTCAAAGGAAAGGCCCCGGAGCCTATGCATCTTTATCGACAAACCTCACCAAAGGAGACAACCACATGATCAAAGGCCTCATCTCATCGATAGCCACTCCACAAGAGACTAGACCCCAATCGTCTGCCCAGGAAGTTGGAATCAGTCAAAGTGATGTTTTTCAAACCTTATGAACACTTGTACATTCATGAATATTTTGTCACAATGAAGATGACACAACCTTTTATCTCCTTAATGAGATTTAGGAAATCCATGGCATTTATAGATGATAATTAAAATCTTCTTATATAAAGAAGGGGATACAACCAAAGTCTCCAAGAGCATTTTTCTTGCCTAAGAAAGTCTTGCACTTGCATTCTTTTCAAGTCATCTTGGATTTTCCCTTCCATATGGATTGTAAGATTCCTCCCTCCAGCTTTTGAGATGTAAAGGGTAAGAATCTCTCCTTTAGTCTTTGTAATCATTCCCTAATTCATAATCCAAGAAAATATTTTTTTCCCTTGTTTTTGGTCTAGAGAGAGATAATACAATTTTAAAATATTTTTGGATAAGTATTTTCTCCCAGTCATCAATAGGAAGAGATCCCCTGACATAGAATCTTAAAAAGAGTTTTCCAATATGCATTAGAACTTAATTGAATATGTGTATTGGACATCTTGGCTTAGGGGTATATAATTTCAAAAAGATTTGATTAAGGTCCAAATAGTGTTCAAAAAGGGCCAATAAGGTTAATCCAAGGGTTGGAATAAGAAAAAGGCAAATAATAAAAGAAAATCGCCCCAAAAATGAGTAAATTCTCACATAAGATGAAGAGTTGACTAGTACTGGGGTTTAATAGGAAAAAAATCATGATTTATTTGTATAAAAATGAAATTTTGACACCTCAGGATGCGGGGAGGGGGCTCATGAAGGAGGCACCTAGAAATCACATCAAGGGGGCATTTTTAATTCAAAAAAATGAGATATTTCATCTCTCCTCCTTCAAACCAAATCAAAAAAGTGAGCCAAACTAGTCTAAAACTTATCAAAAATGGATCAAATTGAAGCTGGAAGCCTCTAGATTCTAGTTCAACTTGGTTGGTGGCCTCCCTCTCCTATAAATAGACCCTCATTCCTTTGTATTTTCATATTGGAGTAACTCTATGCTAGTGTGATTTTTAGTTTAGTATATTTCTATTATCTCTCTACTTTGTGTCTCCATTGTGAAGCTTTGGGGCCACTAATGCTCTTCTTCTCTTGGAGATTACCCTCTTTTACTTGGTGACCAAGCTTCTTCTTTGAGGGCTTCACATTTCCCTAAAGAATCAAGCCAAAAACCAAGGGTAAGCCTAAAACAATGGTGTCTTCTTCCCAACCCCTCTAATATTTGGAAGCATTTTAATCCATGGTTTCTTCTTTAAAACCATGCTTTTATTGATTATATTGTTTAAATGGATTAGTGCTAATCTTTTATGCTGAAATGTAATATTTTTTATTTGTAAATCTCTCTTTTGTTGGAAAAGGAATACTCACCTTTATGGATTAACCTTCTTGGAAGGATAGATCTTAGTATTTATCTCATTTTCTTAGCCAAAACTATAGGCATAACAAACTAGAGATGGAGATTAAGTACTTTTATGATTTTTAATCTGATTAAAATGAGGATTAGTTCATTTATGCTTGTTTTATGTTAAGAATATTCATATTTATTCATTCTAAAGTGAAAGAGAGCTTGTGCTAACATTCTTATAATTATTTTCATATGGAGGTCATATTTGGGTAATTTTTCTTAAATAAACAAGGTGCTTAAATGTAATTATGTTTATGTTTAAGCTTAGGTCTATGCATAAACTACTTTTTATGTTAAAATGGTTATTTTTACCATTTTTAATTCATAGAAAATGCAGAGAAGTTATGGCAAAATTTTATCAGTAGAAAATGAAGGTTTATGTATAAATAATTTTTATTCTAAAAGAGAAACTTTGAGTATTTTTAATTCATAGAAAATGGAAAAACATTATCGCAAAATTTTTATTATTAAAAAATGAATTTTATGCATAATTAATTTTTATGCTAAAAGTGAAATTTTAATCATTCTCATTTCATAGAAAATATGGGAAAGCTATCGTAAAATCTTTATCATTAGAAAATGGAATTTATGCATAAATAACTTTATATCAAAAGTGGAATTTTGAGTATTATCATTTCTTAGAAAATGTGAGAAAGCTATAGAAAAATTTATATCATTAGAGAATGAATTTATGCATAATAAATTTTATGCTAAAAGTGGAGTTTTGAGCATTATTCATTTCCCTGAAAAATAAAGAAGGTTATGCACAAATTTTCTAGATGAATTATGGAAATGATTATAAATATAATTCATTTAGATAAAAATGGATTAGTAGGTGTGCATAAATATTTTATGCTAAAAGAGGGATTTCCATGATAATTCATTTTGGGAAAATAGAGAAAAGAAGGTGAAAATATTCATAGGGTGCATTGAGAAAATATAGATAAATTTTAATCAAAAAGAGGAAATATGGGTATAATTGATTTTGTAAATCCCATGAGGTCGCATAAATCTTTTATTCAAAAAGAAGAATATTGAGTATATTTTATTTTGGAAAAATTGAGATAAGAATGAGAAATATTCATGGAAATGCATTGTGAAATCATAGATAAAATTTTAATCAAAAAGAGAAATCACGCACATAATTAACTTTTGGAATTACAAAGTATATGTCTAGATTGTCGAAAATTAGAATCTTGGGGTATTGAACGGGAAAAGGATTTCCCAAAAAAAGACCAGAAACACGCTTCGTTGGATAAATGTGAATACTTGTGATTGACTTATTCCTAGATTCCCTGGAAAAGGAATCCGAAACTCTTGAAAGGATCGAGGATCCAAAAGAGAATGGAAATTTAGACTTAACTGAATTGAGTTGAGAAAAGTTGTCTTTAACTGAGCCAAGTAATGGTCGAGACTTAGAAAGTCCTATTGGTATAAAAAGTAGAGTAACTGTACTTTTAATCTGGTTGATGTGTGGAAAGATGTGAATTGATGTGAATTGATGTGGGAATGATGTGAGTGGATGTGAATTAATGTGGGATGATGTGAATGGATGTGAATTGATGTGGGATGATGTGAATGGATGTGGGATGATGTGAGTGGATGTGCAATGATGTGGGATGATGTGAATGGATGTGAATTGATGTGGGATGATGTGAATGGATGTGAAATGATGTGAATAGATGTGAATTGATGTGGGATGATGTGAACGGATGTGAATTGATGTGGGAATGTGAATTGATGTGGGAATGATGTGAATGAATGTGAATTGATGTGGGATTATGTGAATGGATGTGAATTGATGTGGGATTATGTGATGCAAATTGATGTGGGATCATGTGAATGGATGTGAACTGATGTGAAATGATGTGATATGAATTGATGTAGGAAAATGTGGAATAATGAGAAATGACATGGAATGATATGGGAGCCAGGAAGGTTATGTATTGGCTCTCCATTAGTATACACAGGACACCATGATTGGGCACATTCAGGATGCCAAGTCCCCCAAGGAGGCGTGGGACACCTTGGTAAAGCTCTATGAAACAAATACCAAGGCACGTAAGATACAGTTGAAGAATGAACTTCATACTGTGGAGAAAAAGAGCATGTCTGTGAATGACTATGCGCTGAAGATAAAGGGTATTGTGGAATCCCTTGCATCTATTGGTGTATCAGTAGATGATGATGACAAGGTGGAAGTTTGTCTACATGGTCTCGGGCCACAATACAAGGCGTTCAAGACGTCCATTCAGACTCGGGAAAACATTCCCAACTTTACAGATTTGGTGTCTATGCTGATTATCGAAGAGAAGAGCTTGGGTGAAGACCAACAGTCTTCACAAAGCAAAAACAGTTCAGAGCAACAGGCCTTCTACACGAGTTCAGGAAGAGGACGAGGTAGAGGAGGCCGTGGACGCGGTCAAGGAGGTGGCCGAACAGGTAATCAGAATTATGGCCAGCAGCAGCAGCAACAACAACAGTCCCAGAATCAACAACAACAGCAACAACACGCAGGTGGAAGAGGCAAATTCAGAGGCAAATTCAGAGGCAGGGGGAGTCAAAGAGGCCGTGGAAATTGGCAAAGGCAATATAATGATGCACGTGAATGCTATTATTGTGGTAAGCCTGGACATGTGCAGGCATAAGAAGCAAGCTAACATGCAAAATGGGAAAGTGCAGCAAAACAACTCTGCATCCTCAAGCAGAAATAATGAGGATAATGAAAGGTTGTTTGTTATGCAGCATGTCGTGAATGCCATGTCTGAAAATGTTGATGCAGCACAAAAAGATAATGTATGGTATGTGGATTCAGGCGCTTCGAACCACATGACGAGTCATGGGGAGTAGTTCAAGGAGATGAAAAACCCGGAAAGACCAGGTTTTGTGGAAACAGGGGATGACACTGCTCATCCAATTGCCCATGTTGGAGATGTGCCATTGTCTATGCAGGATGGCAAAGTGAAGTACCTTGCAGATGTACTTCATGTACCAAACATAACAAAGAATCTGGTTTCAATTGGCCAGATGATTGAGCAGGGTTTGCAGGTTCGGTTTAACCCTGATGGGTGTTATGTTGAAGATTTCAAAGACAAGTGCAGGTTGGTTGCAAAAGGCAACAGAGTGGGCAGAATGTTTACGTTGAATGTAGACATGCCTGAAATGAGTGCTGCGATGTTTGCAAATGGTTCAGGAATTGTTGCAGACACAGACATTTGGCATAAAAGGATTGGACATGTAAATGTGCAGAGATTGAAGTCTATGCAGACAAAAGGAATTGTGACAGGGCTGCCTAAATTTAAAGTGGAAGGTATGTAGAAAATATGTGAAGCATGCCAATTTGGGAAGCAAACAAATCATATGTTTCCACGTAACAGATATGTGAGCAGAAATGCACTAGATGTTGTGCATTCAGATGTATGGGATCCTACGAAGACCATATCTATGGGAGGCTGCAGGTATTATGTGACTTTCATTGATGACCACACAAGGAAAGTGTGGGTATATTTCATGAAGGAGAAGAGTGAGGTGTTCACTCACTTTCAGAATTTCAGAGTTTTGGTTGAAAAGCAAACAGGGAAATATGTAAAGTGCCTAAGGTCAGATGGAGGGGGAGAGTACTTCTCCAATGAGTTCTCTGAATTTTTGAAGAAGAATGGTATTCGGAGATAGTTTACATGTAGATACACTCCGCAGCAAAATGGAGTTGCTGAACGGAAAAACAGGCACATTGCTGAGATTGCGCGAGCATTGATGGAAGAAAAGAATATGCCGCATTGCTATTGGGCGGCTGAGGCTGTTTCTACAGCAGTATACATCATGAATAGGACTCCAACTGCAGCCATACATGATGTAACTCCAGAGGAGAGGTTTACTGGCAGAAAACCAGATTTGTCTCATCTAAAAGTCTTTGGATGCATTGCATATGTGCATGTGCCAGATGAGCTGAGAACTAAGCTAGATCCGAAAGCTAAAAAATGTGTGTTTATTGGATACTCCCTTGAGCAAAAGGGATACACGTGTTATAACCCTGCTACACGTGAGTTGAGGGTAAGCAGGGATGTTGTCTTTGATGAGATGAGTAGCTGGTATGCTGCTGAAAAAGAAGCTGTTGGGGCTGATGTGAGTGGCGTGTGGTTGCACAGAATGTGGGTCTGTTGATAGACCATGGAGTGGTAGGCTGCATCATAATACCAGCCCTGCAAATGTGATTACTACATCACGTAAAGGAAAAGAGAAAGTGGTTGAGTCCCTTGGTATACCTGACATTTCTGTAGGGCATTCTCATGTTGGAGAGTCTAGTGGCTCAGATATGAGCCTTGATGAGGAGCTTGGGATCCCAGCTATGAGAACACCTGGTGTAAAGAAGGCTATGGAAGCCATGAATGAAAAGCTGCGAAGATCAGGGAGAGTGAAGAACCCTGTGCAGAGATTTACATATGATGGTTATGTGGCACATCACTATGCATATATGGCAAAGGTTGTGCAGGTTGTAGAGCCCACATGCATTGATGAGGCTGTTGGAAATGTGTGTTGGGAGAAAGCTATGGATGAGGAGATGGATGCACTATATGGAAATAAAACCTGGGATTTAGTGCAATTGCCTGAAGGTAAGAAAGCCATTGGATGCAAGTGGGTGTACAAAGTTAAACATAACAGTGATGGAAACATAAACAGGTACAAGGCTAGATTGGTAGCCAAAGGATATGCGCAGACATATGGGATTGATTATGAGGAAACTTTCAGCCCAGTTGCCAAGATGGCAACGGTGAGAGTTGTGATAGCAGTGGCTGCATCAAAGCAATGGTCTTTACATCAGATGGATGTAAAGAATGCATTCTTGCATGGGGATTTGCAAGAAGAGGTGTATATGTTGCAGCCACCTGGATATGAGGATGTGGGTCACCCCGAGCATGTTTGCAAGAAGAGGTGTATATGTTGCAGCCACTTGGATATGAGGATGTGGGTCACCCCGAGCATGTTTGCAGGTTGAAGAAATCCTTGTATGGCTTAAAACAAGCACCAAGAGCATGGTTTGACAAGATTTTTGA
This sequence comes from Cibotium barometz, assembly GCF_041138505.1. Taxonomy (NCBI): domain Eukaryota; kingdom Viridiplantae; phylum Streptophyta; class Polypodiopsida; order Cyatheales; family Cibotiaceae; genus Cibotium; species Cibotium barometz. Next base: position 7,495,663 of record NC_141074.1, read on the forward strand.
ATATCTTGTCACTATTGGCTTTCATGTAGCCAATGCAGATTTCTCGCTGTATGTGAGACATGGTGATAGAGGAGTTGTGCTTGTTGTCATCTATGTAGATGACTTGATCATTACGGGGGACCATGATGCAGAGATCTTTGATGTAAAGATCTTGCTTAGACAGAAGTTTGAGATGAAGGATCTGGGGCAGCTCAGATATTTCTTGGGCATTGAGGTGATTAGGTCACCACATGGTATTGGATTACTGCAGAGACAGTATGGCTTGGACATGTTGTCCAAGTATGGTATGACAGGCTGTAAGTCTATTTCTGTGCCATTGGATCAGAATGGCAAGTTGAGTGCAGATTCAGGAGAGATCTTGGAGGATCCTACTATGTACAGGAGCATAGTAGGAAGTTTGTTGATATACATGACGATCACCAGACCAGATTTGAGCTATGCTGTTGGGTTGGTGAGTCAGTTTATGCAGGTTCCATGGAAACCACATTTGGATGCAGTGAGACGCATACTGAGGTATGTGAGGTCTACTTTGCATTGTGGACTATTCTATGAGACTGGGACAGAGATATGTGTACATGGGTATACAGATGCTGATTGGGCTGGTAGTATCTCAGACAGAAGATCTACCAGTGGCTTTATGTTTTCTTTGGGGAGTGCTGCTGTGACTTGGAGCAGCAAGAAGCAGCCTACGATTGCTCTATCCAGTACAGAGGCCGAGTACAGAGGAGCTGCTATGGCAGCATGTGAGGTAGCTTGGTTGAGAAAGCTACTTGCAGATTTGGGTCTATCCGTGGATAGACAAGTTGTCATTTTTTGTGACAACATTAGCAGTATTATACAGTTGGCCAGGAACCCAGTCTTTCATGCTCGTACGAAGCACATAGAGGTCCACTACCACTTCGTCAGAGAGAGGGTCTTGGCAGGAGATCTTGACCTTGTTTATGTCAGCACAGAGGATCAGGTAGCTGACATCTTCACCAAAGCATTAGGTACAGAGAAGCTCCGCAGATTCAGAGATGGAGTTGAGCTCGAGAGGGAGTGTTGAGATATCGAGCTTGTCTAGTGAGGCGGTGGACACTGATGACCCGCCTGGGGGATAGGCCCCACACTTACACCACTGGCATGGTTGGTGAGATCTTGGGTGATATGCAGCCAGTGGGATGACAGGCTGTGTGACAGCCATTCTAGAGACTAGCATAGTTATAGCGCCAGCTCATTTAGTCGGGTTCACACTATAGAGAACCTGTGTATATATTGGTTGAGTACCTTTCATATTATGTGTACTCTTATCTTGTATATGGTGTGTTGAGTGTTGAGTAGAGAAGAAGAATATTTTCAGCCTCTCACCTTGTGTGTTCTCTATTAGGGTTTTGTGAGTGTGTGTGTATGCTTGCAAGAGCTCAAGCTCTCTTCCCCCTTGCATCTTTTCATATATCACTAGCAAGGGAAGAGGGCAAGGCCTCTCTTTTGAAAGAGGGATGTAGACTTGATGTCATGGCCTTTCCTCACAAGAGGCCTATGCCCAAGGGGCCATAGAGTGCCTTCATTAAACATCTCCTAAAGTCTCATTGCATCACTATATTTCAAATGGGACACTCTCTATAGAATAAGATCCCTTGGCCTATGATCGAGGGGCCATAGGACAAGGCAAGAATGCACTAGGGTCTCATCAAGGTTTCATGTAAGATTGTTGTAGTACATGGGGGTATCCTCAAGACCTATGACCATTTGGCCATGAGCACTCAAGTTTGTCTTAAAGTATCATCAACATGAGGCCAAGAGGTTATTAGTACTCCTACGATCGTGTGACTAGAGTGCCCCAAGTTCTATGTGTCACCTCTAGAGGTCTCCTCACAATTAACGGGCACATAGTCTTGATGGTGGGAGTCCCGGGACCATATGGAAATGTTGAAAGAACGGTAGAGGGGGAGGAGACACACACACAGGAGCAAACCCTAATGTATATTGCAAACCCTAACCATAGAGGGAAGCCATGTCCACTCTCACACAAAGCATAATGCACTAATCCATAATCCACACAACACACAATGAGTTGTGTCCACACTCTACTAACCCTAGCTAATGTCCACACACTATGACCAGCTGGACACGCGGTCATTTATGTCTCACACATGTTCCTACCTAATCTGCGAGCACATAGCATAGCTGGCTCACACTGACATCGAGCTTGAATCTCAACAGCCCCTCTCAAGCTCATGATGTACTGCCGATGAAGATGTAGATGAGCTTGGGATATCAAGGCTCTCAACACTCCCCCTCAAGCTCATCCCATGTACTCCTAACATAGTCCGAAAGTACTCAAACTTCTCCCTGTTAAGTGGCTTCGTAAAGATATCAGCCACCTACTCATCAGTCTTCACATACTGAAGATCAACTGAACCATCCAACACCTTTTCTCTGACAAAGTGATAATGGACCTCTATGTGTTTGGTCCTCGCATGAAACACTGGATTCTTTGCCAACTGTATACTGCTCATGTTGTCACAATGAATGACAACTTTCCCATCAAGAGGCTCACATAAATCTGTCAAGAGACTCTTTAACCATATAGCCTCACAAGTAGCAATGGCTGCTCCTTTGTACTCAGCCTCTGTACTAGATAAAGCAACTGTAGGTTGCTTTTTGCTACTCCAACTCACCACGGCACTTCCAAGTGTAAAAGCATATCCACTAGTAGACCTCCTGTCATATGCGCTACCTGCCCAATCAGCATCTGTGTAGCCATGTATGTCCAAGCTTTTACCACTCTCATAGAATAAACCATAATGTGCTGTGGTCTTCACATATCTCATGATGCGTCTCACTGCATCCAAATGTGGTTTCCTGGGGCTCTGCATAAATTGGCTGACTAGCCCCACTGCATAACTCAAATCTGGGCATGTGATAGTCATGTATATGAGACTACCAACCATCTTCCTGTACATAGAAGGATCATCCAATTCCTCGCCATAATCAGCCCGCAACTTCACATTTTGCTCCAATGGTGTACTCATAGGCTTACATCCTGTCATGCCATACTTTGCCAACATATCCAATGCATATTGGCGCTGTACTAACCAAGTACCTGCATGATCTTTCACCACTTCAATGCCAAGGAAGTATCTCAACTCACCAAGATCTTTCATGTCAAATTGCCCACTCAAAGCTTTCTTGACATGCATCACATCTGCACCATGATCACCTGTGATAATCAAATCATCTACATAGATGACTAGTAAAACAATCCCATGCTCTATCTTCTTCACATAGAGTGAAGAATCTGCTGTAGAAATCTGAAAACCAAGTGAGATAAGATATCTGCTCATCTTATCACTCCAAGCACGAGGTGCTTGCTTTAGACCATACAATGCCTTTTTCAACCTGCATACGTGAGTGGGATATCTAGGGTGTACATACCCTTCTGGCTGTGCCATGTATACTTCCTCTTGTAGATCTCCATTCAGAAATGCATTCTTAACATCCATCTGATGCATTTCCCAGCCATTAGCTGCAGCCATAGCAATGACTGCTCTCACTGTGCCCATCTTAGCCACTGGACTAAACGTCTCATCATAATCCAATCCTTGGGTCTGTGCATAACCCTTTGCTACCAACCTTGCTTTATGTCTCTCAATAGAACCATCAGATTTGCACTTCACTTTGTAAACCCATTTACATCCAATAACATTCTTGTCCTTTGGTAGTGCAACCAAGTCCCATGTATCATTATGGACCAATGCGTCCATCTCCACATCCATTGCTTTTTCCCATACATGCTCTCCAATAGCCTCTGTATAGCATGTAGGTTCCACATGCTTCACCATAGATGTCATGTATGCATAGTGCATAGCAAAATCTCTATATGTCAATCTGTCAACAGGATATCTGACCCTCTGGGATCTCCGCAATGCCTGCGGGTCACTCTGTACACCTGTAACTCTAGCATGTGGTGGCACATATCTGTCCTGTCTAGCACCAGGTGTGCGTAAAACAGGTATGCCAAGCTCCTCATCCAAACTTTCAGAACTGGATGACTCATATCCTGTGATTCCAATTCCTTCGACTTTCTTTTTGCCTTTATCCATAGCACTACTCCCAGTGCTTACACTCTCATGCCGCAAACGTCCTGACCATGGACGTACACTGCTACTCTCAGCTTCTGCTGCTGGCCCAGACATAGTAGTAGAACTAGAACTTGCTTGTGGTGGCAAGTTCACATGAACATCAGCCTCAAGTGACTCAATAACACCCTCATCTTTTGCTTTATACCAACTAGCAAGCTCATCAAACACCACATCACGTGAGATGACCACTTGTCTAGTTTGTGGATTATAACACTTGTAGGCCTTTCGATCCTATGCATATCCAACAAATACACATTTCTCTGCTTTAGGATCCAACTTCCTTCTTCTTTCATCAGGCACATGTACATAAGCTATGCATCCAAAAACTTTAAGATGTCCAATGTCTGGCCTGTAACCTGTGAGCCGCATCTCTGGCGTGCTTCCATGAATGGCTGCTGTAGGTGTTTTGTTCAATATATAAACTGCAGTAGCACATGCTTCTGCCCAATAGTAATCTGGCATGCTCTTTTCATTAAGCATTGCCCTTGCCACTTCACATATAACTCTATTCTTTCTCTCAGCCACACCATTCTGCTGAGGTGTATACCTGCATGTCAACTGTCTTCTTATTCCATGCTTCCTCAAGAAATGCTCAAAAGCTTTTGAGGTGTATTCACCACCTCCATCTGTCCTCAGACATTTAATCCAACAGCCATACTGCTTTTCTGCAAAAGCTTTGAAATCCATGAATTTTTCCAACACTTCACTCTTTTCTTTGAGAAAGTATATCCATGTCATCCTGCTAAAGTCATCAATGAATGTAACATAATATAAACTGCCTTTGATAGATGGGTTTTGTGCAGGACCCCATACATCACTGTGTACTATCTCAAGTGGCCTGTTACTCATATTTCCTTCTCTAGGAAATCTCAATCTTGCCTGCTTCCCAAACTGTCAGGCTTCACAGACATGCATATGTCCATCATATTTGAACCTAGGCAATCCATTGACAATGCCTCTTGTTTGCATGTTCTTTAATCTCTGTATATTTACATGGCCAATCCTCTTGTGCCACATATCAATATCCTGTACCACATTCCTGCTCTTTGAGAACATGGCTGATTTTAGCTCAGGAATTCCAGCATCCAGCTTAAACAGTCTTCCTTCTTTCTTGCCTTTAGCAATCACTCTACATCCATGTTTAAAATCTTCAACGAAGCATCCATGCTCATTGAAGCGAACCTGTAATCCCTGTTCCACCATTTGACCAACTGAGGCCAAGCTTTTAGTGATCGAAGGCACATACAGCACATCTGACATAGACTTTGTCTGACCATTATGCATGACCAATGGTACACTTCCAACATGTGTAATGACATGCTGGGTATCATCACCTGTTTCCACATAGCCTTTGACATCCATTGGCTTCATGTGCTCAAACCATTCACCATGACATGTCATATGGTTTGATGCTCCTGAGTCCATGTACCATGTATCATCATTCTCAGCATTTGTCGTCATAGAACCCACAACATGCTTCATGGCAAACAAATGATTTGCAGTGCCATCATTACTGCTTGATGCATAGTTACCACCATGTTGTGCATAGTTTCCACCATAATGACCACCACGTTGTGCTCTTCCCCCTCTCAAATCATTCTGTTTGCGGAAACAATCTCTCGCCATATGTCCATATTTGCCACAATAATGGCATTCCACATCTTGCATAGAATGTTGTTGGCCTTGCCAACGTCCTCTTCCACGGGGGTACCTCTGCCTCTTTGTGGTGCATATCCACGACCACCTCGAGCACCATATGAAGGCTGAAAATTCTGTTGTGGAGGCAGAGAGAGAGAGAGAACATGACCTCGGGCTCGCGAGCCCCCACTGACAAGGAGAGAGAGAACAACAAGAGGAGAGAGAGGAAGAGGAGGGCCATAGCTGCTCGCATCTTCACAGGCCTGAGACAATTTGGGAATTACAAGCTGCCCAAGCACTGTGACAACAACGAGGTTCTCAAGGCCCTCTGCAGAGAGGCTGGCTGGACAGTAGAAGAGGATGGCACCACATTCAAGGAGGGCCATCTCCCCCTACTCTCTTTTAGACATCCACAGCATCAGCATCAGAAATGCATATAGACAAATAATGCAGCACTTTGAATGCTCTCTCTGACCATTGCTTATGAGCAATAAGCTGCTGCTGTGTAGGTTGCCGAGGTAGCTCAGGCTCTGGCTCAGCACCTGTAATGAGATTCCAAAATCCTTTCCCTTTCAAGAAACTCTTTATCCTGTACTTCCATGCCTGGAAGTTCTTCCTATCCAGCTTTTCACCAACAATCTGAACTGGATTGTCCGACATGTTGCTCAATGCATACACCTTCCGCACACTTCAAAACTGTAAATGAGCCTTCCTCAGCTCAACCACACTCCAATGAATGTTCCAGATACTCCAAGATAGCCAACAAACTCCAAATTTGATGTAGGAAATCAACCTGTAATCATCCAAGATAAACTGACTCACTCAGTGCGGGATACCCTGAATTGACACGCCTTCCAAGGCTCCAAATCGCAATGTAATGGTGCAATCAAGTCTAGGCAACTTGCATTGACACCTAATGAACCTCAATGTTGAGTATCAACTCCATTTGACATGTGTAATTATCAATTTTTGAAAACCCCTTTCTCTGTTTTTGGAAAAACCAGAACAACCAGAAAAACCAGTAATGATTTGGCTCTAATTTCTTCAATATTTCACCAAATTGAGCAACCAGGCATTCATTGGCTTAGCAATAGTGTCCATCAACTCCATGTAAGAGGAATTTGTCCAATTGTAAAACACCAAAGATTAATTGCTCGATTAAAATGCTCTGTTTCTCTGTAACCGACAGCCTGTTTTAATCAGCTCATTCCCAGCTCAATTAGGCATCATTGACCAAACAAATTACATAGCCCTCTTCTCCAAGGTGTAAATCATCCAATTGCTAAGGAAGTTGTGGAAGATATCAAGTACCAAATGAGAAATTGACCTCCACGTAGGCAAAAAACTAGAAAATTGCTCTGTTTTCTCCTATCTGGCTGCGCCGCCTGCAAATGAGGTGTTTGGGAGTGATTAACTTGCTGTTTGATGATGTATTTGAGTGCCCAACACACCTAGGCATATGTGTAATCCATAAATGGTTCAATTTTTGCCAAATACATGCTCCAAATGATTCAATTTTGGGCTTCTTTTTCACTATTTTGTGAGAGCTCAAAAACCAGAGTTTTTCACTCAATTAAATACATCCAAATTGCTCCAAAAGTTGTTCAAGGCTTGCACATGGGTTGCTAATACATCCCTCTTTGACAAATACATATGTCTTTTGCCAGAATCACACGTATTTCCACCATACATCAATGTTGCCAAGCTTTAATGGAAAGCTTCAAAAACCAGAATTTTGCTTTGCTTTGATTTGCTCTAAAATGCTTTGCTTTTGCCTGTTTCACCTGCAATCCGCTCAAGGATGTTTAGAAGACCTTACCCGATAGGCCAAGCTTTCAGATCTGATAGTATTTGGTGTGCTCCAAGCTTCACAGCTCCAATGGACAGCTTCACAGCTTCTTCTTCCCTCTTCACTCACTCACTCATAAACCCTAATAAACAGCACAAGGCTCTGATACCATGTTGAAAGAACGGTAGAGGGGGAGGAGACACACACACAGGAGCAAACCCTAATGTATATTGCAAACCCTAACCATAGAGGGAAGCCATGTCCACTCTCACACAAAGCATAATGCACTAATCCACAATCCACACAACACACAATGAGTTGTGTCCACACTCTACTAACCCTAGCTAATGTCCACACACTATGACCAGCTGGACACGCGGTCATTTATGTCTCACACATGTTCCTACCTAATCTGCCAGCACATAGCATAGCTGGCTCACACTGACATCAAGCTTGAATCTCAACAGGAAACACATACAACCATGTGCCCAAGGGGTCTCACGTGTGTCCATAAGCCTTATTAACATGAGGCCATGGGGTTACTAGTTAGGTCTATGACCGTGTGGTCATAGGACGTTGAGGCCAAGATGTCTCCTCACAACCTCACAGTTGTGAATATTACATCAAAGGAGATTTTTGGGCATGCCTTGGACTCATTTGCATGAGGCCTATGATCGTGTGCTAAAGGGGTATCCTCAAGCCCTCATGACTCCTCAGGTGCACAAGGTTTTGTGCTCTACCATTGCTTTATAAAAAATCAGAGGTTTCCATTATGCAGCTACCTTCAAAATTCTTAAGCAGCTACCTTCAAAATTCCCTTGCGTGGATATTTTCATTATGCAACCCTAGTAAGGATATTTTTATGAGCTTGCATCCAATGCAATGGATGCATGTTTCACAAGAGAGCAATAGAGCAGGTGAGATGATTACAGTTACAAACCAGGTTGGGGTTGATGTAAACTCAACCACTGCACATGAATGGTTGTCCTCACCATTTTAGTAATTTCCATGCTATAGTAGCAGCTCGCCCGTCTCATTACGAATTATGGCTCCAAAGCACGCATAATGAGAAAAATCTCCTTAGCATGTGGTGAGAACAACCATTCATGTGCATCAGCTTGGTTCACATTAGATTTGTAGTTGTAATCATCAGGTGCCCTATTGCACCACACAGCTCATCAAGTGGCGACGACGACTGACAGAGACCACATTATTGTCCTTACTACTAGGGTTGCACAACAAAGCTATCAGTGCATTAAGATTTTGAATATGCTTGCAAACAGAGGGGAAGATATCATACACACAACAAATTGAATAACATAGATGAAAGCTGGCAAGAATGGGCACTTGTTGGGTTGACCATAAGTACATTTAGAAGTGTATCGAAGGAATTTTCTCATGGCTATGGAGATCTCTGTAGTAAGAGGGGTCTCCCCTAATGGACATATTACATTGAGGGGAAGAAAGTCGCATGTTCATTTGCATGAGACCTATGACCGTGTAGCCATTGGAGTCTCGTCACGGTCTTATGAAAGGTTTTCATGGGATATCCCCAAGTGTCATGAAGGGGTCTATAAAAACCGTGAACATGGGGTCTATTGTGTAACCTAAGAGTCTCGTTTGTGGCTTCCTTGCTAATGATACTTATTAGACACTTGAGACCCCTTGCCCATATGGTCATAGGTTTAAACTAGACTCCTATGTACCATAACCATCTTACAATCTTATGCAAATGAGTGCAAGGCTTGTCCAAGAATCTCCACGATCACATGTCTCCACAACCATGATATTGTGAGGAGACGTATAGGCCTCATGGCCCTATGGCCTCTCGGTCATGCTAATGGTACCTAGAGAAACTATTGAGACCATATGGCCACAGTCATAGCTTTAGAGAAGACTACCAAGGCCCTATGGCCACACAGTCATATGCCTATTAGTAACCTCTTGGCCCCATGCTAATGATACTTAGAGACACACTTGAGACCCCATGGCCACATGGTTATAGGTTTAGAGAAGACTGTACCATAACCATCTTACAATCTCATGCAAATGAGTCCAAGGCTTGTCCAAGAACCATGAGATCTCTAGGCCTTATGGCCCTATGGCCGCACGGTCATAGGTCTACTAGTAACCTCTTCGCCTCATGCTAATGATACCTAATACTCATGCTAGAGACAGAATTGAGACCACATAGAGTAGACTCCCAGGGCCCTATGGCCACATGGTCATATGACTATTAGTAACCTCTTGGCCTCATGCTAATTATAATTAGGGACACACTTGAGACCCCATGGCCACATGGTCATAAGTCTTGAGGAGACCACCGTTTACCACAACAATCTCCATGTCATAAAACTCCACAAACATGATATCTTAAGAGATGAATCCTTGTCATTGATCTATGAAAGTAAATAGGCTTTCATTACGCAACTACCTTCAAAATCCCCTTGCCCAAATACCTTCATTATGAAACCCTAGTAAGGATACTTTTATGAGCTTGCATCCGATGCAATGGATGCATGGTGTACAAGAGTAATAGAACACGTGATGATTATAATTACAAATCAAGTTGGGGTTGATGTAAACATAGCCATTGCACATGAATGGTTGTCCTCACTATTGCAGTAATGTATTTGTGGTCTTGCTTGAAAGAAGGCATCCATGCTACAACAGCTTGTCCATCATTATAAATTATGGCTCCAAAGCACGCATACCGAGTCAAATCTCCTCAACATGTGGTGAGAATGACCATTCATGTGCAACAACTCAGTTCATATTAGATTTGTAATTGTAATCATCATGTGCCCTATTGCACCACACAACTCATCAGCCAAACAGAGACCGCAACATTGTCCTTACTAGGGTTGCACAACAAAGCTAACATTGCATTAAGATTTTAAAGATGCTTGCAAATAGAGGGGAAGATATTAGACACATAGAGGGAAAGATATCAGACACACAAGAAATTCAATAACATAGATGAAAGCCAACAAGCATGGGCACTAGTCAGGTTGACCATAAGTACGTTTCAAAGCGTATCAAAGGAATTTTCTTGTGTCTATGGAGAACTACGTAGTCACATGGGTCTCTCCTAATGCACGTATTACATTCAAAGGAAGAAAGTCGTGCGTTCATTTGCATGAGACCTATGATCGTGTCTATGGAGAACTACGTAGTCACATGGGTCTCTCCTAATGCACGTATTACATTCAAAGGAAGAAAGTCGTGCGTTCATTTGCATGAGACCTATGATCGTGCGGCCATAGTAGGGGTCTCGTTTTATGGCCTTATGAAATGTTTTCTTGGGATATCCCCAAGTGTCACTAAGGGGCATTGTGGCCATGGGTCTATTATGCGAACCCAAGGGGCTCCTCATGGCCACATGCTCATAGGTTTAGAGAAGACTCCAATGTACAACAACCATTTCACAATCTCATGGAAATGAGTCCAAGGCTTGTCCAAGAATATCCACGGTCATGTGTCTCCCATAGCCATGAGATCATGAGGTGACCTCTAGGCCTCATGCCCCTATGGCCACACGGTAGGTCTACTAGTAACCTTTTGGCCTCATGCTAATAATACCGAGAGAAACAATTGAGACCACATGGCCACATGGCAATAGGTATAGAGAAACTCCCAGCTCCCTATGGTCACATGGTCATAGGCCTATTAGTAACCTCTTAGCCTCATGCTAATGATACTCAGGGACACACTTGAGACCCCATCGCCACATGGTCATAGGTCTTTAGGAGACCCCTGTGTACTACGATAATCTCCATAGTGATAAGACTCCAGATGTAAGGTTCCCCCTTCTAAAATAGGAGAAACACTTAAGATAGTCCACTAAGTCTTAACTTTGGAGAAAAATTCCTATTTATCGACACCTTGACCATGTAGAGATTCAAGGATACGATTCATAGGTAAGACCTAGTCCTATCCCATAGGGGAAGCGTGATCTTCTAAAAGTCAAATCACCCATAGGGTAATTTATCATAAATTGGGCAACTACTAGACTTGATTTCTAGAGGCAACGCTTTTTTCCTCATCCATACAAGGCACAGCCTACTGACCTAGTCTTCTAGAATAGAGTTGCCCAAGAACCTAATTATCTAGCATAGGGCTTTCACTTGATCTGTTGGAAAACTACCCGACTAATCGGGTCCACCCGTCCGTAGGATGGTGCCATCAGGGCATTCCATCCTCCCACTTTCCACCCTACTCACGCTTCAATTTGTTTTCTAATTAATCCTACCACACTGTTTGACATAAATAAACATGTTCCTTAATTATGACCCTTTTCACAAGGTTTGTTAAAACAACCTTTTTACCCAATACAATCATGCCAAAGACAAGATATATATATAAAAAGTTGATACATGAATCAATTCCATACAAGACAAACCGGCTCTCTTATTCTTTTCCTTTATTCTATCGATGATCTAGAATTCGGCCTTCCAGCCACTACATGCTGGGGGCAAAACCCTACGGGACCATACACCTCATCGTTGGTCGCTGGCGAGGACTCAAGCCGGCCTGTCGCCCTCTCAGGCTCCATCGCTCAATCCTCCCGCCCCTCAGAGGGATGCCTGCACACTAGGGTGGGCTTATTTTACTGCACTAGCCTGGGCCCTCAGAACTAGGCAGCATCATAACCTCTCGCCTCAATCGGCGAACCTTATTCTTCCCATGGTACGAGGGATACCTTGGGCCATTCCCGGGCTTTGCTAACGATGCCACCGGCTACACAGCACGGAATGGAGTTAGCGTTGAAGCCAGGAAAACTTGCACTCTTTAAAGATAACAATTTCAATGCAATTTATTAAATACAACATCACACAATTCGTAACTTCATACAATTTTATGTCATTATTTCAAAAAGGAAAAGATACACATTTATTAGCAATATATATAACAAAAACTTTTCTTCAAAATATAACCAATCTAACCTGGCCACCATTTCCTTGAGGAGCTTAAAGAGGGAGGGTTGGAGTCGCATTGGGAGCATCTTCCCTAATTTCGTTGTTGCGTGCTCCTGTCAGGGAAATATTCTGATGTTTTTGGGATGGGGCCATCTTGGACGTCGACTTGTAGGGCTCGCTCTGCTGCTGCGGTCAAAATGCTTCAGTCGGATCTCAATTCTGAGATTGTTTGCTCACCATCTGAGCAAAAGACTATAGCGTATGAACTCTATCTAAAGGCAAAAATCCCTTATTAAAGTCTACGCAAGGGGGGGGAATTGTGAGATGTCCTTAAGACCAAAAAACGTGGAGGAGGGCTGTGAGGAGTGCTGTAAGTCTATTCACACCCCGGGGGGGGAGTTAAGGACATTGCCTCTTAGCAAGAGGGGGATGGAGAAAAATTAGCTTATCTGAAAAGAGACAAATGAGGGGGTGTAAGAGGGGTGGCTGTACACTGCAGCAAGTGCGCTACACAGGGACGGACGGTGGTGCGAACGACGGTACGATAGGGCGTACGTAGCACAGAAATGCGTGCCATCTGTGGAGCACCCCGGGGGTTTATATAGCTGAGGGGTGAGGATACAGGCACTGCGCAAAGCAAGGAAGAAAGGACGGTGTACCGTCAAAGGTTATGGATCAATGGTATGCATGGGTCTAGGGAAAAGGTACGGTGTCAGTTGTCTGAGAAAGGAGTGGTACGCGTGTACCTTATCTGGTCTGGGGCAGCATGGGTGTCCACGTAGGGGTACGTGTGGACCATACAGTGGGCGGCTATCGTACGGGCACCCTAGTAAGTGTGTACGGTCCAATTTTTAGGATGGGGTACCCAAATTTGGGACGCTCGCCTCGATTTGCGTGTCGGACCGCCCTGGGGCGATTTTTTTTTTGGGAGGTTCTCCCGATCATTAGGGTTCACACCGTTCGTCAATCTGACGCCCAGTCCTGCATTTATTAAGGTTTAAAGGTCGTCACTTTTTAACTAAAATGACTTAAATTTGCGTATAAGCTTGATCCAGTGTTTGCTTTGGATGCTGTAAAATCCTATATTAGGGTAAAATCGCGTGTAGATTCTAAATTTGGGCTCAAAATTTGAAGATTCTAAGTAGAAATGACTCAAATAATAAAATCATTATTTTTTTCACCATAAAAACTCATAAATTTATCTATTACATGAACATTTCTTTATTAGTGAAGATGGGTATGTTACATCCTTCCCCCCTTAAAGAAATCGAGATGTCCTCACCTCATCATGAATTGGGGATAATCCCTTAAGAGTGTAGCTTCATCTTCCCAAGTTGCATCTTCTTCAGGGTAATCTTTCCACTGTACTAGATGTTCTACAAGAGTTCTATTTCGGAGTTACCTTTTCCTAGAATCTATGATGCTATTGGGCTGTAATTCAAGGACTCCTTGAATAGGGATTATAACTTGTTCATCATCAAGAATATGATCGAAATTGGGGTTTTAATAAACTTACATGAAATACATTGTGGACTTTGATATGGGCTGGGAGCTGGAGTTTATAGGCACTTTTACCTAGACACTTGATAACTGTATAGGGACCACAATACCTGGGGCTGAGTTTCTTCAAGTGATAGGGAACCTCGTTTGGGTTGCACTTGTAGAAGAACTCTGTCTCCTTCCTTGAAGATCCTTTCAGACCTCTTGGTGTTAGCATAGTGCTTTTGTCGATCTTGGGCAGCTTTAATATCCTTTTGGATTGCCTTGGTTTGTTCCTCCATCTCTTCGAGCATTTTCTTGGATGCCTCAACTCTTATGGTCGGATCAGAGAAATTTAGAGGAGACAAGCATTCTTGCCCATAGAGTGCTTTAAACAGTGACATTCCTATGCTTTGATGATAAGATGCATTGTAGGCAAATTCTACCAGAGGAAGGTTTTGAATCCACCTTCTTGGTTCTCGTCCACAGTATTCTCTAAGAATGTCTTCAATTACTTGATTGACTCTCTCAGTCTGGCCATCGGTCTCTGGATGATAAGCTGTGCTAAAGCAAAGTTGAGTTCCCAGGGCTTGAAATAAAGACCGCCAGAACTTTGAAGTAAAGTCAGAATCCCAATCACTTACTATCCTTTTTGGGAGACCATGAAGTTTGAGGACTTCCTTGATGAATATTCGAGCAACATCATAAGCTTTGAAGGTCTTCTTTGCTAGTATAAGGTGAGCTAATTTGGTAAGTAAGTCCACTACTACTAGAATGGAGTCATATCCTCCTTGAATAGTTGGGGAGACTTGTGACAAAATCCATACTAATGCACTCCCACTTCATTTGGGGAATATCTAAGGGTTGAAGTTTTCCAGGCATCTTGACCCTTTCAACTTTGATCCTTTGGCATGAGAGACATTGCTTCAAGTACCGAAGCACATCATTTTTCAAGCGTACCCAATGAAAGCTCCTTCTTACGGCATTTAATGTTTTTGCATAGCCTGGGCAGGACTATCATGAGCTTCATGGAGGATTAGTTTCTTTAAAGCAGGATCCTTAGGGATACATAGCCTGTGATTGAAGTAGAGGCTTCCTTCATGAGTGGAGTATCCCTTGATTAGATTCTTCTCTTTCTCTAAATTTCCTCCTTCTTCTACTAACTTCATCATCCTCTAATAATCTGGGTCATGAGATGAGACTTCTTCCACCTTGACCAGTATGGGATTATTTGGCATTGAAATTGCACTCAAGAAAGATTTGCGGGCTAAGTGCATCTGCCGCATTATCTTTCCCAGGGCAGAATTTGATGTCAAAGTCATATTCTTGTAGAATTTCAATCCATCTCCTTTGTCGCATGTTGAGGTTAGGCTAGGTGAAGATCCACTTTAGACTTTTGTGGTCAGTTACAAGCTGGAATTTGCCCCCTAAGAGATAATGTCTCCACAATTTGAGGCATTGAACAATTGCTAAGAGCTCCAAATCATGGGTGGCATAATTTGCTTCATATTGCTTCAGCTTGCGGGAAGTATAAGCGACTGGTCTTCCTTCTTGGCCTAAGACACCACCAAGTGCTAGACTACTAGCATCAGTAACCACTTCAAATTCCTTGGTGAAATCAGGAAGTTTCAGGATTGGGGCAGAAGTGATAATGACCTTGAGCTAATCAAAACTGTTTTGATGGATTGGCAGCCACACTATTTTGCAATCCTTCTTAAGAAGATCCGTCAAAGGTGCAGCTACCAAGGCATAATCTTTGATAAAAATCCTATACCATCCCGTGATTCCCAAAAACCCACGAACTTCACAAACTGATTTAGGGAGTGGCCACTCCAAAATATCCTTGACCTTGGCGGGGTTTATTGAAATGCCATCTTTGGAGATGATGAATCCAAGATACTCAATTTGATGAGTAAAGAAGGTACATTTGCTTTTCTTGGAATAGAGTTTGTGTTTACGCAACAATTGCAGAACTCTACGTACATGCTCCTCATGCTCTTCCATTGATTTGGAGTAGATTAAGATGTCATCAAAGAAAACAAGCACAAATTCATCTAAGGACGGAATATATCTTGCATTAGGCAGTTGAAGGTTGCAAGAGCATTGGTTAACCCAAATGACATTACAGTAAACTCATAGTGGCCATAACGGGTACTGAAGGCTGTCTTGAGTATATCTGCTTCCTTGACTTTGATCTAATAGTAACCAAACCTCAAATCTATTTTTGAGAAGATTTTGGCCCCATGAAGCCTGTCAAGAAGTTCGTCGATGCGAGGGATAGGACACTTATTCTTGACAATGACTTGATTTAGCCCCCGATAATCTATATAGAGGCGGAGAGTTCCGTCCTTCTTTTTTTGGAAAAGAACAGGTGCCCCCCAAGGAGAGCTACTGGGGTGTACGAATCCTTGCTCAATGAGTTGGGAAAGTTGCTCTTTAAGCTCGATGGCTTCAAGAAGGGACATTTTATAGGGCATTTTTGAGACGGGTTGAGCTCCAGGGATCACCTCAATTTCATGATTGACTTCTCGAGGAGGCGGTAAGCTCATCAGGGAAGATGTCAGAGAATTCTTGGAGCCAAGAGGGTTCTGTCTCCATACTGGGTTCAATGGCTTTGTTGAGTTTAACTAAGAAAACTTGCTGACCCTTACGTGTTCCCTTGAGAAGATGTTTTGCCTTAACTACCCTAGGTTTAGGTTTTCCTGTTATCCCCTGAACAGATATTACTTGGCCATGCTCATTTTCAAAAGTGATACTCCCCTGGTTACAATGAATTCTAGCTTTGTTTGCAATTAACCAATCCATCCCAAGGATCCCATCATAAATTCCTAATGGCAAGACTCTAAAGTGGCCATGAGTTTTCTCATTACCCAGCTCAAAATCAAGGTTCCCTATAGAGTGGCGAGATACTACTTCTTTCCCACTGGCTAACTCTACAGTCATTCTTCTAGCTGTTTTTTGACTCAAGTTTAATTTTTGCAAGCACCTAGGAGAAAGAAATGAATGGCTACTGCCACAATCAATCAAAAGCTGAAATGGCTTACCGTGATGAGTGGCTGGGGTTTGGATTACACCAAATTGTTTATTCAGACCTTGGTGTTCTACTGTCGCATGGACGGTGGCACGCTCTTCTTCAGCCATTTCCAAGGTCGGTTCTTCACTTATAATACAGGCGGTCCTAGCAACTGCTCCTCCGCGGCCTCTGCCATGCCCACCGCCTCTTGCACCTTGGTTGATAGGGGTTCCACGGCCTTGATTTCCTCTTCTACCTTGGGGAAATGATGTTGCCATCTTGGGACAGTTGGCTCTAAAGTGTCCCGGCTCATTGCACTCAAAACACAGAGGGCCTTCTCTGGAAGAAGCAGCATACGAGCGGGGGACAAAAGAGTTGCCTTGTCGCCCTCTGTTGTAGTAGGGAAAATTCTGTTGGGGTTTCTTGTAGGGTTGATCTTTAGGATTTGCCTTAGAGTAAGATCTCTTTTGATTCTTAGGTTTGTCAGTCTTCATTTCTTTCCCAAGGGGCTTTGCTCGTATGAGAGCATCCTGTAATGTGCTTGGCCTCATTGCTTCAAGGCGGGAATCTAAGGGTTCATTTAGCCCTTGGTAGAAACGAGCCACTTGCTGGGAAGTAGTCATAGCTGGGGCATACTTCTGAAGAGTGATAAATTTGGAATAGTAGTCCTCAAGAGTTAAGTTGCACTGCCTAAGACTAAAAAACTCATTCATCTTTATGGATTCATGGGATGGGGGAAGATATCTTTCCTTCATTACGTGCTTGATGTCTTCCCACGTTTGAGAATGCTCGGTGACTTCCTTGTCACGTCACCACTGTTATCATCAGAGTTTAGCATCTCCGATGAGGCGAAACCATGCAAGCATAGACTGATTTGCTACTCCAGTACTGGCGGCGGCAGAGAAATAATCGTCCATCACCTAAATCCAGACTTCAGCATCCTTCTCAACCTTTGAACCTTCTCCTTTAAAGGAGGAAGGTTGCATTTGCTTGAGCAGGAGCTTCTTCTCCTGGGTACCAGTGTAAAGTGCATTGGGAAGTGGAGGGTGATCGTCCTGGCCATCATTGTAAAAACAATTTTAAGATTATAAGATTCATATTTGCACAACGGTTATTTTTGGAGAGTAAAACATTGAAATTATTTTATTTCCAAATATTTACAAGGACAAGTTTTATTACAAAGATCTGAGACTAATATAATTAGTCTTATTTGCTATCAACAAGGAAAATTCCTAGGCTTGACTATGACATAAGGGTAGAGCGGTCCACATAGGTGAAATATGGGGGTTCCGCTGTAGTTTCTAAGACTCTAAAAACTGATGGTAAGGGTGGTAGACTCTGGATTGGGGTAGATCCCAACACAGCTACTCTATCAGCAAGTAAGATTTGCATCACTTTGTCATACACCCAGCGATCCTGAGGTATACGAATCCCATCTATAGTCACGGAGGTGTCGGCCCTGGGGGTACCGATGAACCAAAATAAACGGATCATCTTCACCTTTTCAATCCAACGAATCCGCTTTAGATTGGTGGTGGTGAGGTTCCCGATTTGATCTGCTCGGATGAAGAAATATCTCGGCCCACGACTCCAGAAATCTCTACCCCATTCTCTTTCATCAATATGAGAGAAATGAGGGAGGAACGTCTTCTCTAGTATCTGCACCATGGTGTCGCGGAACTCAAAATTTGAGGAGTGACTAGCAGTCTCGAAGATGCATTGGAAAACTAGAAACTTGGAGTAGGCATCTTCCTCTTCCTACAATCATTCAAACATCAATTCAACTTATTTGTTTTAGTAGGATGTTTTTACTAATTAGCATTATGTTAGGTAAAACAATTCATTGCAAAACAATTCCTTAAACTAGAAACTTGGAGGAGGCATCTTCCTCTTCCTACAATCATTCAAACATCAATTCAACTTATTTGTTTTAGTAGGATGTTTTTACTAATTAGCATTATGTTAGGTAAAACATTCATTGCAAAACAATCCTTAAATGGTAATTCCTAGGAGCTAACTTGGCTCTGATACCAATTGTAAGGTTCCCCCTTCTAAAATAGGAGAAACACTTAAGATAGTCCACTAAGTCTTAACTTTGGAGAAAAATTCCTATTTATCGACACCTTGACCATGTAGAGATTCAAGGATACAATTCATAGGTAAGACCTAGTCCTATCCCACAGGGGAAGCGTGATCTTCTAAAAGTCAAATCACCCATAGGGTAATTTATCATAAATTAGGCAACTACTAGACTTGATTTCTAGAGGCAACGCTTTTTTCCTCATCCATGCAAGGCACAGCCGCTGACCTAGTCTTCTAGAATAGAGTTGCCCAAGAACCTAATTATCTAGCGTAGGGCTTTCACTTGATCTGTTGGAAAGCTACCCGACTAATCGGGTCCACCCGTCCGTAGGATGGTGCCATCGGGGCATTCCATCCTCCCACTTTCCACCCTACTCACGCTTCAATTTGTTTTCTAATTAATCCTACCATACTGTTTGTTGACATAAATAAACATGTTTCTTAATTACGACCCTTTTCACAAGGTTTGTTTTAAAACAGCCTTTTTACCCAATACAATCATGCCAAAGACAAGATATATATATATATATATAAAGTTGATACATGAATCAATTCCATACAAGACAAACTGGCTCTCTTATTCTTTTCCTTTATTCTGCCGATGATCTAGAATTCGGCCTTCCAGCCACTACATGCTAGGCAAAACCCTACGGGACCATACATCTCATCGTCGGGCTGGCGAGGACTCAAGCCGGCCTGTCGCCCTCTCAGGCTCCATCGCTCGATCCTCCCGCCCCTCAGAGGGATGTTTGCACACTAGGGTGGGCTTATTTGCCGTACTAGCCTGGGCCCTCAGAACTAGGCAGCATCATAACCTCTCGCCTCAATCGGTGAACCTTATTCTTCCCATGGTACGAGGGATACCTTGGGCCATTCTCGGGCTTTGCTAATGACGCCGCCCAGCTACACAAGCACGAAACGGAGTTAGCGTTGAAGTCAGGAAAACTTGCACTCTTTAAAGCTAACAATTTCAATGCAATTTATTAAATACATCACACAATTCGTAACTTCATACAATTTTATGTCATTATTTCAAAAAGGAAAAGATACACATTTATTAGCAATATATATAACAAAAACTTTTCTTTAAAATATAACCAATCTAACCTGGCCACCATTTGCTTGAGGAGCTTGAAGAGGGAGGGTTGGAGCCACGTTGGGAGCATCTTCCCTAATTTCGTTGTTGCGTGCTCCTCTCGGAGCAATATTCTGACGTTTTCAGGATGGGGCCATCTTGGACGTCGTCTTCTAGGGCTCGCTCCTGCTGCGGTCGAAACGCTTCAGTCGGATCTCAATTCTGAGATCGTTTGCTCACCGTATGAGCAAAAAGACTATAGCGTATGAACTCTATCTAAAGGCAAAAATCCCTTATTAAAGTCTACGCAAATGGGGGGGATTGTGAGATGTCCTTAAGACCAAAAAACGTGGAGGAGGGCTGTGAGGACTGCTGTAAGTCTATTCACACGGGGGAGAAGAGTTAAGGACACGGCCTCTTAGCAAGAGGGGGATGGAAGAAAATTAGCTTATTTGAAAAGAGGCAAATGAGGGGATGTGAGAGGGGTGGCTGCAAGGGGCGGCTGTACTGCAGCAAGTACGCTATACAGGGACGGACGACGGTACAAACGACGGTACAATAGGGCATACGTAGCACAGAAATGCATGCCGTCTGTGTAGCACCCCGAGGGTTTATATAGCCGAGGGGTGAGGGTACGGGCTCTGCGCAAAGCAAGGATGAAAGGACGGTGTACCATCAAAGGCTATGGATCAATGGCCTGCATGGGTCTAGGGGAAAGGTACGGTGTCAGTTGTTTGGGAAAGGAGTGGTACGCATGTACCTTATCTGGTCTGGGGCAGCATGGGTGTCCACGTAGGGGTACGTGTGGACCATACAGTGGGCAGTCATCCTTTGGTTCTTGGGCGGCCATCGTACGAGCATCCTAGTAAATGTGTACAGCCCAATTTTTGGGGCAGGGTACCCAAATTTGGGACGCCCGTCTCGATTTGCGTGCCGGCGGACCGCCCCGAGGGGCGAAATTTTTTTTGTCCCCGAGAGGTTCTCTCGACCGTTGGGGTTCAGACCGTTTGTCAATCTGACGCCCGGTTGTGCATTTAGGTTTAAAGGTCGTCGCTTTTTAACTAAAATGATTGAAATTTGCGTATAAGCTTGATCCAGTGTCCGTTTTAGATGCTGTAAAATCCTATATTAGGGTAAAATCGCACGCAAATTCTAAATTTGGGCTCAAAATTTGAAGATTATAAGTAGAAATGACTCAAATAATAAAATCATTATTTTTTATACCATAAAAACTCATAAATTTATCTATTACATGAACATTTCTTTATTAGTGAAGATGGGTATGTTACATCAGAGACATGAGATCTTGAGGAGGCCTTGAGCATAGACCTCTGTAGCCACATGATCATAGGCCATTGGGGTATCCTCAAGCCCACAAGTCTCGTCACAGGTACAAGGGTTTCTGTGCCGTTAGATATGAATGCATGTCATTGATCTTGGAAAATCAAAGGTTTTCACAACACAGCCACCTTCAAAATCCCCTTGCATGGATATCTTCATTATGCAACCCTAGGAAGGATATTTTTTATGAGTGTGCATCCAATGCAATGGATGCGTGCTGCACAAGAGCAATAGAACACGTGATGATTATAATTACAAATCAGGTTCCGATTGATGTAAACCATGCCATTGCACATGAATGGTTGTCCTCAACATTTTAGTAATTTGTTTGTGGTCTTGGTTGGAAAAGAAGACATCCATGCTATAACAGCTTGTCCCTCGTTACAAATTATGGCTCCAAAGCAGGCATAACGAATCAAATCTCCTCAGCATGTGGCAAGAACAACCATTCATGTGCAACAGCCCAATTCACATTAGATTTGTAATTGTAATCATCATGTACCCTATTGCGCTATATAGCTCATCAGCAGGACAAAGACCGCAACATTGTCCTTACTAGGGTTGCACAACAAAGCTATTAGTGCATTAAGATTTTTAAGATGCTTGCAACAAACAGAGGGAAAGATGTCAGATACACAATAAATTCAATAACATAGATGAAAGACGGCAAGCATGGGCACTAGTTGGGTTGACCTTAAGAACATTAGAAGTGTATCAAACGAATTTTCTCATGGATATGGAGAACTGTGTAGTCATATGGGTCTCCCCTAATGCACATATTACATTGAGGGAAATAAGGTTGTGCATTAATTTGCATCATGAGACATATGTCTGTGTGGCCATAGGGGTCTTGTTAGGGCCTTATGAAAGGTTTTCATGGGATATCCCCAATTGTCATTAAGGGGTCTATAGCACTATGGCCATGGGGTCTATTGTGCAACCCAAGGGGCTCCTCATGGCTTCCTTGCTAATGATACTTACAGACACTTGAGACCCCATGGCCACATGGTCAAAGGTTTAGAGAAGACTCTAGTGTATCGCAAATATCTTACAATCTCATGCAAATGAGACCAAGGCTTGTCCAAGAATCTCAAGTCACTTATATCCACAACCATGAGATCATGAGGAGACCTCTAGGCCATAGGGGTCTCGTCGTCAGGGCCTTATTTGAAAGTTTTTTATGGGATATACCCAAGTGTCATTAAGGGGTCTATAAAACTGTGGCCATGTGGTCTATTATGCAACCTAGGGGTCTCCTCATGGCTTCCTTGCTAATGATACTTATAGATACTTAAGACCACATGGGCATAGGTTTAGAGAAGACTTTCATGTAACTATCTTACAATCTCATGCAAATGATTCTAAGGCTTGTCCAAGAATCTCCACAGTCACGTAACTCCACAACCACCACTACTAGGCAAGTCCTAAAATCATCTAGTGACAAGAAATCATCGAAAAAATATACTATTGATTGTCAGTCCATAACAATGTTTTCTAGACCATTTATAAAATTTACAAGTGTTTTAGCAAAATGACCCTTAAGATATGGTAATATTAGCATATTTAATCTTACTCTTTTTTAGGCCCATTATTTTTTCTCAACTCGAATCTTGCCTTGGGCTGATTATTCTTAAAGCCAGGTATAAGGTTATAGTTTAGAAACAAAAAATTATTTGCAAAAGATAAAGCCACAAAAGTAGCTTTTTTATTACAAGAGTAGTGTTAAGCATGAGCACAAGCCATAGGGATGCAAAGTTGATAACAAGACCTTTCACAAGAGGCCTATGATTAGGGGCCAGAGGGCCCCTATCAACAAAAATCTCCTCTCTAGAGACCTATGGAAATAAGTTGCATAGGCCAATGATCAAGTGGCCATATGGTGTCTATCCACAATTTTATGTCTATAGCAAAGCACGAGAGCACAAGAACTCTTATGTGGAATTGATAGTAGCAAGGCCGGCCATGACCATTTAGTCATACTGAACTCCTCAAAACATAGATTCTTGGGTTCTCAACAATACAAAGAGTCTTAGGGATCTCCATTGAGTGAGGTCTATGACTATTCAACACCAAGGCTTATGAGCTAGATGACTCTAATGAATAAGACCCCTAGGCCTATGACGGAGATGTATGTCACCTATTCCAAGTGTCCTTATGTATGGATTGGTGTTAGTTTTAATATTAATAACCATTTGTTTCCCTTAGTTTCTATTTTCATTGGTTGCTTTAGGAAATTGTATTATGTATAAAAATGCATTACTTAATCAGACATCATGTATGCACAAAAAACAATACAAATGGGTCCTAAATAGTGTGTGAGACAAGTGATTATCGGGCCACATTGTTCATTATTCCTCTATAAAGGTCACTAGAGGGAGAGTCTCTACGACCAACTGGTCATAGGGGTCGCTATTGAGACCTTTGAAATTGAAGCCAAAGGGGATTGCGTAGAAACAACTCTATGTTACAATTTTCCACTGCTTGTGAGAAAAAATAAAGAAAAGATTTGCAACCCTGTATCACAACTCTCCGCTTCAAAATATCGACTTTATATGCCTATGAGACTGAGAGGCCATAGAGGTGTCGACAAAGGAACCTTTACATAATTAAATGAGAATAAAGAGTCACTTAAAAAGAGAGATATATTGTAGATAGAAATAGCATTAAAAAAAGATCTACTTCCAGGAGGCCTTAGGTGTCTCTGCTTTGTTGATGATCTACACTCCATATACCTATGACCAAGAGATCATAGTGATCTCTACATAGGAGCCATAATCAGGCATAATAATATAGGTCTCTGTACATATCAGCCATCTAATATTGACAATCCACATTAGTCACTATTCCTCTGTAGTAAAGATAACTAGAGGGAGAGGCGTCACCTAAATAGAGGGATGTAGTGTAGATTCTAGCAATACCAATCAAATGATATAATGTGCGTTGTGGAAGCGTGTTCATGATTAATGTAGCATTATATGGTAGTGATGTGTGTGAACACACTTAGGACTGTCGAGACACCTTTTCCCTCACTAGGAGGTTTTTTCTCCCCTGTGTATGTACACCCTCTTATCTACTCATTTTGGGATGTGTACATATCTTTAGTATCTGACACACATTTGCTTATTCTAATCTAGTGATTTTGTGTGCTCTCAAGCTTCTCTATGTGTGCATTATTGCAACCCTAACCCTAATTCCAACAATTGGTATCACAGCTAGCTTCCTTGACACTTGATCTTAGTTCAGCCCATGCTTTCATGCAAAAAACAGCAGAATGTATGCTCATAGGACATGTTTAATTCATTCCTACCTTTGTTTAATGGAGGGCAGCCATATGTAGAGCAATTGAATGCTCAACCAAGTGCTGAAATTCAGCTTTTGTAGGTGCAAAATCAGCCTGCAAATCAGTCTTTTGATGAGGCAATTATTGAGGATGTAGTGGATGAGGAGAGAGAAGCCATAGAAGAATCTAGGTGTATGCCAAAATGACTTATGCAGACATTGAGGGATAGCAAGTTGGCAGCCCCTTTACCTACCAGAACTCGTACAGGTTCTCATCATGCAGATTATTCTCATGTGAATCATGTTCTCATTTTTACTTTATGTAATGAAGAGAAACCTGTTTCCTCTGAGGAAGCACATGATGATGATCATTGGATGCATGCTATGCAGGATGAGTATAACTCTATACTCAAGAATGACATATGGTATTTGATAGATCTACCTCATGGTAATAAGAAGGTCATTGGTACTAAGTGAATTTACAAGTTAAAATGCAAAAGTAGATAGTAGCATTGATCGCTACAAAGCCAGACTTGTTGCAAAGGGGTATGCCTAGCAAAAGGGCATTGATTATGATGAGACCTTTGCACCCACATCTCGTATGAGGTGTTTTATTACTTTGGCAGCACATCATGGGTGGAATGTACATCAGTTGGACATGAGGAGTTGTATGTATCGCAACCTCCTAGTTTTGATGTGAAAGGAGAAGAGTATGCAAGTTGAAAAAAACTCTTTATGGCCTTAAGCAGGCTCCTAGAGCATGGTATGAGAAGATTCATGCGCATACTTGGTTGCAAATTATTTTTGCAACAGTCCAACAAAGATTTCAACCTTTAAGGCTAATTTGTAGTCATCGTTTAGCATTGTTATGCTGCAGTCTAAATATATATACAGAAGCTATTGAAGAGGTTTGATCTTGAAGACTGTAAACCTGTGGCTACACCTATGGAGACAGGTACTCGACTTAGTCTTCAAGATGCAAGAGACTCTTTTGATGCTAGTTTGTATCAACAGGTTATTGGATCCCTCCTTTATGTATGCAGCACGAGGCTAGATATACAGTATGCGGTCTCACAGTTGAGAAAATTTATGCATAGCCCAGGTACAAAGCATTGGCAGGCTATTAAGCGGGTTTTCCACTGGAGCACTCAATATTTTGGATTGTCTTATCCAAAAGGAGGTGAGTCACAGCTGAATGCTTTTAGTGATTCATATTGGGCTAGATGTTATGACACATGAGTGGGTTTTTCTTTCGCCTTGGTGATTCATGTATATCACTCAGCACCTACAATGGCCACTTCCAAATGTGAAGCTAAGTAGAGGACAGCTTTTACAGCTACAGTTGAGTGTGTGTGGCTCAGACGTCTTATGGCTAATTTGGGTGTTGGATAGTCTAGCACTACGATTTTCATTGACAGCCAGAGCGCATTAGTAGTTTACGAGGAACCCAATGTTTCATGATTGCACTAAGCACATTGAGGTGCATTACCACTATGTCAGGGAAAGACTCTCTATAGTAGGGATCAACTTGGTCTATGTGCCTACACATGACAACATGGCAGATTTATTCACGAAGGCTCTTCCTCGTGAAAAGTTTGAAGCTTTTCATAAAGCTTTGGGCTTACTGCCTTTTCAAGATTGATCGGTCATACCTTGTACATGTTCGTATCATCACTCCAAGAGGGGAGAATTGTAGCATTATAGGGTAGTGAGGTGTGTGAACACATCACTACCCTATAATTGTAGCATTATAGGGTAGTGATGTGTGTAGTCATACCTTGTACATGTTTGTATCATCACTCCAAGAGGGGAGAATTGTAGCATTATAGGGTAGTGATGTGTGTGAACACACTTAGGACAGTGGGGGTAATTTTTCCCTCAATAGGAGGTTTTTTCCCCGTGCGTGTGTACACCCTCTTATTTACTCATTTTGGGGTGTGCACTTATCTTTAGTATTTGGCACACATTTTTTGGTTCAAGTTCGGGTTTGGATTTGGGTTTTCATTGTGGTTCTAGTTCCTTTGCCAATGGTGGATGCTCTTCCAATACGAGAGAATCCTCAACTCTCTTGGAAATTCTTATGGCACTAGTCTCAGCGTCCTTTGTTGTATCGGATTTGTTGAGATCCTCGGGCACTAACGCTTGTAACTCATCAATTAGTTCGGCCTCAAGCAATGACATCTCAAACAATGTGGCTGGTGAGTCTCCCCATTTGTGATAGCATCATTGTGAAACTTCTCTTACTTTGGAAGTTCTCCTTCACTTGGATTAATGCTCTCAATCTTGGGCTACTCCACAACCCTAGGTGATTCCTTTGCTGTCTCTAACTTATCCAAAAAACGCAGATTTAACACAAAAACATAAACCCTAATTTTGTCTACAAACCCTAATTTAGCATGCACCAAACATAAGCTAAGGGCTGTCCTAGGATGACCTAAGCTCTGATACCAATGTAACATACGTTGCGAAAGCATGCTCATTATTAAGCAAAGAAGATAACGCTAATCCTATGTTTAGCAAAGACATAAAAGAGAAGAAGAGATAGACCTAATCTACTGTATATTGCTAAAACATGCTATACATACAATGACCCTTCTGATTCATAGCTTCATGATGCATACCAAAAATCTTTGCAACCCTTGCAACAATCGAATAAGAGAAGCTCCTGTTGATCCACCACTGTGTCTTTGCCGCCTCGCAAACTCTGACAAATGGATCCTCTTTATATTTAAATGACGATTCTAATGAATGCATAATGATCTTATTTATAGGAAAAAGGTATGAATTCGTAATCAAGTCGATTTTGTCTATTTTACCCACAAAACATTGTCCAAAAAGTCATATTTTGTGTCCAAACTATGCCCAAAAGATGTCCCAACTATTGGGCTATGTCTTGGGCACTTCCTGTAGCCTGTAGGGCTACAAAATCCACTCTAAATCTGCCCATATATTTGCTAATGAGAATATCCATGTCTATGAGCATTAGGATTAACGGATGCATATGACAAATGAGACCTATGACCAGGATGCTAATGAGAATATCCATGTCTATGAGCATTAGGATTAACGGATGCATATGACAAATGAGACCTATGACCAGGATGCTAATGAGAATATCCATGTCTATGAGCATCAGGATTAACGGATGCATATGACAAATGAGACCTATGACCAGGATGCCATATGTGTCTCTGACTGATGATATGCACTCCATATGTATATGATTGATAATTTGGAGTACCATTCGGTGGCCTCAAATGCTGCTAAGGATTTTTGGTGACTTTGTGAGTTTTGGAGGGCCTATTGAAAGTGAAGAGAGAGAGAGAGAGAGAGAGAGAGAGAGAGAGAGAGAGAGAGAGAGAGAGAGGCAATTTCAAAAAACAAATAGCCTGGACCAAAAAAGTGATGTGAGACCAAATACGGTACGTAAATTTTTTTTGTTACAAAAGAAAAAAACAATGCACCATTCTGAGGCACAGGCCCCACAATAGAAATACTCTATTGTTTTAATTTCAATTTGCAAAATTCAATTTGGGCCATAAAGTTTTAATATGATTTTGTGCAAGATTTCTAAATTTGACTTTGACTTTGGGCGAGAAGTTTAAAATTCCAATTGGACAGTAAATTTTGAAATTTAGTTTACAAGAGAGTTTCAGGAGTCGAAATTGGCCGTTAAATCAAAATTTTAATGGTTTCATACTTTCATATCCTTAGAAAAAAAACATCGTCACCTACGAGGAAAAATGAGATGCATAACGAGACGAAAAAAGGTAAAAAATGGGATGCAAGCATCGATTTCACGTGTAAGATTCCTCCCTCGGTCTCTCAAGATGTCCACTATCTTCCCTTGTAGTCAAATCCCTCTTCAGAAATATAAAAGATCTTGTTTCTACCAATTTTGGCCTAGAGAGAGAAAATCTTTTAGAGAATGATAATTCAATTTTTAAATATTTTTGGATAGAAAAATATCTCATCTTATTAAAATAAGTTCCCCTGAAATGCATTAGAAATTAAGTATAATCTGTTCAAGAGGCATTATCCTAGGGATGAAGATTTTTTCAAAATTTTAAATTAAGGTTCCTATGGACCAATAAGATTCATCCAAATGTAAGGAGGAGATAAATAGAAGAATAAAAGGAAAATCCTCCAAAAATGAGTAAATACTCACATAAGATGAAGAGTTGACTAAGGACAAGGTTAATAGTTAAAAAACAGAGATATTTAGGTGAAATGATGCATTTTTGACACCTCAGTATAGGGGAATTTCCCTCATGAAGGAGGTGCCTATTTCACATGCTTGAGTGAGTTTTAAACTCCCAAATAATGAGATATTTTTATCTTTCCTCTCTCCTATTTCAACTAGATCCAAAAAATGAGCAAAACTGACCTAAAAATGATCAAAAATTGACCAAACTGATCTGGAAAATTCTAGAATCAGTTGGCCTGGTTAGAAGCTCACTTTTTCCTATAAATAGAAGCCTTTCCCTTTGTTTAAACTCAATAGTGTATTGCACTGTTACCCTGTCTCTCCCAAGTGCCAAAAATAGTGAATTTTACTCATAATTTATTAGTTTTTGACCTTCCCTCTTCCAAAAGATTGGTGGCCACTCTTGTCTCAAACAAGAGTTGAACCCTCAAACCATCAAGCCAAAGGAAAGCTCTCAAATTATCTATGTAAGTTGGAGATTCTTCTCTTTCCCATTCATTTTATGGTTTTTTTTTATGATTTTGTCTTCTCTGCATTACAAATGATGTTATGCCTCATTGCAAAAGGCATTCCCCTCTCTTCTCTAGTAAATCCAACCATTCTTTATCCTAGGTGAATGATTAATGAATAAAATCAAGTTTTTCATAATGTTTCTAAAAAATGTTACTTTAGAATGATTTAAATACTCTTGATGCATTTCTGATTAATTTTAGAGACTTAAAATTAAAAAATGGTCAGCCATACAAAGGAGGTTATGGTAATTTTTTTAAAAAAATAGAAATAAGTATTATCTTTCATTATTCTAAAAGAGTAATCCTTATGATTTCTATATTCTAAAGTGTCATTTTCATGCATAGAAGATGCATTTTTTATTATTTCTATAAAAGAAATTTAGTTTTATTATAAAAGTATTTCTTTCATTATAATTGATTTTCATGCATAAAAGATTATTTTTTAATTATAAAAGTGTTACTTTTATCATAATTGATTTTCATGCATAAAGTATGCATAAAAGATTTTTTTTAAATAAAAGTGAGATTTTCATCATAAAAGATTTTTATGCATAAACATATGCATAGAAGATATTTTTTTAAATATTAAAAGTGTGATTTTCATCATAAAAGATTTTTATGCATAAACATATGCATAGAAGATATATATTTTTATATTAAAAGTTTGATTTTCATCATAAAAGATTTTTATGCATAAACTTATGCATAGAAGATATTTTTTATATATTAAAAGTGTGATTTTCATCATCAATGATTTTTATGCATAAATGGGTGCATAGAAGATATTTTCTTATATTAAAAGTATGATTTTTATCATAAAAGATGTTTATGCATAAACATATCCATAGAATATATATTTTTATATTAAAAGTGTGATTTTCATCATAAATGATTTTTATGCATAAATGGGTGCATAGAAGATTTGTTTTTATATTAAAAGTGTGATTTTCATCATAAAAGATTTTTACGCATAAACATATGCATAGAAGATAATTTTTTATATTAAAGGTGTGATTTTCAACATAAATGATTTTTATGCATAAACATATGCATAGAAGATATATATTTTTATATTAAAAGTGTGATTTTCATCATAAAAGATTTTTATGCATAAACATATGCATAGAAGATATTTTTTTATATTAAAAGTGTGATTTTCATCATAAATGATTTTTATGCATAAATGGGTGCATAGAAGATACTTTTTTATATTAAAAGTGTGATTTTCATCATAAAAGATTTTTATGCATAAACATATGCATAGAAGATATTTTTTTATATTAAAAGTGTGATTTTCATCATAAATGGTTTTTATGCATAAATGGGTGCATAGAAGATATTTTTTTATATTAAAAGTGTGATTTTCATCATAAAAGATTTTTATGCATAAACATATGCATAGAAGATATTTTTTTATATTAAAGGTGTGATTTTCATCATAAATGATTTTTATGCATAAATGGGTGCATAGAAGATATTTTTTTATATTAAAAGTGTGATTTTCATCATAAATGATTTTATGCATAAATTAGATGCATAAAAGAAATTCTTTTATATTAAAAGAGTGATTTTCATCATAAATGATTTGTATGCATAAACATATGCATAAAAGATATTTTTTATATTAAAAGTGTGATTTTCATCATAAATGGTTTTATGCATAAATTAGATGCATAAGAGAAATTCTTTTATTCTAAAAGTGTAATTCCTATTAAATTGGATTTATGTATGGAAAGAAACATAAAGAATTTATTTTAATCCAAAAGCATTATTCTCATCAATTTTATTTTATGCATAGAAAGATACATAAAGAAATCTATTTTTAGTTCAAAAGAGTTATTTTCTTCAATTTTGATTTTATGCATAGGAAGATGCATAAAAGATTGATATTTAATTCAAAAGTGTCATTCTCATTTTAAATGAAATTATGTGTAAGAAGATGCATAAAAGATTGATTTTTATTTCGAAAGTGTTATTCTCCTTAAAATGGAATTTATGCATAAATAGATGCATGCGTAAAGAAACCTTATATCAAAAATAAGAATTCTCTTGTATTCTATAAATAGATATGAGGATGTGAAACGAATCAGATAGATGAAAATGAACGAGGAATAGATGGAGATGTATATATGTAAAAGAATGGATGTAGTTATATGAATATGAAAAAAATGATGTAGATGTATGTATGTGAAAGGAAAGATGTATGTAGAAATGAATGTATGGATGTAGATATGGAATGTGGATGTGGATGTATGTGAATGTGAATGAGGATGTGGAATGTGGATATGGATGTAGGGATGTGAATGTGGATGTGGTTGGATGAATGTAGATATGGAATGTGGATGTGGATGTATGTGAATGTGAATGTGGATATGGATGTAAGAATGTGGATGTATGTGAATGTGAATGTGAATGTGGATATGGATGTAGATATGGAATGTGGATGTGGATGTATGGATATGGATGTATGGATGTGAATGTGAATGAGGATGTGGAATGTAGATATGAATGTGAATGAGGATGTGGAATGTGAATGAGGATGTGGAATGTGGATATGGATGTGGAATGTGGATATGGATGTATGGATGTGAATGTGGATGTGGATGTGAATGTGAATGTATGAATGTGGATGTGGATGTAGATGTGAATGTGGATGTGTATGTGGAATAATGAATGCAAATATGAATGTGAATGTGGATGTGGATGTACGAATGTGGATGTGTATGTGGAATAATGAATGCAAATATGAATGTGAATGGATATGAAGTTGATATGAGCGAATGGATGAGATGAGATGTCACATGAATCAGAATGTGAATGAATAATATAAGATTTGAACGAATGAGATATAATGAGAAATGGATGATGAGATGTAATGTAAATTAAGAAAGATAGGAATGAATGTGAAGTGAATGAATCTGATGTGATGGGATGGAAAATGATGTATGTGGTCAAGAATGGATACACATATGATTTGGATTTGGATTAAGTAATATGGATTGATGTGGAACAATCACATATGCATAGAAGATATTTTTTTATATTAAAAGTGTGATTTTCATCATAAATGATTTTTATGCATAAATGGGTGCATAGAAGATATTTTTTTATATTAAAAGTGTGATTTTCATCATAAAAGATTTTTATGCATAAACATATGCATAGAAGATATTTTTTTATATTAAAGGTGTGATTTTCATCATAAATGATTTTTATGCATAAATGGATGCATAAAAGATATTTTTTTATATTAAAAGTGTGATTTTCATCATAAATAATTTTATGCATAAATTAGATGCATAAAAGAAATTCTTTTATATTAAAAGAGTGATTTTCATCATAAATGATTTGTATGCATAAAAGATATTTTTTATATTAAAAGTGTGATTTTCATCATAAATGATTTTATGCATAAATTAGATGCATAAGAGAAATTCTTTTATTCTAAAAGTGTAATTCCTATTAAATTGGATTTATGTATGGAAAGAAACATAAAGAATTTATTTTAATCCAAAAGTGTTATTCTCATCAATTTTAATTTTATGCATAGAAAGATACATAAAGAAATCTGTTTTTAGTTCAAAAGAGTTATTTTCTTCAATTTTGATTTTATGCATAGGAAGATGCATAAAAGATTGATTTTTAATTCAAAAGTGTCATTCTCATTTTAAATGAAATTATGTATAAGAAGATGCATAAAAGATTGATTTTTATTTCGAAAGTGTTATTCTCCTTAAAATGGAATTTATGCATAAATAGATGCGTAAAGAAATCTTATATAAAAAATAAGAATTCTCTTGTATTCTATAAATAGATATGAGGATGTGAAACAAATCAGATAGATGAAAATGAACGAGGAATAGATGGAGATGTATGTATGTGAAAGAATGGATGTAGTTATATGAATATGAAAGAAATGATGTAGATGTATGTATATGAAGGATGTATGTGAAAGGAATGATGTATGTAGAAATGAATGTATGGATATAGATATGGAATGTGGATGTGGATATATGTGAATGTGAATGAGGATGTGGAATGTGGATATGGATGTAGGGATGTGAATGTGGATGTGGTTGTATGAATGTAGATATGGAATGTGGATGTGGATGTATGTGAATGTGAATGTGGATGTGTGAATGTGGATATGGATGTAAGAATGTGGATGTATGTGAATGTGAATGTGAATGTGGATGTGTGAATGTGGATATGGATGTAGATATGGAATGTGGATGTGGATGTATGTGAATGTGAATGAGGATGTGGAATGTGGATATGGATGTATGGATGTGAATGTGAATGTGGATGTGGATGTATGAATGTGGATGTGGATGTAGATGTGAATGTGGATGTACGAATGTGGATGTGTATGTGGAATAATGAATGCAAATATGAATGTGAATGGATATGAAGTCGATATGAGCGAATGGATGAGATGAGATGTCATGTGAATCAGAATGTGAATGAATAATATAAGATCTGAACGAATGAGATATAATGAGAAATGGATGATGAGATGTAATGTAAATTAAGAAAGATAGGAATGGATGTTATGTGAAGTGAATGAATCTGATGTGATGGGATGGAAAATGATGTATCTGGTCAAGAATGGATACACATGATTTGGATTTGGATTAAGTAATATAGATTGATGTGGAACAATCTGGAAAGATGTGAGTTCATTATAGAAACTGTATTGTGAATTGTTTGTAAATGACTGTTTTATGTCAAGAATGCTGGGGAAGCATTTTAACTATCTTGAGAATGTTGTCATGAGAAGACCTACCTTGATAAAGTTGCAACTGCTGACGGAGAGTCAATGGAGGACGTCTCGCGTAGCAAGGTCGGCCGAGGTCTTGACCAACCTCGGTACGATTTTAAATGGTGAGCT
The DNA here is from genome assembly GCF_041138505.1 of Cibotium barometz. Lineage (NCBI taxonomy): Eukaryota > Viridiplantae > Streptophyta > Polypodiopsida > Cyatheales > Cibotiaceae > Cibotium > Cibotium barometz. The sequence goes on from NC_141074.1 coordinate 7,530,012, forward strand.
TCCGGTACGGTGGATGAGGGACCAAGGAAGCAGCCTATGATCCTCCACGACAACCACAATCAAGGTATCTTAATAGTATCAAAATGTGGGTGGAGAATCAGCTACTTGTAGCTTAAGGCTACTATGAAGGTGCTAATCAAATTTGGGTGCCTTGACAGTTAAAACCTCTTCAACGCAACACTATGAGGATAAGGATGAAGAAGAGTACTCAACAACACCATCCACAAAAGCTTGTGAGTTCCTCAAAGAACTCCACCAATGTAATAATTGTGGGTACCAAAAACACTACCACAGGCACAAGGGTACTACCAAAGAAATACCAAAGCTTGGATCCCCAAGCGCATCACAAAGTCCCTTAATCTTGCACAAAGAAGAAAGCCTCAACACCAAGCACATCGGCCACCAAATTACAGCATTCATCCAAAGATGGGTGCTTGTGCATGTACGTCAACAACAAGGATACTATAATGGTAATTCCATCATATGGTTGCCAAATTCAAACATTGTGAAGAAAACTAAGTCTACGTTCCTCCGAATCCTTCTCTCTCTTCTCTCCCATTATTAACATCTCTTAGTGTCCCCACTAAAAAAATCACATGTAACCTTGTCGATGATTGCCAAAAACAAAGTGAGCCAAAAAAAGGAAAAAAAGGGGCTCACATAAATATAAAAATGCATCCTAAAAAACCCCACCCCATTACGAATTCCTAATACACCACTAACCTCTTCATTCATTAACTAGCTTTTCTTATTCCTTCCGTAGGAATTTTCCCACTGGCCAATTCAGCTTGTATAGGTTTCCCTGATTTATGCTCTAAGACTACCTTACGTAAGCATCCTAGGGAAATAAATGAATGAGTACTGACTGAATCAATCAAAAGCTTAAATGAATTTGTACTGCCTGAATCAATCAAAAGCTTAAATGGCTTACCCTTATACTCAGTTGGAGTATGGATGACAGAGAATTGACGATTTGGCCCTTGGTTCTCAATTGCGGCATAAATCTAACCTCTTTCCTCTTCCGATACTTCAGCTATTGTAACTGCTCTGACTGTTGGCAGATTGGGGCAGAACTCTTTCTCTTTGGTTACCCCAGTTATGGGAGGGAGTTTTGAGATTACTCTGAATAGAGGCAGATGGCTGAGCTGGAGTCCTCCTAGGATTGCCCTTATTTTGGCAAGACGGACCCTAATTTGACTGATACAAAGGGGCTGGTCTCTCCACTCTGGGTCTTTGACTTCCCTGTCCTCTTGACATGGCAGGAGTCAGGCAGACTTTAAGCTCGTGACCGAAACCCTGACACCCAAAATACCTGTTCTCACTTCTAAGCTCATCCCTCTGAATCCTTGAAAAAGGTGGGGCTCCTGAGAAAGTATTCTGAGAGAAGAGTCTTCCTTCACTTGTGAATCTCCTAGCATCTTGATTCTGAATAGGGCCTTGCTACCTCTTTGGGGGTGGAAAGTTTGAAGCACTTCCCAGGGTTTGGAACCTTTTAAAGTTTGAGGGTGCGGGCTTTGGCGGGACCTTAACAACAAATGCTTTGGTAAAGTCCTTTGCCATTCTGATAGCTTCCGCCCCATTGAGACTAGTTTGGCATTCTTCACTAAAGTATCCAATGGCTCGTTCATCCCTCGAATGAATCTGGCCATTAGCTGCTCTTCTATGGGTTGAGGACTTGGAGTATTCTCATTTATGACCCAATGCTGAGGGTTGGGGACTTGGAGTAGGCTCATTACGTACTAAAGCTATTCATTGAGGACTTGAAGTATTCTCATTAGGAGTGGATGTTATCGGCTGCATACCCTCAGTAACCTCTTCACCTCCTTCATTAGTTCTTGTGGGCCTTTCAATAGTGGATGTGATCAAGTCACTCGTACCTCTCATTTTGTAATGGTGATCTAGAGCCTTTCTTGAGTTTAATGCTTTGAGTAATGTGATGTTGCAAAATCTCCCAGACCATGTGATTCAATCCTTTCCAAATTGTGTAAGCATAATGCAAGAGAACCAATCGTGGCATTATAGGTTTGAGGGCCACAAACCATTCAATAAAAAATGACCATACATCCCATGCCCATTTCCATGAGCTATCATACCAGCTAAGGACACTATATGCCCTATCATACTCCTTTGATTTCACATGCAATCTAGGCATTGACGTCTTCTTTTGGTCCATTTTATCATGAATAATGCACAAATATTTATCTTGTTGCATCTGTGAAAACTTACGCCATGTGTAGTAGACATTTCTATAGCTTTGTTGTTGCATCATGTGTACTCTTTGTTCCTCTTTTAGTTCCTTGATCATGTCCTCCTCCTTTGTTCATTCCAATTGAGACTTAATTCTACTATACGAACACTACACTTCAAGAACTCGAATGTTTTTGACAGAGTCACATGCTTGAACTCTATATTCCAAATCATGTTGTTAAAAGTATTTCCTGACACTGGCTTATAATTCAATGTATTAAGTGACTTATAGTTCAATGTATTAAGTGACTTGTTAACATCATCTAAAATGTCAACCTACTTGTATGTATTTGGTATCACAAGTAAGGTCTCCCTGGTGCCATCTTCCATTGTTCTACTCTTATGCGGCATTCTTTCCAAGCTAGTCTCTACAAAACTTAGTACGATTGCCCTTCCTGTGGGGTCACGTCCCTTCCTTAAAACCCCCTTATTTCCATGCACTGTACATCGTACGCCATTCTCAAACTTTTCCTAATATCAATAAAATTATGTTTCTGAAATGCCATGCATTTCGTACCAGGCTTTGCGACACACCTCCTCGTGAAAACACATAGTCCATCTTTCTTGATGGATTCTGGCGCCAAGGAGGGTGCCATACACATAGACTATTCTCTTTTGTAAGCTTTGGATCTAGAACTCCTTGTGCAAAGCTTGAGTATTGTCACATTTTGCACGATGACAACAACTATTATCACAACAATCAATAGATGATATCAATTTTACCACATCTAATGATATTTTATTACTTCTTTTGGATGGCACTATTGATGTCTTTGGCTTTCTCTTTATAGAGCAATACTTTTGGTTCTTTGAGAGTGGCTTTGTGAAGACAACATGTTCAGTGTTCATGTCATAGTTTTCATTTGTTTTATATGTCTTCATAATATAACAAAGCATGCCCATCAATCATAGTGATTTGTTTGATAGGACACTTGATAAGACCAATGCTACCAACATCATCCATGGGTGTATCGGCCCCACCTTCAAATGTCTTCTCAATACCAACAGCTATGCTATCATCACCCAACACATCAAAGTTTATTGAATCATAGGGATACACATACATGATTACTCCCTCCAATATTTTTATCTTTCTCTCATCTCACAGATGAACTCTTTTGTCCTTCCAAGCCTCTCGATAGCTAAGCCCAGTAAATGGCACAGTAGGCATTTCATTGTTTGCATTTTCATCCGATACACAAGTCCCATCCTGTTGCATCACATGCACGTGCTGTAATGACCCAATTCTCCATTTGATAGAAGAAAGAAAAGCATCTCAGACCCATGTTGCAATTTTTGTTGGAAAGAGAAGAATTGCATCCTTTTTCATACACAGATTAACCATAACCCCAAGGGCTTCACCTAAAAATATGTAAGTGTAGCATGTGAGTTCATCAAGAGGGGTATATTAATTCAAAAAAGTTACAGAATTACATCTACAAGAGGGGTTTTTTTAACCAATTTTTTTTTTAAAACCATATGTTTATGAAGAAAAAGGGGTAATTTTATTCATAAAGTATGTAAATGTGAGGGGTTTTTTAAATACCCCTTGAACGCACATGATACATAGAAGTCCTTAGAGGTGAAGACCCAGAGACCATAACTGATACATTGCCTTCCCTATATAAGCACACCAGAGCAATAGCTAATCGGGTCTGAATCCCACACACTACAGTTAATATTATAATGGTTAGTTAGTCAACTCTACCCCATATCGCCGCCATACGGTCATATACATCACCAGTGACCCGTTTTAACTCATAATAATAAGACCCTGATTGAATAATGGAGGCCCTTATGATCACACCTTGTGACCAGTTGGTCATAGTCCTTGGTATTAGCCTCATGTAAAGAGAGGAGCACAAGCCCTATGACCGACTAGCCATAGGGGTCTCTCCATGTCCCTAATCCTTATTACCATTTGCGAATTATATTTCAACAAACCCTATGGCAAATTGGTCCCATAGGTTGTAGTTCTTATACCCAAGGACCTGCATAGCCACTTGGTCATATGACCATGTGAGTGGAGACCCTTATGATGACACTTTATGACCGGCTAGTCATAGTCCTTGGTGTTAGCATCATGCTAAGAAAGGAGACCAATATGGCTCCATGCCAAGAACAAGGCCTATGACCGATCGGCCATAGGGTCTCTCTCCATATCCCTAATCCATGGTGGCCAATTGGCCATAGGGCCATGTCACTGGAGACCCTTATTATGAGACCTTATGACCGGTCGATCATAGTCCTTGGTATTTGCTATACCAAGCATAAGGCCTATGACCAACCGGCCATAGGGGTATGTCCATGAAATGATGGTTTTCTCATGAGAATTTCCTCCATGGTGGGAGACCTAGATTGTATAGAAAGGAGACTAGTATGGCTTCATGCCAATCACAAGGCCTGTGACCTTGATGGTCATATCACCATACAGGCATATACATCACTAGTGGGCACTTTTAACTCATGGTAATAAGACCTTGATCAAATAGTGGAGACCCTTATGATCACACCTTACGACTCATCGGTCATAGTCCTTGTTGGTATTAGTCTCGGACCAATATGGCTTCATGCCAAGCACAAGCCCTATGATCAACTAGCCATAGAGGTCTCTCCATGTCCCTAATCCTTATTTCCATTGGAGAATTATATTTCAACAAACCCTATGGAGAACTAGTCCCATAGGTCGTGTAGTTCTTACACCCAAGGACTTGCATGGCCACTTGGTCATATGACCATGTGAGTGGAGACCCTTATGATGACGAGACTTTATGACCGGTGGGTCAGAGTCCTTGGTGTCCTCATGTGTTAAGAAAGGAGACCAATATGGCTTCATGATGCTAAAGCACAAGGCCTATGATCGACTGGCCATAGGGTCTCTCTCCATATCCCTAATCCATGGGCCAATCGGTCACATGGCCATGTTGGTGGAGACCCTTATAATGAGACCTTATGACTGGTCGAACATAGTCCTTGGAATTCGTCATCCCAAGAAGAAGGCCTATAACCGCCCTCGTTTTCGTTGGCCACCATAGGGGTATCTCCATGCAATAATGGTTTGCTTAGAAGGATGTCCTCTCTCTGGTGGGAGGGGGCCCTCCTTGATTTTGGTTGGTGCTGAGGCTGTGGGTTTGAGAATCATGGGCATTGTTGATGATAATGAAGTTAGAGTCTCTTGTGGAGTGGCTGTCGAACGAGGAGGTCTTTGAGCATGTGGTTATCTCCTTAGATGAGGTTTGTCGATGAAGATGCATAGGATCCGGGGCCTTTCCTTTGAGTTCTCTGTTAGAGATAGATTGTTGGGCTCTGGGAAATTCTTCAGGAATAGCTGATTCTGAGGTTTTAGCATCGAACTTCATAGGTGAGGATGGGGTTGAAGGAGTTGATGCTTTATCGGAGTCGGTTGTTGATGTAGATGGTACGTCCTTGTGTAGAGGGGCTTTTGTGGAAGAGGCTTGTATCCGTTTGCGTTCAGCATCATAGAAATCCATTAAAGTTGGATCCTCTTCCTTCCAGTATGGTATTGTCAACTTTTTGTCGTTGACCATCATGATGACTCTATCGCTTAGCAAAGCACAGTGCTTGGGTAGCAACAGTCCATTTATGACCCAAGATTAAATCTACTTCCAAAACATACTCAACCATAAAAAACTTGCAAGTAAGGGGGTTAGTTTCAATATACAATGTATGTTCAAAGTACCCCAGACATGGCATGTTCAAGTCTTGTTGTGTAAAGGTAATCCTTTCAGCATGTGCCGTGAATGTTGGTTGACCTAACAAATCCCATAGCTCGAGGGTTATGAGATTGGGTTCTCGTGTTGGATAAAGCTGTGCTTGAGCTCTGGTGATTTTATTTGCAATTTCCAATCCAACCAAAATCCTAGGGATCTTTTCTATAAGATATGTTGGAAGTTTCAGCTCTCGTGCAAGGTTTCTTCCTCCCGTAATAGGAATTGTACATTGCCTGCAGGAGTGTTCAAGGTGACTGTTTGCATGGATTCATCTAGTGAATACAACAATTCACTTATCCAAGGTCCACCAAAGATGACATCATACTGAAGAGATTCTAGGGTAACATGGAATATAAATTCCATATCGCCCATCAATTGTTTGAGTAGTGTATCTAAAGTAACCTAGAACTTCAATGTTTTGTCGCTCCTCTTACAAGACTATTGCTTGTAGGGATGAGTTTAGGTTGTCCCAATGACACCCAAGTGTCTATTGTCATGATGTTATGACTAGCTCGATGGCTAATCAATGTGCATTTGCGCTGAACATCATTGCCTATAGGGAAATCCAACCATACCATGAAAGAATCTTCCAAAGGAACCATGGGTGTTTCGGTTATTGTTTTAGCTTCATATCGTGTGTCTATTTCATATTTCCATTCACTTAAATCCTCTGTTTGGGTCTCAGCTTTTTCAAGAGTACCCAATGCATACAATGGCACACTTGGCCCTCTGACAATTCTTAATGAGGGCTGCTTGGAAACTTGCGAATCCTGACAATCCTGTTTTATGTAGTTTGTTATGTCCTTGTATAACTCATGTTGAGCCATTAAAGGTGCAAGTGCCGATGTGATGCTAGCTTTATTATGAGAGAAGAGCATTCCTCCGAATGAGGATTTGAGAGACTGTTTTAATCTTGTAAATGAATTATCAAATTCCTTACGTGCTTTCTCAAGCCTATAGTTTATACAGTCTGTTTCAAATGACTCTTCTATAGAGAGTATGTCTTCCTCTTGAAAGGGAAAGTGGTACTCCTGTAGGCTTTGTATCTTGGTTGTTGTTTTAGGTTTAGTAGTATGAGGTTTAATCATGAAAAGATGCAGGGGGGAAGAGAGCTTGAGCTCTTGCAAGCACACACACACACTCACAAAACCCTAATAGAGAACACACAAGGTGAGAGGCTGAAAATCTTCTTCTTCTCTACTCAACACTCAACACAATATACAAGATAAGAGTACACATAATATGAAAGGTACTCAACCAATACATACACGAGTTCTCTATAGTGTGAACCCGACTAAATGAGCTGGCGCTATAACTATGCCAGTCTCTAGAATGGCTGTCACACAGCCTGTCATCCCACTGGCCGCATATCTCCCATGATCTCACCAACCATGCCAGTGGTGTAAGTGTGGGGCCTATCCACCGCCTCACTAGACGAGCTCGATATCTCAACACTCCCCCTCGAGCTCAACTCCATCTCATGTACACCAAGCAAAGCCCTGAATCTGCGGAGCTTCTCTGTACCCAATGCTTTGGTGAAGATGTCAGCTACCTGATCCTCTGTGCTGACATAAACAAGGTCAAGGTCTCCTGCCAAGACCTTCTCTCTGACGAAGTGGTAGTGGACCTCTATGTGCTTCGTACGAGCATGAAAGACTGGGTTCCTGGCCAACTGTATACTGCTAATGTTGTCACAGAAAATGGCAACCTGTCTATCCACTGATAGACCCAAATCTGCAAGTAGCTTTCTCAACCAAGCTACCTCACATGCTGCCATAGCAGCTCCTCTGTACTCGGCCTCTGTACTCGATAGAGCAACCGTAGGCTGCTTCTTGCTGCTCCAAGTCACAGCAGCACTCCCCAAAGAAAACATGAATCCACTGGTAGATCGTCTACCAAAACTCTGAAATTCTGAAAGTGAGTGAACACCTCACTCTTCTCCTTCATGAAATATACCCACACTTTCCTTGTGTGGTCATCAATAAAAGTGACATAGTACCTGCAGCCTCCCATAGACACGGTCTTCGTAGGACCCCATACATCTGAATGCACAACATCTAGTGCATTTCTGCTCACATATCTGTTACGTGGAAACACATGCTTTGTTTGCTTCCCAAATTGGCATGCTTCACATATTTTCTGCATACCTTCCACTTTAAATTTTGGCAGCCCTGTCACAATTCCTTTTGTCTGCATAGACTTCAATCTCTGCACATTTACATGTCCAATTCTTTTATGCCATATGTCTGTGTCTGCAACAACTCCTGAACCATTTGCAAACATCGCAGCACTCATTTCAGGCATGTCTACATCCAACGTAAACATTCTGCCCACTCTGTTGCCTTTTGCAACCAACTTGCACTTGTCTTTGAAGTCTTCGACATAACATCCATCAGGGTTAAACCGAACCTGCAAACCTTGCTCAATCATCTGGCCAACTGAAACCAGATTCTTTGTTATGTTCGGTACATGAAGTACATCTGCAAGGTACTTCACTTTGCCATCTTGCATAGACAATGGCACATCTCCAATGTGGGCAATTGGATGAGCAGTGTCATCCCCTATTTCCACAAAACCTGGTCTTTCCGGGTTCTTCATCTCCTTGAACCACTCCCCATGACTCGTCATGTGGTTCGAAGCGCCTGAATCCACATACCATACATTATCTTTTTGTGCTGCATCAACATTTTCAGACATGGCATTCACAACATGCTGCATAACAAACAACCTTTCATTGTCCTCATTATTTCTGCTTGAGGAGGATGCATAGTTGTTTTGCTGCACTTTCCCATTTTGCATGTCAGCCTGCTTCTTGTAACATTCTACCTGCACATGTCCAGGCTTACCACAATAATAGCATTCATGTGCATCATTATATTGCCTTTGCCAATTTCCATGGCCTCTTTGACTCCCCCTGCCTCTGAATTTGCCTCTTCCACCTGCGTGTTGTTGTTGTTGTTGATTCTGGGACTGTTGTTGTTGCTGCTGCTGCTGGCCATAATTCTGATTACCTGTTCGGCCACCTCCTTGACCGCGTCCACGGCCTCCTCTACCTCGTCCTCTTCCTGAACTCGTGTAGAAGGCCTATTGCTCTGAACTGTTTTTGCTTTGTGAAGACTGTTGGTCTTCACCCAAGTTCTTCTCTTCGATAATCAGCATAGACACCAAATCTGTAAAGTTGGGAATGTTTTCCCGAGTTTGAATAGACGTCTTAAACGCCTTGTATTGTGGCCCGAGACCACGTAGACAGACTTCCACCTTGTCATCATCATCTACTGACACACCAATAGATGCAAGGGATTCCACAATACCCTTTATCTTCAGCGCATAGTCATTCACAGACATGCTCTTTTTCTCCACAGTATGAAGTTCATTCTTCAACTGTATCTTGCGTGCCTTGGTATTTGTTTCATAAAGCTTTACCAAGGTGTCCCACGCCTCCTTGGGGGACTTGGAATCCTGAATGTGCCCAATCATGGTGTCCTGTATACTAATGGAAAGCCAATACATAACCTTCCTGGCTCCTTGGTTCCAGTCTTTAAACTCTTCACATCTGCAGCAGCCGGATTTATATCCGGTATCTCCGGTGCCTCTTCATGCTCACCTTCTATGTAGTCCCAATAGCCTTTTCCCATCAGGAAATTCGTCAACCTGAACCTCCAAGCATGGAAGTTATTCTTGTCCAGCTTCTCAGCCACAATCTGTGTTATGCCATCATTAGACATCTTGCCAAACACACAATTTTACCAGAAATTGCACTCTGGTTTTTTCTGCACAACTGCTGTATTTTCTGCACAGCGGTACTGTAGTACTCTCAAATGTCACCAACAATGACTTCAATGTGCATACATACACCCAATGGCAATTGTAGACCTCTTTGCAGCACCCACAGTGTCTGCACAGTCAATCTGTCTTCCTGCAGTTCGTAAAACAGAGTTCTGCAGAGAATCGATGACTTACCCGCCGCAGTGCTCGAAATCGCCTGCTTTCTGAAAAACGCCTCACTAGACGCGCCCGAAACACGTTTTCGGCCCGAAAATTTTTCAGTCCGAAGGACTGTAAAGTTGCCCTGTAGCTTTACTCCCGCGAAGAAAGCTCCTCAATCAGAGACCGTTTGCCGGTGCCTCCCGTAGAGCTCCCGACAAGGGTGTAGTCACCAACACTATAGGGAAGAGTAGTTGAAGCTCTTACCCTCGTACCACTTCCTGTGGTTCTCTTGCTTGCAGCTCAGCCTTAGCACGAACCAGGCTCTGATACCATGAAAAGATGCAGGGGGGAAGAGAGCTTGAGCTCTTGCAAGCACACACACACACTCACAAAACCCTAATAGAGAACACACAAGGTGAGAGGCTGAAAATCTTCTTCTTCTCTACTCAACACTCAACACAATATACAAGATAAGAGTACACATAATATGAAAGGTACTCAACCAATACATACACGAGTTCTCTATAGTGTGAACCCGACTAAATGAGTTGGCGCCATAACTATGCCAGTCTCTAGAATGGCTGTCACACAGCCTGTCATCCCACTGGCTGCATATCTCCCATGATCTCACCAACCATGCCAGTGGTGTAAGTGTGGGGCCTATCCCCCAGGCGGGTCATCAATGGCCACCGCCTCACTAGACGAGCTCGATACCTCAACAAATCACAACCGGTGACCTTGTAAGACATTCAACCAAGCTAAGCATGCTCTCCTGAGCTTGCTTTTTGCATTCCGCATATGTCATGTGATCATTATTATCCATTTGGGGTGGTTGGTTGGGTGGGTTCTAGTTTCTTGATTGGTCTATGTGATCATTATTATCCATTTGGGGTGGTTGGTTGGGTGGGTTCTAGTTTCTTGATTGGTCTATGTGGTGCACTGAGTGAAGAGTAAGAACTTGCTTCATCCTCACTAAGTGATGTACTAGAACTTGTTTCATTCTCTTTCTTTGGTTTTTCATTTTTTCATTATATTTACCACCCATGCGACGAGATCGAGTTTTCTTTTGGGTTTTTGTATTATATGTCACACATATGGGTGTTGAGGTTTGTGTAGTGGTCTTTGATGTGGATGCTTCTACATCATGTATAGCTTTTGGCTCTTTCATGTTCATCTCCCTTTTTGGGTTTATGTCCTTTACAGACTCCTTTTTCCTGTCTTTTAATTCGACCTTGGTTTCGACAATTTGTTGTCCTTTGTCTTTCTTGGGTTTAGAAGGTTTTGTTTTCTCTTTTGAGTTCTGTTTTAAAGCATGTTCTTCTACCCATGTTGAGGTATTCTCTTGTGCTTTCCTTTTGCGTGTTTCTCGTGCCTTAGCTTGTAAGCGTGTAAGCACATTCAAGGGTACCATGGACAATTGCCCGTTTTGTACACTTAAGATGTTAAGAGTTGTATTTTTTGTGTTTCTCGTGCCTTAGCTTGTAAGCATGTAAGCACATTTAAGGGTACCATGGACAATTGCCCGTTTTGTACACTTAAGATGTTAAGAGTTGTATTTTGTGAGACAAGTTGCATTGAAGCAACTCGTCTCTGGCAATCTTGGAACATGTGATCAATGCCACATTGTTCACACATTGGCCTCATAAGGTGTCAATGACTATGGGCATGGAAGTATTCCAAACTGTGTAGCCTGCCACCTTGTGAAGTGTTCGATTAGAAACACTGAAGTGTTCGATTAACTGCCTCTTGAGTAGTTTCCACCCTTTGGACTTTTTTTGTTTTGTGCACAGTAGATGGAGGTTTTGAGTCCATTGTGGATGAAGCGACACACTTTTTAGTATCATGGTCAAAGGTTTTACAATATATGCAGTATAGAAGAACAGGTGCCTTGTATGCACAATGAGGATTAGGATGGTCGTAGTGATTGCATTCAACACAAGGCATTTCGCTCCTCACTTTTAGAGGCATTAAGGATGTCTGGTTTTGAAGGTTTTCATCCTCTCTTAGAGATGTTTGCTGTAAGCTTTTAAGCAAGGCTGCATAAAATTCTAGAAACGTCAATTTCAAGATCAATCTTTCTTTTGCCACCATTGCTTCACTTGGTTTATATGAGGAACACCTCGTAGCATGATCATCTTCTAGCATGTTGCCATCTAAACGTATTGCTTCTTTTTGCAACATTGATCGAATGTTTCCAGATTGGATACAATGATCAAGTTGTGTAAACTATTATTCTTCAAGCCCATCTCATGAAACATCTCCTCAATTGAACATGTGTAAGTTTTCCCATGACTCACAATGTGAGTTCAAGAGCTTTATCCTAAGGATAAAATCTCTAATTGATTCATTGGGTTGACACTCAATTGAATAGAGTTCTATTGTTGCACTCCAGAAAGCCATGTTAAAGTTTGATTTCAAGGTTTTGAAGTTGGTTTTAATCGTCGACATCAATGTGATGAACCATCGACTAGCTTTTTCCTCTAAGCATAAGTTCCCAATTATAGGCAAAATCTGCTTCAAGCCATAGTGCCAAATGAGAATCTGGTACATATGCCATTGGAGGATCTGGAACACCATGCAATTGAATGCAAAAATGTGGGGATAGTCTAGGACTATGATACTTTTGTTCTAGAAGTAACCATCAGGATCAGAGGTGAGACAGTCATAAGAGTCATTCTGGATGGATGGTCAGGAGTCAATATAATATGAGATAGCCTAGCTAAAAAGCTAGGGATTACTGACATGCAGCCGTCGCTTCATTCTATACTCGCATGGTTGGTCTGACCTGTCGAGATAATCAGACAAGAACAAATAGAAGTAGCAAGATGTAGCTTCACTGCTGTGTTTCATTGTTCTCTAGATAACTGAAATAACATGTGGTGAGGATTGAAAGACTTACGTTGACTTGCGGGGATAATATAGATATCTTCATTAAGGATTGAAGATCATTGATTTGTGAAGATGGTGGCATTGTTTGGAGAGGTTTGTAATTTGAAGTAAAATTCGAGGCAATGGGTTGTACCATTCAACTAGGCTTTCGCCCACCATGGCTCCCCCATCCAGAGATGTACCTGGAAGTTGTCGATGGTGAGTCTTTGGTGCAAATGTTCTCCAGTGCATGAGTATGGATATGTACTCATGGAGCAGCTGCTACATTAATTTAGCCATAAGAATAGTAAGCAATAAGCTTAACAAATATATAATGGCTATTGAAGATAGTTCGAAAAGTGTTAGTGCATGAGATGGCTTAATCCGTGATATGGATTAAATCGTGAAAGTGCAAGTTTTTAAGCTGTGAGACTATAATTCGTGAGAAACCTGAACTTGTGAGATTGCAGGTTTTTTGGTCGTGAAGGGATATTCCATGAAATGGTCTAATCCCATGAGATTGCAAGTTTTTTGGCCGTGAAGAGATATTCCGTGAAATGGTCTAATCCCGTGAGATTGTAGGTTTTTTTGGCCATGCAGGGATATCCCGTGAGATGGAATTCCATAAATTTTCATTCTGTGAGATGGAATTCCATGAGATGAAATTCCGTGAAGTGTACGTGAGATGGAATTTTGTGAAGTTTAATTCCATGAGACGGAATTCCATGAGATGGAATTCCGTGAAAAGTAATTTTGTGAGATGGAATTCGGTGAGATTACAGGTTTTTTTTTAAGAGGCCGTGAAAGGTTATTCCGTGAAATGACCTAAACCCCTGAAAGTGCAGGTTTTGACCCCGATGAACTTTGATTGAAATGATTCTATGGGTCAGTTAGAGCATGACATGCGAGCAACAGGTTCTTTTGCACTTATGCTTCACATCCAGAGGGGTGACAAGAGCCTTGTGAGTTTATCTTTGATGCACTCATAAGTGGAATTTTGTGAGATTGCAGGTTTTTTTTTAAGAGACCGTGAAAGGTTATTCAGTGAAATGGCCTAAATCCCTAAAAGTGCAGGTTCTGACCCCGATGAATTTTGATTGACATGATTATATGGGTCAGCTAGAGCATGACATGCAAGCAACAGGTTCTTTTGCACTTATGCTTCACATCCAGAGGGGTGACAAGAGCCTTGTGAGTTTATCTTTTGCACATGTGGGAATTGATTCTTGAATTTTTGGCTCACATGTTGTTGAGGCCATAGATAAGACTGCTCATTTGTTACCATTGGGGTTGCTTGAACATACAAGCTCTTGTGTAGGTGCTGAATTCATGAGATTGGTTGAGTGATTTGCTTGTTGTTGCGTGGGCCTCCATTTTTGTCAAACTTTAGGTGAAGCTATTGTGGTTAAAGTTTGTGGTGAGGGTTTCTTTACGTTGTTTGATTTTGGCAACCATATGATGGGATTACCATCATAGTATCCTTGTTGTTGAAGCACATGCATAGGCACCCATCTTTGATGAACATTATAAACTGGTGGCTAATGTGCTTGGTGCTCAGCTTCCTTCTTTGTGCAAGCTTAGGGGACTTTGTGATACTCTTGGGAATCCAAGATTTAGTATTTTGGTAGTACCCTTGTGCTTGTAGTAATCTTTTTGGTACCCACACTTGTTGACTTGGTGGATTTCCTTGAGGAACTCGCATAGGCTTTTGTGGATGGTGTTGTGGAATACTTTTCTTTTTCCTTGGCATTTGAGTGCTACTTTGAGGAAGAGGTTTTGACTATTTAGGCACCCAAATTCGACTGGCACCTTCATAGTAGCCTTGAGCTACTTGTAGCCTTGAGCTACAAGTAGCTTCTTCTCCACCCACCTCTTGATACTATTAAGATACCTTGATTGCGGTTGTCTTGGTGGAGTTTTCTTTTGGGTTGATGTGGAAGGCTTGGGGCCCTCCTTGACTTTGGTTGGTGCTGAGATTGCAGGTTTGAGACTCATGGGCATTGTTGACGACGATGAGGCTAGATTTCCTCCCTTGTTTGAGCGGTGGATGGAAATATTTTCTCTTCATCAGATGAGGAAGATGACACATTTGTAGTTGCTCCCTTATCGGATCCACTTTTTATAGTAACACGACTATCTCCCTTGTGGATCTTTGTGGCCTTTTTCTTTCGGGTGTGCCTAGTTGTTTGTGCTTGCTCAGGAACTTCCTTAGAAGACAAGACACTATTCAGAAACACAGAATGATTACAAGGGATTTAAGTAGAGTCTTATTTGATATTTAGGCTAAGGAGGAATCTTACATCCTCTCCCACTTGAAAAACGCGAGATGTCCTTATCTCGCAAAGTGAGGGTAATCCTTCGCCAACTCTTCTTCTTTCTCCCAGGTGGCATCTTCTAGAGGGAAGAACTTCCACTTTAATAAGAATTCTCTGAGGTCTCTGCTCTTGAGAATCTTCTCCCGAACGTCAAGGATTTCCTCAGGTTGGAGTACCATCTGGCCTTGAGTCAGAGAGATCTTCTTGTACTTCCCTAAGGATAAGGAACTTCTTTTTGAAGACCATATCTGATTCTTCAAACTCTCTCTCAGATCTCTTTTTATCTGCATACTGCTTTTGCCTGTCTTGGGCTGCCTTTATATCTTTACGGATTGATTACATCTGCTGGTCCATGTCATCAAGCATTTGTCTGGACATTTCGACTCTGATCAATGGGTCAGACCAAGTCAATGGTGTAAGGAAATCTTGTCCATACAAAGATTTGTCATCCCAATGCTCCGATGATAAGAAGCATTGTAAGCAACCACTTCTTGGGTTCTGTGCTACAGTATGACCGAAGGATATCTTCAATTACTTGATTCACCCTTTTCGTCTGGCCATCTATTTTGGGGTGGTAGGCTGTGCTGAGATCCAAGAAAGTTCCTACCGCTTCAAAGAATGCAGTCCAGAATTTTGATGTGAATTTGCGATCTCGGTCACTTACTATCTTCCTAGGTAAACCATGCAATCTAAAGATCTCCTTAAGGAAAACTCTGGCAACATCCACTGCAGAGTATGTTTCTTTCACTGGAATCAGATGGGCAACTTTGGTTAGCCTATCAACTACCACAAAAATGGAGTTGTAACCTGATTGCACTGAAGGTAATCCAGTGACAAAGTCCATACTGATGCAGCATTTCCTTACATGATCAAGTACATCCTTTTTAAGTCTTGGCCAGAAGAATCTTTTCTTCACAGACATATAGGTTCTTATAAACCCTCGATGTCCAGCTATCAGGCTATTATAGGCTTCTCTCAGAATTCTTCCCTTTATTCCCGCATCATTGGGGATACATAGCCGATTATTATAATAAATGCATTCTTCATCCAGTTGTATCAAGAACTCGACTTATTTCCTAAGGAGTCTTGATTTCCAACATTAGAAGGGTAGCAATAGGGGCAAAGAATTTTTCCTGGATGATTTTCTCCTTTGCTTCATTGATCAATGGATTTGACACCACTGTAATTGCAAGCAAGGAGGCTTTTCTGTTGAGCGCATCTGCAACCACATTTTCTTTCCCCGGCCGATACTTTATTTCAAAATAAATTCCTGCAGGGTCTGCATCCATCTCCTTTGACGCATGTTGAGATCCCTTTGGGTGAAGATCCACTTCAGACTTTGATGATCTGTAACATCAAGGTGAATCTTTGTCCCAAAAGATAATGTCTCCACAACTTCAGAGCATACACTACTAAGAGTAACATGGATGGCATAATTCCTCTCATGTGTTCTGAGTTTTCTGGATTCATAGGCCACTGTATGACCTTCTTGCATTAGAGCACCACCTAAGGTAAATCCACTGGCATCAGTTACTAAGGCTGTCTTCAACTTGTCAAAGGCACTCTGACACATTGCAGTCCACTGAAAAAGTGTACTTTTCTTGAGAAGGTTAGTTAAAGGGGATGCTATCTGAGCATACCTAGGTATAAAGATCCTATACTATCCAGTTAACCCTAGGAATCCTCTGACTTGCTTTACTGACTTGGGTTCTGGCCATTCAACTACTGCTTGGATCTTTGCGAGGTCAGGAGAAATCCCATCCTTTGACACTATGAATCCTAAGTATTTCACCTGGTCAACAGAGAAGGAACACTTGCTCTTCTTTACAAAGAGTTGGTGTTTCCTTAGGATTTCCAGGACTTTACACACATGATCTTCATGGTCTGCAGCATTCTTCGAGTATACTAAGATATCATCAAAGAAGACAAGAACAAAATCATCCAAGTATTCTCTGAGAATATCTTGCATAAGACGATTGAATGTCATCGGGGCATTAGTTAATCCAAACGGCATGACTGTGAACTCATAATAATAGCAAGTATTTAATGCTGTCTTTGGGATGTCTTGCTCCTTGATTCTGATCTGGTAGTACCCGGATTTGAGATCTATCTTTGTAAACATTTGGGTACCACTTAACCGATCTAGAAGTTCATCAATCCTAGGAATAGGATACTTATTCTTAATTGCTAATTGATTCAGTCCTCTGTAGTCAATACAGAGTTAACGTTCCATCTTTCTTCTTTTGAAACTTCTTTTGAAAGAGAACGGGCACACCCCAAGGTGAGACACTGGGTCTGACGAATCCCTGCTCTAACAGTTGTCTCAACTGCTCCTTAAGTTCTATGGCTTCAGGGACTGGCATTTTGTATGCATGCTGGGCTACCGGTTGAGCTCTGAGGGTTAATTTGATCTCATGATCTACTTCACGAGACGGAGGCATCTCAGTCAGCTCTTCAAGAAATACATCTGCATACTCACTTAACCACTCTAGTTCTTTAGCCTTGCATTTTATGTCTATCGGATTTATTTAAACAACATACATAGCTTGCCTTTTTCTGAGCCCTTTTAATAATTTGGAACCCTTGACTAATTGTAATACTGGGGATCCAAAAATTTCAATTCCTTGAACTTTATTCCCATGAAGGTCTAGGAAAGAGATGGTTCCTTTGTGACAATGAATGTCAAGCTGATTCTTTTGGAGCCAATCCATTCCAAGGATTCCGTCATATATTCCCAGGGATAGGACTCTAAACTTGCACTCTGTTACGTTCCCATCTAAGCTTTCCCACTCGCTAATTCCACTTGCATAGTTTTCCCTGATTTTTGATTTAGGACTAATTTAGGACTAATTTACGCAGACATCCTGGGGAAATAAAAGAATGAGTACTGCTTGAATCAATCAAAAGCTTGAATTTCTTACCCTGGTACTCTGCTGGAGTCTGGAGGACTGAGAATTGACGGTTATTCCCCTGATGCTCAATTGCTGCATAGATATGTCCTTTCTCTTCCTCCACTTCCTCGGCTATGGTGACTGCTCTAGCTGCTATAGTCTAAGGTGGAACTCTCTCTCTTTGGCTATTCCAATTCTGGGAGGGAGTTCGGAGACTGCTTTGCATGGAGGCTGCAGGTTGAGCTGGCACTCTTTTGGGGTTACCCTGATTTTGGCGCTAGGGACCTGATTGGTTGTGGAGTGATATGAAGGAGTCTGTCTCGGAACTCTCAGACCCTGGCTTCCTTGGCCAACAAAAGGAGATGGGCAATCCTTGAGTTGGTGCCCAAGTCCATGACATCCAAAGCATCTGTTCTCACTTCGAAGGTCTTCCCTTTGCATTCTAGAGAGAGCCAGAGTTCCTGAGAAGGTACTTCGAGGGAAAGGTCTTCCTTCATTTCTGAAGCTTCCAGTCTCCACATTCTGGTGAGGACCTGGGTGTCTCTTTGGAGGTGGAAAGTTAGAAGAACTTCCTGGTGTCTGAAATCTCTTGAAGGATGAGGGAGCTGGCTTTGGTGGGACTTTTACGATGAAGGCTTTGGCAAAGTCCTTCGCCATTCTGACAGCTTCTGCCCCATGGACACTGGCTTGGCATTTTTGACCAGTATATCCAAGGGTTCGTTCATTCCCCAAATGAACCTGGCCATGAGTTGCTCTTCATCTAGAGGTGGTGAATATTTGAGTAGGAGAGCAAAGGCATGGTGATATTCCTCGATGGTTTTGCTCCCCTGCTTTAGCTCTCATAATTCGTTCATTTTGGTTTCCAAAAATCCAGGGGGACAAAATCTCTTTCTCAAATAGGTTTTAAGGTCGGTCCAAGACTGAGTATTTTTGTCCAAACGGTTGGTGTGTCACAGTGGTTCCGCCATGCCACCATGGCTGTTTCCACTATTTTCAACGTGGCAAGAGCCATTTTTCTCCGCTCATTGTAGCCTGTGATGTCAAAATATTCTTCCATGGCTTCCACCCATTTCTCCATAGCCTCGCCCAGGTTCTCCCCTTCTCCTTTGAAGGGTCCTTTGCTGAGTCCTATGAAGAGCCTTGCGAACATCAGGGTCAAGCTCATCATCTTCAGAGAGAGGGTTTGGCTGACGGCCACGGTTTCCTCGTCTCATGATTGTGTCAAAATTATATATTATTTAATTTTTATTTTGATATCGTCCACGAGATCCTAAGACTTAAGAGGTTCGGAAAATAATTTCTTAAACAAGACAATGACCTTATTGGAGATCTATGACATATGTCTGATAACAGATTTTTCTTTAACAGTTCGTCCATAAACAATCACTTATACAACAGGGAATTTTTCTCCACAAAACATTTCTTTATTTATATAAAAGTTGCAATATGTACATAGAGCGACTCGGCTCCAGAATTCAAAATCTCCTCGGGAGACGCATAAGACGACGGTACTGGGCCATAGCCATGCCCTGATACAAACATTCACTTATTGAAAATGGAGCTATTATCTTCTGCTTATTAGGAATAAAGCAACTAAGGAGTCTGTAGACTTGGCATGAAAGTCTGAAATTCTAAGGCGTCGAATGATATAGAATGACACCATGCACCATTTTTAGCTTTAACAGAATAATTGCCAATGAGAGGTTCTGCCTCAGCATTGCATGCCAGTCACAAGAGGCATGGACATACTGCCCTGCAAACCACTTATGCTGTCGTCTCTCCGCTGGGTCAAGAAAATATAAATCCTCAAAATGGCGTGCGAGTCTTGCTCGGCTTGTTCGAGTTGAGGCGGAAGAGATGAGATGCTCGAAGAGGCGAACGTAATCATATCTTGAGACTGGGAGAGGTCAAGAATACCAGATAAATAGGGAGCTTCCATCTATAAAAACAATTTCTTTGATTAAAAATTCTTCATTAAAGAAGCTTACGGAATGAAAATACATTATGAAAAATGCTTTTTCTGAGTTTTTATTATCAATTTTTGATAAGAATTTGTTTATCCTCAATGCTCTGATAGTAGCTGTGAGATCTCCGCCCGCCCACAGCTCCGGGGCTCCTGCTCGCCTGGCGTCAGCATCCCGCGTGCGGGGCGGGGGTTTTGCACACTTGGGGCCTCACCCGCGGATGTCCGGGACGAGAGGCTAGCCCGGGGGTGGCAGTCCCTCCAAGGCCGGCGCTCGAAAAACACGGGCGATTCCGCCAAGAAGGTGAAAAATATTTTAACTAGGAGATTACTCTAACGAGTCAAGTCTTGACTAAATTAAACTGATATGACCAAGCCTGAAGTCACATGGTCAGATCAAGAAGAGACTTGCACTTGGTCCATGGAATCACCACTTTGTTCCTCATTTCTGAGGCACAGCCAATGATCCCTTCCCACAGAACAAGGTCTTCTTAGGATTTAAACTAATTAATGTAACTAATCGTATCTAGTTGTTTCTCAAGAATCCTCCGATCCAGCCCATGGGTTAGCCAACCACCCGATCACTGAATTGGTGGGATTCCTTTATAAATATTCCGGGTACTGAGGAAAAGAGTTCCCAGGCCCCCTAGGCCGGCGATTCATACAAAAATCAAATAGGCACACCACATATACACCCCATATGAAATTGCCATTTATAACAGATTTGACTAGCTTTTTAAGATAATCTTTGAATAAAATCATAATATTTTCGATCATCATTTTCCAAAATTCCAAGTCCATTGTATTACAAAAATGCATCATTTAAACTCTTCGTTGAAGACCAGCTGGCCAACCCAACGAGATCAAGTATCAAATTTTTGTTCCCAAAAACCTTTCCTTTTTGTCCATCAGATATCTTTCTCGACGTATGCTTGGGTGTCCTAGCAACCACGAGCCCGTGCATCGCCTGATCAGAACCCTCTAGGATCCTCCTTAGGTGTCCTAGCACTTCACTCACGGACCGCTTCGTCGGCCCTCGCCCATCGTACCCGAAGCACACCATTTTAACTGTACCGAGGCTAGTCACTTGACAGGCTTTGCCGCGGGCGATGTCCGTTCTGGCCATTCAACTACTGCTTGGATCTTTGCGAGGTCAGGAGAAATCCCATCCTTTGACACTATGAATCCCAAGTATTCCACCTGGTTAACAGAGAAGGAACACTTGCTCTTCTTTGCAAAGAGTTGGTGTTTCCTTAGGATTTCCAAGACTTTGTGCACATGATCTTCATGATTTGCATCATTCTTCGAGTATACTAAGATATCATCAAAGAAGGCAAGAACAAAATCATCCAACAAGTATTCTCTGAGAATATCTTACATAAGACGATTGAATGTCGCCAGGGCATTAGTTAATCCAAACGACATGACTGTGTGAACTCATAATGCCCATAGCGAGTATTGAATGCTGTCTTTGGGATGTCTTGCTCCTTGATTCTGATCTGGTAGTACCCGGATCTGAGATCTATCTTTGTAAACATTTGGGTACCACTTAACCGATCTAGAAGTTCATCAATCCTAGGAATAGGATACTTATTCTTAATTCTTAATTGATTCAGTCCTCTGTAGTCAATACAGAGTCTTAACGTTCCATCTTTCTTCTTTTGAAAGAGAACGGGTGCACCCCAAGGTGAGACACTGGGTCTGACGAATCCTTGCTCTAACAGTTATCTTAATTGCTTCTTAAGTCCTATGACTTCAAGGACTGGCATATTATATGCACGCTGGGCTACCGGTTGAGCTCCGGGGGTTAATTCGATCTCATGATCTACTTCACGAGATGGAAGCGTCTCAGTCAGCTCTTCAGGAAATACATATGCATACTCACTTAACCACTCTGGTTCTTTAGCCTTGCATTTTATGTCTATCGGATTCATTTTAGCAACATACATAGATTGCCTTTTTCTGAGCCCTTTTAATAATTTGTAAGCCTTGACTAATTGTAGCACTGGGGATCCGGAAATTCCAATTCCTTGAACTTTATTCCCGTGAAGGTCTAGGAAAGAGATGGTTCCTTTGTGACAATGAATGTCAGCCTAATTCTTTTGGAGCCAATCCATTCCAAGGACGTCATATATTCCCAGGGGTAGGACTCTGATGAACTGGCACTCTGTTACGTTCCCATCTAAGCTAAACTAAACAAGGTCAGTCTCAAGGTGAGTGAAAAGAATCTTCCCACTTGCTAATTTCACTTACATAGGTTTCCCTGATTTCTGATTTAGGACTAATTTACGTAGATATCCTGGGGAAATAAAAGAATGAGTACTGCCTGAATCAATCAAAAGCTTGAATTTCTTACCTTGGTACTCTGCTGGAGTTCGAAGGACTGAGAATTGACGGTTATTCCCCTGATGCTCAATTGCTGCATAGATCTGTCCTTTCTCTTTCTCCACTTCCTCAGCTATGGTGACTACTCTGGCTGCTGCAGAGTCTGAGGTGGAAGTCTCTCTCTTTGGTTATTCCAATTCTAGGAGGGAGTTTGGAGATTGCTTTGCATGGAGGCTGCAGGCTAAGTTGGCACTCTTTTGAGGTTACCCTGATTTTGGCACTGGTGGGGACCCTGATTGGACTGATATGAGGAGTCTGTCTCGGATCTCTTGGCCTAGAGAAGGAGATGGGCAATCCTTGAGCTGGTGCCCAAGTCCCTGACATCCAAAGCATCTGTTCTCGCTTCGAAGGTCTTCCCTTTGCATTCTAGAGAGAGTCGGAGTTCTTGACAATGTACTTCGGGGAAAGGTCTTCCTTCATTTCTGAAGCTTCTCGTCTCCACATTCTTGTTAGGACCTTGGTGTCTCTTTGGAGGTGGAAAGTCGGAGGAACTTCTCGATGTCTGAAATCTCTTGAAGGATGAGGGAGTTGGCTTCGGTGGGACTCATAAAGGATTTGGCAAAGTCCTTCGCCATTCTGACAGCTTCTGCCATTGACACTGGCTTGGTATTTTTGACCAGTGTATCCAAGGGTTCGTTTATTCCCCGAATGAACTTGGCCATGAGTTGCTCTTCATCTAGAGGTGGTGAATATTTGAGTAGGAGAGCAAAGGCCTGGTGATATTCCTTGATGGTTTTGCTCCCTTGCTTTAGCTCTAAGAATTCGTTCATTTTGGTTTCCAAAAATCCAGGGGGACAAAATCTCTTTCTCAAAAAGGTTTTAAGGTTGATCCAGGACTGAGTATTTCTGTTCAGGACGGTTGGTGTCACAGTGGTTCCTCCATGCCACCCTGGCTGTTTCCACTAATTTCAGCCTGGCAAGAGCGATTTTGCTCCGCTCATTGTAACATGTGACGCTAAAATATTCTTCCAGGCTTCCACCCATTTCTCCACAGCCTCGCCCAGGTTCTCCCCTTTGAAGGGTCCTGGCTGAGTCCTATGAAGAGCCTCACAAACATCAGGGTCAAGCTCATCATCTTCAGAGAGAGGGTCTGGCTGACGGCAGGGCCACGGTTTCCTCCTCTCATGATTCTACCAAAAATTATATATTATAAAATTTTTATTTTGATATCATCCACGACATCCTAAGACTTAAGAGGTTCGAAAAATAATTTCTTAAACAAGACAATGATCTTATTGGAGATCTATGACATATGTCTGATAACAGATTTTTCTTTAACAGTTCGTCAATAAATAATCACTTATACAACAGGAAATTTTTCTCCAAAAAACATTTCTTTATTTATATAAAAGTTGCAATATGTACATAGAGCAGCTCGGCTCCAGAATTCAAAAGAGACGCATAAGACGACGGTACTGGGCGATAGCCATGCCCTGATACAAACGTTCACTTACTAAAAAGGGAGCTATTATCTTCTCCTTAGGAATAAAGCAACTAAGGAGCTGTAGACTTGGCATGAAAGTCTTAGATTCCGAGGCGTCCGAATGATATAGAATGACACCACGCACCATTTTCAGCATTAACAGAATCATTGCCAATGAGAGATTCTGCCTCAGCATTGCATGCCAGTCCCAAGAGGCGTGGACATACTCCCCTGCAAACCACTTGCAAACCACTTATGCTATTGTCTCTCTGCTAGGTCAGGAAAATATAAATCCTCGAAATGGCGTACGAGTCTTGCTTGGCTTGTTCGAGTTGAAGCGGAAGAGATGAGATGCTCGAAGGCAAACGCAGTCATATCTTGAGACTGGGTGAGGTCGAAATACCAGATAAATAGGGAACTTCCATCTACAAAAATAATTTCTTTGCTCGAAGGGCGAACGCAGTCATATCTTGAGACTGGGTGAGGTCGAAATACCAGATAAATAGGGAACTTCCATCTACAAAAACAATTTCTTTGATAAATACCAGATAAATAGGGAACTTCCATCTACAAAAACAATTTCTTTGATTAAAAATTCTTCATTAAAGAAGCTTTACGAAATGAAAATACATTATGAAAAATACTTTTTTTGAGTTTTTATTATCAATTTTTGATAAGAATTTGTTTATCCTTATTAGCTTTCAACAATGCTCTGATACCAGCTCTGTGAGGTCCCCGCCCGCCCGCTCTGGGGCTCCTGTCGGCGATGGAAGCGGCGTCAACCTCCCACGTAGGGTGGGGGTCCTGCACACTCAGGGCCTCGTCCGTGGATGTCCGGGACGAGAGGTTAGCCCGGGGGGCGGTCCCTCTGAGACCGGGATTGGAAGACTCCCCTCGCCCGGAAGACACGAGAAATTCTGCCAGGAAGGTGAAAAATCTTTTAAACTAGGAGATTACTCTAGCGAGTCAAGTTTTGACTAAATTAAACTGATCTGACCAACTTGAAGTCACATGGTCAGATCAAGAAGAGACTTGCACTTGGGAATCACCGCTTTTTTCCTCATTTTCGAGGCACAGCCGCCGATGATCCCTTCCCATAGAACAAGGTCTTCTCAGGATTTAAATTGATTAACGTAATTAATCGTATTTAGTTGTTTCTCAGAAATCCTCCGATCTAGCCTAACCCCATCCAGCCCACGGGTTAGCCACCGACCACTGAATTGGTGGGATTCCTTCATAAAGATTTGATTGGGTTTTTGCCCGGGTACCGAGGAAAAGAGTTCCCAGGTCCCCTAGCCGGTGATTCATACAAAAATCAAATAGGCACACCACATACACACCCAGTATGAAATTGCCATTTATAACAGATTCGCTTGGCTTTAAGACAATCTTTGAATAAAATCATAATATTTTCGATCATCATTTTCCAAAATTCCAAGTCCATTGTATTACAAAAATGCATTATCTGAACTCTCCGCCGTTGAAGACCAACTGGCCAACCAACGAGATCCAGTATCAAATTTTTGTTCCCAAAAACCTTTCCTTTTTGTCCATCAGATATCTTCCTCGACGTATGCTTGGGTGTCTCAACCGCGAGCCCATGCATCGCCTGCTCAGAACCCTCTAGGATCCTCCTTAGGTGTCCTAGCACTTCACTCAGGGACCGCGCTTCGTCAGCCCTCGCCCATCATACCGGAAGCGCACCATTTTAACCGTACCGAGGCTGGTCAGAAGACCTCGGCAGGCTTTGTCGCTAGCGATGTCCCTTGACGACTCCTCGCCAACTGTTCTAATGAACCTCCTTTACGAAAACATAAGCCAAATGCTTCCTCCACCAGCATTCTGGCGTAAAATAGTCCTTTGAATGAAAAACAGAGTTTCCAATGCAAGTGAGATTCGAGTTTGAGATTGGTTCCAAAGACGCTTTTTCCAATAATTCCCAGTTTTAATAATGAGGATCCTTGATCTCTCATGAGGGTAATCTACCCGTCAATTTATCCATTTATCCAACTAGATTCTTGGTGAGATTGTTCAGGGAAAAACTAGATTAGTTCCAGTAGTCTATTCTTTGGATTTAGTAACTGGAATTGGTCTCACGAAGTTTTTGTCTGATTCAGTTCGAGAGGAGAAGGACAATTAGGTTTACTTTCTGATCTCACGTAGTCCAACTAAATTCATTTAGTTTAGTTCTACCAGGATTCCTTTCAACTAAACATCTAGTTTTTGGGTAAATATCCATTTAGTGATTTTTCCAATTCAATTATCCAAGATTTTCTTTTTTCCACATAAATTCTCAACCTTAATTCATTAGGTAGAATTATGATGGAAATTCATCTTTTGACATTAGAATTTAATTCAAATCCATCTTTTCTCAATTATCATGGAAATTCATCTTTTAACTAAAATTTCAATACCTATTTTTTTGAATAAACTTGAAATCTTTCTTTTTCTCATTTTAATGAGTGCAATTCAATTATCATGGGAATTTCTCTTTTTCCTAAATAAAATCTATTAAAATTCTTCTTAAAAATTACATAAAAATAACCATCAATTCCTTTAAGCTAAAAATTCCACTTTTCTCATCTAAACATTTGAATTCCAATATAGTAGGAATTCCTCTTTTATCATTTAAACTTATCTATGCAAAAAGATAAATTTAATTAAATTTTTCTCTTAAAATTTAAATAAAAATCTCCATTAATTACTTTGCACTAGGAATTACACTTTCTTCATTTAATTAGTTGGATTCCAATATGGTGGGAACTCCTCTTTTATCATAAAAATTTATCTATACAAAAAGATAAAGTTAACTATATTTTCTCTTAAATATTAAATAAAAATCTTCATTAATTTCTTTGCACTAGGAATTATACTTTCCTTATTTAAATATTGAAATTTCCATATGGTGGGAATTCCTCTTTCATCATAAAATTTTATCTATACAAAAAGATAAATTTAACTAAAATCTTTCATAAATTATACATTATTTTAGCATTCCAATTTTATTCTCTAAATCATTGGAATACATGGATTTCCAATGTCTTGGGAATTACTCTTTTAACATTAAAAAAATTTATCAAAATTTTCTCTTTTTTCTAATTTACTAATTATGCATAATCATAAAAATAAATTTCTTCATGATTACAATGAGAATCATTCAATTAATCTAGGATGATAATTCCTAGAATATGGTAGGAAGTCCTCTTTTCATATTATGAATGAAAATATTTTATGTGTTTATTTTACAAAATTTTTGCCATAGCTCCGCTACTATTATTGATAATTCTCAATTTAATTGAGAGAATGAAGTTTAATATTATTAGTATGATTAGAATGACCACTAATTGGATCATTATCCAATTATGGATTGATTCATAATTTCTCTATGAAATAAATATTATAAAAGCATTAAAAAGCTATTATTTTGGCCTCCAATTAAACATGCATAAAAATTACTTTTGGATTAGAGAAATGCTTCATGAGAAGCTTCATTTGGATTGAGAATAGGTCATAGGAATGACCTTTCTTTGGGGGGAGAGAGAGAAATGCTTAAAAATCATTAAAATTAAGCATAAATAAAAATTTATGTGTTTCTTTATTACAATACATTAAAACATTTCAATAATATTCAAAAGCCATTCAAATTAAAGCTTATCAAGATTGAGAGGGGTTGAGAAGAAAGAAACAAAAATTATAGAAAAAAAGACCATAATCCACTCTTTACCTCCTAAAATGCTTGATTCTTTAGTCACACTGTAGAGGCCCCCAACCAATCAATTGGTTTGGTATGTCATAGGAGTCACCAAGGAAGATTGAAGAGAGAGAGAAGCTCCAATCTCTTCAATTTTGTAGAGGTTTTTAAAGGATAATAGAAATTAAGCTTAGTTTAGAGTAATACCGGCATAATTTAATTCACAGATAATAATACAAAGGAATGAGTGTTTATTCATAGGAGAGGGAGGCCACACTGATTCCAACTGAGTTCTAGAATTTTCCAGCTTCAGTTTGGTTGGATTTGGACAAGTTTTGGACCAGATTGGCTCCCTTTTTGATTTGGTTTGATTTAGGAGAGAGGAGAGAGGAGAGACAAAAATATCCAAATATTTTTGAGTTTTAAACTCATCTAAGCATGTGAAATAGGCGCCTCCTTAAAGGTCTCCCTTTTCCTTACACATGTGTCAAAAATGAATGATTACTCCAAAATATCTCATTTTTTAAATTAATACATACACCATAATTTTTAACTAATAAACCTGGTACTTGGTCAACTCTTCATCTTATGTGGACATTTACTCATTTTTAGGTTTTTTTTTTGTTCTTTGGATTTATCTTGTTCCAACACTTGGTTTAATCTTATTGGTCCATAGGAACCTTAATTGGACCATAATTAAAAATAAATAAAAAATCTGGACCCTTAGGCTAAGGTCTTCTGAATCAATTTTAATTAATTCTAATTGCACCTTGAAAAACCTATTTTGATTTTCGGTTTCAGGGAAACATTTTTTTGATATTTGAAGAATTTTTTAATCCAAAAATATCCTAATTTTGATTTACCACTCTCTAGAATTTTTTATCTCACTAGGTAAAACAAGAAAAAATGATATTTTCTTGTATTAAAAAACATAGAATGATTTTAAGGGATTGAAGTAGATGTAGAGGCTTATTTGATATTCAAGCTGAGGAGGAATCTTACATCCTCTCCCACTTGAAAAATGCGAGATGTCCTCATCTCGCAAAGTGAGGGTAATCCTTCGCCAACTCTTCTTCTTTCTCCCAAGTGGTGTCTTCTAGAGGAAAGAACTTTCACTTTACTACGAATTCTCTGAGGACTCTGCTCCTGAGAATCTTCTCCCGAACGTGAAGGATTTTCTCAGGTTGGAGTACCATCTGGTCTTGAGTTGGAGAGATCAATTGCTCATCATCCAGCACGTGATTCGGACTAGATACATACTTCTTAAGCAAATTGACATGGAATACATCATGTACTTTGAGATGGGGAGGCAGAAGAAGTTTGTAGGCTAGATCGTCCACTTTCTTTATGACAGCATACGGTCCACAGTATCTGGGAGAGAGCTTCTTGTACTTCCCTAAGGATAAGAAACTTCTTTTTGGTTGTAATTGAATGAAGACCATATCTAATTCTTCAAACTCTCTCTCTCAGATCTCTTTTTATCTGCATACTGCTTTTGCCTGTCTTGGGCTGCCTTTATATCTTTACAGATTGATTGCATCTTATTGGTCCATGTCATCAAGCATTTGTCTGGACATTTTGACTCTGATCAATGGGTCAGACCAAGTCAACTGTGGTCTAAGGCAATCTTCTCCATACAAAGCTTTGAAAGGACTCATCCCAATGCTCCGATGATAAGAAGCATTGTAAGCAAATTCGACCAGATGCAAATGACTTAACCACTTCTTGGGTTCCCTGCTACAGCATGACCGAAGGATATCTTCAATTACTTGACTCACCCTTTCCGTCTGGCCATCTGTTTCGGGGTGGTAGGCTGTGTTGAGATCCAAGAAAGTTCCTACTGCTTCAAAGAATGCAGTCCAGAATTTCGATGTGAATTTGGGATCTTGGTCACTTACTATCCTCCTAGGTAAACCATGCAATCTGAAGATCTCCTTAAGGAAAACTCTGGCAACATCCACTGTAGAGTAATTATACACTCAGAATGTCTCACGCAGATGGTGGTAGGACGAGAGAGTACACTAACTCTTAGAATTTGGGTTATTAGCGGCTATATGTAAGATTCCTCCCCAGCCTCTCAAGATGTCCAGCATCTCCCCCTGTAATCAAATCCCTCTTCAGAAATATAAAAGATCTTGTTTCTACCAGTTTTGGCCAAGAGAGAGAAAATTATTCTAGAGAGAGAATATTTAAATTTTAAATATTTTTGGATGGAAAAAATTCTCATCTTATTGAAATAAGTTCCCCTGAAATAGAAGTTCAAAAAGATTTTCAAAAGGTGCATTAGAAATTAAGTATAATCTGTTCAAGAGGCATTATCCTGGGGGTGAAGATTTTTTTCAAAATTTTAAATTAAGGTTCCTATGGACCAATAAGATTCATCCAAATGTAGGGAGGAGATAAATGAAGAAATAAAATAAAAATCTCCCAAAAATGAGAATACTCACATAAGATAAAGAGTTGACTAAGGACAAGGTTAATAGTTAGAAAAGTTTGATATTTAGAAGTAATGATGCATTTTTGACACCTCTGCATGGGGGAATTCCCCTCATGAAGGAGGCGCCTATTTCACATGCTTGAATGAGTTTTTAAACTCCCAAATAATGGGATATTTTTTATCTTTCCTCTCTCCTATTTCAACTAGATCCAAAAAGTGAGCAAAACTGACCTAAAAATGGTCAAAAATTGACCAAATTGATCTGGAAAATTCTAGAATCAGTTGGCTTGGTAAGAAGCTCACTTTTTCCTATAAATAGAAGCCCTTCGCTTTTGTTGAAACTTAATAGTATTTTGCACTGTTACCCTGTCTCTCCCAAGTGCCAAAAACAGTGAATTGTATTCATAATTCATTAGTTTTTGACCTTCCTTCTTCTAGGAGATTGGTGGCCACTCTTGTCTCAAACAAGAGTTGAACCCTCAAACCATCAAGCCAAAGGAAAGCTCTCAAAATTCATTAGTAAGTTGGTGATTCTTCTCTTTTCCATTTATTTTATGGTTTTTATGGTTTTTTTATGCTTTTTGTCTTCTCTAAAATTGCAAGTGATGTTATGCCTCATTGCAAAAGGCATTCCCCTCTCTTTTCTAATAAATCCAACCATTATTTATCCTAGGTGAATGATTAATGAATAAAATAAAGTTTTTCATAATGTTTCTCTTAAATAAGTAGAAAAATGTTATTTTAGAATGATTTAAATACTCTTGATGCATTTCTAATTAATTTTAGAGACTTAAAATTGAAAAATGGTCAGCCATACAAAGGAGGTTATGGTGAAATTTTTCAAAAAAATTAGAAATAAGTTTTATCTTTCATTATTCTAAAAGAGTAATCCTTATGATTTCTATATTCTAAAGTGTCATTTTCATGCATACAAGATGCACTTTGATTATTTATATAAAAGAAAATTAGTATTATTATAAAAATACTACTTTTAATATTATTGATTTTTATGCATAAAAGATTATTTTTTATTATAAAAGTGCTACTTTTATCATATTTGATTTTTTTGCATAAAAGTATGCATAAAAGATTAATTTTTTATTGTAAAAGTGTTACTTTTATCATATTTGATTTTTATGCATAAAAGTATGCATAAAAGATCATTATTTTTATTATAAAAGTGTTACTTTTATCATAATTGATTTTCATGCATAAATGTATGCATAAAAGATTATTTTTTGATATAAAAGTGTTACTTTTATCATATTTGATTTTCATGCATAAAAGTATGCATAAAAGACTATTTTTTATTATAAAAGTGTTACTTTTATCATAATTGATTTTCATGCATAAAAGTATGCATAAAAGATTATTAATTTTTATATAAAAGTGTTACTTTTATCATATTTGATTTTCATGCATAGAAGTATGCATAAAAGATTATTTTTTATTATAAAAGTGTTACTTTTATCATAATTGATTTTCATGCATAAAAGTATGCATAAAAGACTATTTTTTTATTATAATAGTGTTACTTTTATCATATTTGATTTTTATGCATAAAAGTATGTATAAAAGATTATTTTTTAATTATAAAAGTGTTACTTTTTTCATAATTGATTTTCATGCATAAAAGTATGCATAAAAGATTATTTTTTTATATAAAAGTGTTACTTTTATCATATGTGATTTTTATGCATAGAAGTATGAACAAAAGATTATTTTTTTAATTATAAAAGTGTTACTTTCATCATAAATGGTTTTTTATGCATAAATGGATGCATAAAAGATATTTTTTTTATGATGATAAAAGTGTGACTTTCATCAGAATTAGATTTTATGCATAATTAGATGCATATAGAATCTTTATAATTAAATAAGGGTTCTCCTTAATCCTCTGTTTAATTTTTACAAAAATTAGAAAAATGAATAAGTAGATAATGTTGAAAATACAAGTGAATAGGGTGTGTGCGGGAACAAGCCCTTGGTTAGAGGCTGTAAAAGAGAAGATGTAATTGCGAAAGAACCTGTGAAAAGGTGAGAAGAATCTACTGGGAGAGAATAAAGGGTAGCATGAGAGAATTTAGGAAGTGTGGAGTTATTCTAGGAGATATTCAGGGAAAAGAGAAGAGGTGGAGAGAATCAGGCAAGAGGTGGAGATATTCTGGGAGTGAATCATGGAGAAATCAATGGGATTTGATGCTTGATGTAAACTCTATAAATTGAGGCATAGCCCTAATGAGAATTTGCTGGTTTTTGAGTATCCATGCCTACATTAATCTATTTGCTAATTATCCACTAATTACGTCTTAATTATTTGCTAATCACTTTGTTAATGATGTTGATTCTAGTGTTTGATCCACCATAGCTCATCATTATGCTTAAATTTCAACATGGTATCAGAGCCATGCCTAGAATCAATTAGGTTTATGAGCCCATTATTTAATTAATCAAGATTAGTAGATAATTAGAAAATAATCTAATTTTTAGTTATTTTTCACTTCACCCCTTTACCCCCAGCCAGTGGAGGAGCTCTAGCTTCTTGCACACTCACAATTAGGGCAAGCCCTTCTAGCACAAGCTAGCCATCTCAAGCTCTTCAAGCCTATGTAAAAAACGCAACAAACCGCCACGTAGAAGCGCAGATTTTCACAGATTAAGGGTGCCATTTTTCTGAGCTGATTTGGTGATTTCTACTTCCACAGATCAAAGGTCTCTAATTACTCTTAGCCCAAGGTGTATTCAAGCATGCTCTACAAGCTGGTGAAGACAGAATTCAATTTCATCAAGTCTACATTGAGATCCAAGCTCTTCATCAAATCTGTAGGTGACTTTGGTAAAACAGAGATTAAGCTTTCAATATTTGGTCAAATCTTGTGTTTCTTGGCTTAATCCTCTACTAATCATTGCTATTGATGCCATTGAAAGCATTTGAGCTCATTTGAAGTCTAAGGCACCAGATCTGGACTCCCCACATACTCTGTTTTCTGCACACAAAACAGAGCATTAATTTGTTAATCATTGATTAATCAATGCTAATCATTGTATTTTGGTGCAATTGAGGGTTCACATTAACCATTAGGTATCTGATACAGATCCCTATAGCTTCAGATTGCAAATCGGAGTTGGTTTGATACTCCAACCATCCCGTACAAATTGGTTACCCTTGATTTAGTGTAATTTTTGGTGATTTTATGCTGATAAATTTGTTGTAATCATCTATTAAACACCAGATTGAGTTGTAAAAGGGTAGACACTACCCTTGAATCTTGAAATTGGATCAAGAGGTAAGACCCCCTTCACATCACCATGAGTTCAGCACAGGAAATAGCCAAATTTAATGGGGAACACTTTTATACATGGCAGACAAAAACCATGTATTTGCTGATGAGGAAAAATCTGTGGGGATTAGTTGAAGGGAGAGATAAATGCCCAGAGAGAGGGAAAAATGAGTAGAAGAGCAGGAATGAAAAAGCATTGGGACTTATTGCACTCAATTTAAATGATGAAATCATTCATCACATCACAGGGATACAGTGGGCAAAAGATGCATGGGATGAACTCAATAAATTATTTGGTACACAAGCAAAAAATTCAAAGATAAATCTGTTAATACAATTCTACAAATTGGACATGAAGGAAAGTGAACCTTTAATCACACACGAACAAATATAAAAGCATTAAGCAACAGCTAGCAGCTATTGGCAAAAAGGTAGAAGATGATGAGGCACTAGCAGTGCTTCTGAAGAGTGTGGACAAAGGTGATTATGAAAACATTGTAGCAACACTAAAGAATGTACCTGAATTGAAGCTACAAGAGATAGAAGCAGCTCTACTAGAGCAAGAGAGTAAAGGCAAAGAGAAGAAAAGGCTCGACTCAACAGAAGGAGAGGAAAAAGCATTCTTCACCCGAGGAGGATTCTCTCGAGGATGAGGACGAGGAAGAGGTAGAGTAGGAGGAAGGACCTTCACTTGCCACAAATGTGGAAAGCCAGGACACATGGCGAGAGACTGCTATACAGCAAACCCA
This sequence comes from Cibotium barometz, assembly GCF_041138505.1. Taxonomy (NCBI): domain Eukaryota; kingdom Viridiplantae; phylum Streptophyta; class Polypodiopsida; order Cyatheales; family Cibotiaceae; genus Cibotium; species Cibotium barometz. Next base: position 7,563,920 of record NC_141074.1, read on the forward strand.
GTGAAGAAGGAATGACATCGACAAACTTCATGGAGGCTCCAAAGGAAGTGGAGTCGGATCATCTTTTCTGAGAGAGAGAGAGAGAGAGAGAGACCCCACAACCCAATGTAACCTGCCCCAACAAAGTAAAACCACCTCTGAGCCATCGATGATGTAGGCCACGTGGTAGATGTATGTATGAGAACTTTAGTCAAGGTCACGAGCACTTATAGTAGCCGTGGACACATAGAGAGAGAGAGTGTCAAGGACTATGGAGTTTAGGGACTTGAGGCACTGGTCACGGGCTATCAAGTAAGAGGGAAACTTGGTATAGGGTCGAGGTGTGCTAGGATTATTCACTTGAGGGGAGGTGTTGAAAATACAAGTGAATAGGGTGTGTGCGGGAATAAGCCCTTGGTTAGGCTGTAAAAGAGAAGATGTAATTGTGAAAGAACCTGTGAAAAGGTGAGAAGAATCTACTGGGAGAGAATAAAGGGTAGCATGAGAGAATTTAGGAAGTGTGGAGTTATTCTAGGAGATATTCAGGGAAAAGAGAAGAGGTGGAGAGAATCAAGCAAGAGGTGGAGATATTCTGGGAGTGAATCATGGAGAAATCAATGGGATTTGATGCTTGATGTAAACTCTATAAATTGAGGCATAGCCCTAATGAGAATTTGCTGGTTTTTGAGTATCCATGCCTACATTAATCTATTTGCTAATTATCCACCACTAATTATGTCTTAATTATTTGCTAATCACTTTGTTAATGATGTTGATTCTAGTGTTTGATCCACCATAGCTCATCATTATGCTCAAATTTCAACAGATAATATGTGAGAAGAAATGCTACCCTTAAATAATGAAAAAATTCAATAAAACTATCGAAGTCAGAGAGATTGAGATAAATGACTATCTTATTCCTCATAAGAAATTCATGTTTTAGAAACCTCTAAGCAAATATTCGTTGAACGAAATTTAGAAAAAGAGAAATTGAAATAGTATCTTCAAGAGAGATAGTTTAAGCAGAACCTTTCCAGACCCAAACTCAGATTCAGACTATTGACCAAGACCTAATTCCTTTGTCAAATGCAACCAATGACGATGTGCCCAGTTAAGGAAAAATGTACTCAAATATCCCCCACCGAATCTGAAACTAAGTTAAGACTTTTGATTTTGATCTGAGGATTAAGTTAACAGAATTCGAGGAATTCTGTTTGGAATTCACACCTGGATCTAGAAGTATTGAGATACGGATTTAAGATTATTCATGGTTTTCAAACAAAATCAAAACTATAAACTTGCATAGAAACCTTGTTTTCTTAAAAGACTGTCTTACGCCAGAATGTTGGAGGGAGCATTTGGCATATATGTTTATCTAAGGGAAGTTCGATTGCAATAGTAGCTGGCGGGGTGTTCGAGGGAGAGCTCACACGGAAAAGCCTACCGAGGTCTTGACCAGTCTCAGTATGGTTAAAATGGTGCGCTTCCGGTACGATGGACGAGGGCCGATGAAGCGGTCCCTGAGTGAAGTGCCAGGACACCTAAGGAGGATCCTAGAGGGTTCTAACCAGGCGATGCACAGGCTCGCGGTGTCGAGGACACCCATACGTATGTCGAGGAAGATATTGTATGACAGACCAATGTTATTATAATCTTTCACTGGATCTCGTTGTTGACTCGCTCGTCTCAATGGAGAGTCGAGAGTGATACTGTTTTGTGAGAAACAAAGACTCAATGGAAATTTTGAAGTATGACATGTGTAACCAGTAAATTGTTTGTCAATGGATTGTTTTTATTAAATTTTTAAAGAGGAGTGTGTACGTATCTGTTTTCTAAAGCTAAAGTTAAGAAAGGCATTTCAATTATGGGTGGGTGGTACTTGTTTGGTTCCACCGATTCCAGTGGTAGGGTGGTGGCTAACCCATGGGCCGGATGGGCTGGAATCATGGAGTTTTAATAATCAAACTGAAAAATCTTAGGATTACGCTAGGCTTCGAGTAGATAGCTAATGCCCTCATTAATTTCTCGATTGAGTGGATGAACAGCTGTGCCTAATCTTGATTAGGAAAAAAGCGTTAAATTGCTTAGATGATCAAATTATATTAGTGATAGTTTCCTTCTATCTGGTTTATTCAAGTGAAGGATAGAGACTCGCTCGCCATTTTGAGAGTCTTTACTTTCTTGATCCTCTTGAGCGACGTCAGTATATGTGGTTCTGTGGAGGACGGTGTATTAACATCAGTACTAGTCAACGTCAGAGGCTCAGGCAAAATATTTCCTTGGCCATGATTCTGATAAGACTAGGGCTTGTTCAGCACGTTCTACTCTGTGATCATTCACCCATGAACTTCAGAACTTCATGCCGATTTTTTAGACTCCTTAGTCGCTTTATCCCGAGAAATAGAATTAGAGCACCTCTTTGTGTAATGAATCGTGTATACCATGGTATGTCTTCTTCACAGTTTCGCTTCTTTATGCGATTATGACTGAGGCAGTGATTCTAGAGCCGAGCTGCTCTATGTACATATTGCAACTTTTATAAAAATATAAAAATGTTTTCTGAAGAAAAATTCCCTGTTGAATTAATGATTGTTTATGGTGGACGATCTGATAAAGAAAAATCTATTATCGAACATATGTCATAGATCTCCAATAAGATCATTGTCTTGTTTAAGAAATTATTTTTTCGAAACTCTTAAGTCTTAGGATCTCATGGATGATATCAAAATAAAAATTCAATAATATATAAATTTTTGGCAGAGTCATGAGACGAGGAAACCGTGTGGCAAACCCTGCCTCTGAAGATGACGAGCTTGACCCTGATGTTCACAAGGCTCTTCATAGGACTCAGCCAGGACCCTTCAAAGGAGAAGGGGAGAACTTGGGCCAGGCTGTGGAGAAATGGGTGGAAGCCATGGAAGAGTATTTTGACATCACAGGCTACAATGAGTGGAGCAAAATGGCTCTTGCCCGGTTGAAAATAGTGGAAATAGCTAGGGTAGCATGGAGGAACCACTGTGACACCAACCGTCTGGATAGAAATACTCAGTCCTGGAACGACCTAAAAACCTATTTGAGAAAGAGATTTTGTCCTCTTGGATTTTTGGAAACCAAAATGAACGAATTCTTAGAGCTAAAGCAGGAGAGCAAAACCATCGAGGAATATCACCAGGCCTTTGCTCTTCTACTCAAATATTCACCACCGCTAGATGAAGAACAACTCATGGCCAGGTTCATTCGGGGAATGAACGAACCCTTGGACACACTGGTCAGTGTCCATGGCTGAAGCAGTAAGAATGGCAAAGGATTTTGCAAAAGTCTTTGTAGTAAAGGTCCCGCCAAAGCCTGCACCCTCTAACTTTAAAAGATTCCAAGCCCAGGGAAGTACTTCAAACTTTCCACCCCCAAAGAGGCAGCAAGGCCCGAATCAGAATTAGGATGCAGGAAGATTCAAAAGTGAAGGAAGACCCTTCCTCTAGAATACTTTCTCAGGAGCCCCACCTCTTTCAAGAAATCAGAGGGATGAGCTCAGAACTGAAAACCGATGTTTTGGATGCCACGGTTTGGTCACAAGTTAAAAGACTGCCCGACTCCTGCCATGTCAAGGGGACAGGGAAGTCAAGGACCCCGAATTCAGAGACCAACCCCTTCATACTAGTCTAATTAGGGTTCGTCTCGCCCAAGCCAGGGAAACCCCAGAAGAACTCCAGCTCAGCCATCTGCCTCTGTCCAGAGTAATCTCAGAACTCCTTCCCCCCAGAACTGGGGCAACCAAAGAGAAAGAGTTCCACCTCAGATTGCAGCAGCCAGAGTAGTCACAATTTCAGATGTAGTAGAAGAGGAAAAAGGGCAGATCTATGCTGCAATTGAAAATCAAGGGCCTAACCCCCGTCATCCATACCCCAGCAGAGTATCAGGTAAGCCTTTTAAGCTTTTGATTGATTCAGGCAGTTCTCATTCATTCATATTCCCTGGATGCTTGCGTAAGCTAGTCTTAGAACAGAAATCAGGGAAACTTATGCAAGTTAATATATCAAGACAATAGTGGTATTCATTCAATTTTCTTGATCGTGGTGTTTCCACAATCGTAGTGAACAACTTACACGTGGAAGGCCTAGTGGCAGCACATCTGGCAGGAATTGTACATACCGATCTACATCCATTCAATGTAGTGTTGGATTTTACAAAAGAGTTGAAGCCACACGTAGGTATTATCAATTGGGGGTTACTGCTGAGAGCGCCCAAAAAACGGGTGTCTCTCAATTTTGTATTTGAAGCAGACAAGAACCCTGAGAAGGTGGCACAGGCGGTCTCCTACACAGACAGAGAGCGAAATAAACGGCCGTGGTGGATAGCCCCGAAACTTTATGATCTGTTTTTGGCAGATGCTTACACTCATGCATCTGATGTTTTTGCTTTAGGGTATTTATTACAAACTTTATATGACTTTTGGCAGAAAGTACAAGAGTTGTGGATGGACAATAGTTCCTATGAAAAAGTTACCATGGATACTATTATTTATAGAGTCAAAAATTGGATGTCTGCCTAATCGCGCGACGAGCAAAAATCTGTTTTGCAAGTAGTGGAATTTTTTAGATCACTAAATACTGACCCAACGAGGGCACAACATCCTCTTGTAGAGCTATCGGTGTCATTCACCCCTATTTTATAATGATACAGTATCAGGAGATTAAGTTTCAAGAATGGCACTTTGTTTGTCTCTCTTCAAAATTTGATATGTGCCCATTGTTTGAAATATTATCTCATTGAGTCTTTGCAATATCTCTCTCCTCTTGTGGTGTTTAAGTTTATGTTTTCTCTTCAAAATTTGATATGCACTCATTGTTTGAAGTATTTTTTGAGTCAAGTGGATATTTCTCATTGAGTCTTTGCAATACATATCTCCTCTCATGGTGTTAAACTTTAAGTTTTTGAGGGTAATGGTCAATTTATCTTACGTTGATCTTTACAGTTCATTAAAATCCTAAAGTCATTTACGTTCATGTAGATATGGCAGAAGCGCAAGCAAACGAGCATCAAGAGTTAGCCAAGAAGGCATATGAGCGAATGAAGGCCCTTGCACATGGCCTGGCAGCCCGCAAAGCTACGAGAACAGCATGCAGGTTGTCGAAATGGACAAATCCTACTTATGCCCAATGGAAAGACATAAACAAACGCGTAACCACCACAAAGATGATAAAGGAAATATGGCCATGTCTAGATGGCGAGATTAAGAAGGGAAGATGGAAGGTTTCGCGTTGCACTCATAATGATATCAAAATTAATGCCAAGCGCATTTTCTTGGAGGTGTACGGTCGTCCTCTCCATAACGCCGACGCTCAACTCTATTTTGCTAAGATGCTATATGCACAATTTATCCTAGAAAATCCAGTGGACTTCGCCTCCAGAGAGGCCACCGTCAACACCCACGACATACGTGAAGAGACAGTGACATTCACAAGGGAGAAACTTGCTCTCATGGTGGAGAGCGCTGGATTGGAGTTAAACAAGGTCAAAGAAAGCTTAGGGGCACAGCTAGCAGAGAAGGAGAAAGAAGCTGAGTGATTATCTCAAGCGTCAACTCCTTCCCCGGCCAATAGAGGGATTCAAGAGCAGCTCAGAAAGATCAGCCAAGATGTACAGACCATCTCTTTACGTATTGCTCCTGTGCGCCAAGGAAACCACATCTCTCATTTTTTGATACATCCTGATCTTGTGGGGGTTTCTGCTGAGGCTACTAGTTCCTCCACCCCCCAATGTCCTGTATGTTACAAAGTATTCGATGGGTGGAGCGGCCATTATATACTACCCTATGGACACTACTACCACTTAATATGTTTAGTGAGGAAAATGCAAAATATTTCCACATGTGCATTGTGCAGTGTCCCAATAAATCAAGGTTTTTATACAGTGTTCAGCATGTAAACCACCAAGACCTTTAGATGCAACTCCTAGTGCAATTCGCAATTTATTTCAAGATGAAAGCTAAGAAAGACATAAATCCTACTTTTGTATTGATAAATTCTCCAAATACGATCATTTGTACAAGTACTTTTTATGAAATTAATGAAATGACTTCTTCCTCTATGTCAGTATCTTGCTCCAAAATTCTTTCACCGTTTACCCTCTCGTCTGCTAAATTAAGCTCATCTAAGTCAATGTCTAAATTGTCTTCTATCTCAAGGGTAGTGCACGACGTGCGTCCAACATCAAAGTTCTCATCTACTACATCAATTGTACATCCATCTGGGCATATCTTCTTCATACTCTTCGCTTTCAATGTCTCGCAAGATCTTTTCATTGCAATACATGTAAACAAGTTTATCTGCGATCTGCAAGAAGTCGATTGTGAATAGTACTGTGAATATATTTGTACATGCTCCAGTTTCTTTCTGAGCCTGAGTTTGAAGAGCACTGACTTAGAACCTTCATCGCAAGGTTGCGCAATAAAGCATAATGCTCACCACCATTCATCATCCCCCACCACTTCCATGTAGGTTGCTCTTTAGCCATTTGTTGAACAAGGGAGTTGGAAAATAAACCCTCTTTCAATCGAAATGAGGTCATCAGATCCTTTATGCACTTTACACGATCATCAACATTATTATAGAAAGTGTTTACCACTTTATAAAAATCTTGCACCACCTCAACGTTGGACATCAAATCCATATTCAGGATCTAACATGTAAGCAGCACTATATAGTGGTGAATGTGCTCCAATTGCTTTTCCACCACTGAATGCTGTAATTTCTCAGGACACTCCAAACTCTACTGGATAGTCCACCATTGCATCCATGCTTTCCCGAGATTAGGCGCTCTTTGATCAAGACTTCGTACGGCATACATAACAAGCATCATTACATGGTATGCATCCATCACACTGTTCCATCAACTTCTTCTCGTAAGCGTTGCCTTCAAGACTTTGATTTTCTCTTTCACTTTTTCAAGTTGAGTGCTCTCCCAGTCATGAAATGCCATGCATGTAAATGTTTCGCAAACTGCATCTTTATTTCGAAGAAGAGACTCAAAAGTGTAAAAGTGAGTGCAAAACCTAGTCTCCGCTGGAAGCTTTAACATAACTGACATGCAAGGTCGAAAAATATCTAACACTCTCTATCTCTTGAGCATGAATCTCACAAGCTGGCCGAGCATTGTCGACGACTGAGGCAAACCATTTGGTATCATCACTTTTATACTAATATTTTAATACAAGATTCAAACTATGAGTATTACAGCCTACCGGAAAAACATGTGGATATTGTCGCTGTAGGATTTTGGATGCATTCTTGCAATTCTTTGCATTGTCCCCCCATGACGATTTGGACTACATTTTTGGCACCTACTTCCTCTATCACACAGAGCCAATGACTTGAGCAATGTAAGCCCCAGTTTTGATTGAACCAGCAGAATCCACGGCATGGATGAAAGTCTCACCTCTAGGTGAAATAACCATTATATTAATTAATGGTTTTCTTTGAACATTAGACCATCCATCACTTACTATACTACATCTAGAAAGCTCTATATTGCTAAGAATTATTCTTTGTACACGTTCTTTTACTTGCGCATAACATTTTTCTAATAGATCATTTCGCATAGCATGGTACGTAGGCGGTGAAAACCCTGGTCCAAACTCACCAATTTTCTTCCATGCTCTATTCCAATGCTCACTTTCCACCATCATCATAGCACTCCCAAAAAAGTAAATCGCTTCAGCAAGGGCAAGTTGTGCATCATCGAGCTGACCTTGGCGTAGGCTTTCTTGCAATGAAGTTTGACGCATGGGTATATTTCCTACGTCAAAGTTTCGCCTGCAGGAAGATGCACTAGGTAGATTACTTTCTGGTTGCACATTGACGTTCGGAGTACAAGCAGGCGATGTAGCGAGAGTTTGATGATTAGAATAACAGTGTTCTTGCTGCCTTGATACATTAACGGCGGTAGGAGTGTCATGTTTTCTTGAATCTTTCTTTTGAATTTCTTCTCTTATCCACTACAGGTGCAGAGGGGTGGGTACATGACTTTTTCTTCGGTCCGCCTAAAAAGTGTTCTCTTAGTCGAGGTGCTCCACCTGATTTTTACACTCCCAATCTATGAATCGATCACCAATGTTAATTGCATATTGCCACTCTATCCCAGGTGCCTTTTTTTTCCTATTATTTGGAATTTGGACTCTATTGGAGGTATCACTGGATCCAACACTGTCCTCCATCTCAACAAATAACCTATTCAACCAAGCATATAACAATGAATACACAAATGAAAAAACAACAAAGTCACTCACGTATTACAAAACATACATTAGCAGACAAACTACTTCGAAACTATGTTGACAAATACAAAAGATCATCACATAACACAAAACTACTTCGAAACTATCATGCACATTGCACCCCCAATGAAGGATGCCTTTTGTACCCAATTAAGGATACTTTACACAATCAAAGATCTATGCTTGCCCAATACTCTAGTATAGGACAATAGACCTTCTCTAACATTCACAAAGAAAATCAAAGATCTATGCTTGCCCAATACTCTAGTATAAGACAATAGACCCTTGTCTACTCTAAACTATATCAAGTATCAAGAACCAATACAAGCCCCTAAGCAGGACTCTTGGCTCCATCAAACCATTCATAAAGCAGAATGAGGTAGATTACCTACGTAGCTCAAATGCAAAGCTGAATGACTCTAAATTTGTCCCTAAATCTCTGCAAGTATTAGCTACGAACCACACCTTGCCCCCAATTCAAAGAACTAAGGACGAGTGGCTCAATAGCCTTAGGAGTGCCTACAAGGAAAGACGACAGCCCCCCCTAAGATAAGGACGTTCTTCCCAAGAGGACACTTCTAGCAACTCGAGAGCTCTACAAGTACTTTGAGGAGAGATATCACGCCCCCAAAACAAGGACTATCTCCCCAAAAGTTCCACGATGGGTGTCGGGCAGTGTTTATAAATAGAACAGAACCCCGCCGGGGTTCTTTGTTTTCTCGGCGGGCCCGCCGGGATATCTGGTATCCCGGCGGGCCCACCGGGAAAACAAGAAGCCCGGAGGTGTTATGGGACTAGTGGGTTCTGGCGCGCAGGTCATTGCTTAGGTCATGTGAATATACAATGTGATCACAAGTTTTAATATGTTAACAATAGGTTTTGTTAACGTGATCACGAAATTGTGAAGACGTTAATGAAATCCCTGGTGGCCACTCTTGTCTCAAACAAGAGTTGAACCCTCAAACCATCAAGCCAAAGGAAAGCTCTCAAATTTCATTAGTAAGTTGGTGATTCTTCTCTTTCCATTTATTTTATGGTTTTTATGATTTTTTTATGCTTTTTGTCTTCTCTAAAATTGCAAGTGATGTTATGCCTCATTGCAAAAGGCATTCCCCTCTCTTTTCTAGTAAATCCAACCATTCTTTATCCTAGGTGAATGATTAATGAATAAAATAAAGTTTTTCATAATGTTTCTCTTAAATAAGTAGAAAAATGTTACTTTAGAATGATTTAAATACTCTTGATGCATTTCTAATTAATTTTAGAGACTTAAAATTAAAAATGGTCAGCCATACAAAGGAGGTTATGGCAAAAAATTTTAAAAAAATTAGAAATAAGTATTATCTTTTATTATTCTAAAAGAGTAATCCTTATGATTTCTATATTCTAAAGTGTCATTTTCATGCATACAAGATGCATTTTGATTATTTGTATAAAAGAAAATTAGTATTATTATAAAAGTATTACTTTCAATATTATTGATTTTTATGCATAAAAGTATATTTTTATTATAAAAGTGTTACTTTTATCATATTTGATTTTTTTGCATAAAAGTATGCATAAAAGATTAATTTTTTATTGTAAAAGTGTTACTTTTATCATATTTGATTTTTATGCATAAAAGATTATTATTTTTATTATAAAAGTGTTACTTTTATCATAATTGATTTTCATGCATAAAAGTATGCATAAAAGATTATTTTTTATATAAAAGTATTACTTTTAACATATTTGATTTACATGCATAAAAGTATGCATAAAAGACTTTTTTTTATTATAAAAGTATTACTTTTATCATAATTGATTTTCATGCATAAAAGTATGCATAAAAGATTATTATTTTTATATAAACGTGTTACTTTTATCATACTTGATTTTCATGCATATAGAAGTATGCATAAAAGATTATTTTTTATTATAAAAGTGTTACTTTTATCATAATTGATTTTCATGCATAAAGTATGCATAAAAGACTTTTTTTTATTATAAAAGTGTTACTTTTATCATATTTGATTTTTATGCATAAAAGTATGCATAAAAGATTATTTTTTATTAATAAAAGTGTTACTTTTATCATAATTGATTTTCATGCATGAAAGATTATTTTTTTATATAAAAGTGTTACTTTTATCATATGTGCTTTTTATGCATAGAAGTATGCATAAAAGATTATTTTTTTTATTATAAAAACAGTGTTACTTTCATCATAAATGGTTTTTTATGCATAAATGGATGCATAAAAGATATTTTTTTAATGATGATAAAAGTGTGACTTTCATCAGAATCGGATTTTATGCATAATTAGATGCATATAGAATCTTTATAATTAAATAAGGGTTCTCCTTAATCCTCTATTTAATTGTTACAAAAATTAAAAAAATAAATAAGTAGATAATCTGTGAGAAGAAATGCTACTGAAATAGTACCTTCAAGAGAGATAGTTTAAGAAGAACCTTTCCAGACCCAAACTCAGATTCAGACTATTGACCAAGACCTAATTCCTTCGTCAAAATCAACCAATGACGATGTGTCCAGTTCAGGAAAAATGTACTCAAATCCCCCACCGATCTGAAACTAAGTTAAGACTTTTGATTTTGATCTAAGGATCAAGTTAACAGAATTCGAGGAATTCTGTTTGGAATTCACACCTGGATCTAGAAGTGTTGAGATACGGATTTAAGATTATTCATGGTTTTCAAACAAAATCAAAACTATAAACTTGCATAGAAACCTTGTTTTCTTAAAAGACTGTCTTACGCCAGAATGCTGGAGGGAGCATTTGGCATATATGTTTATCTAAGAGAAGTTCAGTTACAACAGCTGGCGGGGAGTGTTCGAGGGACAGCTCACGCGGCAAAGCCTGTCGAGGTCTTGACCAGCCTCGGTATGGTTAAAATGGTGCGCTTCCAGTACGATGGATGAGGGTCGACGAAGCGATCTCACTGAGTGAAGTGCTAGGACACCTAAGGAGGATCCTGGAGGGTTCTGGCCACGCGATGCACGGGCTCGCGGGGCCGAGGATACCCATACGTATGTCGAGGAAGATATTGTATGATAGACCAATGTTATTGTAATCTTTCACTGGATCTTGTTGTTGACTCGCTGGTCTCAACGAAGAGTCCAGAGTGATATTGTTTTGTGAGAAACAAAGACTCAATGGAAATTTTGAACTATGACATGTGTAACCAGTAAATTATTTGTCAATGGATTGTTTTTATTAAAGTTTTAAAGAGGAGTGTGTGCGTATCTGTTTTCTAAAGCTAAAGTTAAGAAAGGCATTTCAATTATGGGTGGGTGAGTACTTGTTTGGTTCCATCGATTCCAGTGGTAGGGTGGTGGCTAACCCATGGGTCGGATGGGGTTAGGCTGGAATCATGGAGTTTTAATAATCAAACTGAAAAATCTTAGGATTACGCTAGGCTTCGAGTAGATAGTTAATGCCCTCTCATTAATTTCTTGATTGAGTGGATCAACGACTGTGCCGCCTAATCTTGATTTAGGAAAAAAGTATTGAATTGCTCAGATGATCAAATTATATCAGTGATAGTTTCCTTCTATCTGGTTTATTCAAGTGAAGGATAGTTTCCTTCTATTTGGTTTATTCAAGTGAAGGATAGTTTAGATTTTGATCTCGTTAGAAAACTCGTTAAGAAAAATTCAAAAAGGTGGAACCGTCCCTGCTTTCCGGGCATGGAAAATTTTCCCGGTTTCGGTTTTCGGAGTGACCACTAGCCTAGTCTCGTGCCCAGATATTCGTGGGCGAGGCCCCGAGTGAGAAACCCTGCCCCGCGCATGAGGGGACTACTTCCGCTATCAGCTACTACCGAGAATCCGGTGCGCGGAGGGGACAGAGGGATCTCACAATGATGGCTATGGAATGATGACCTGGATGATGAATCTCCATAGTCATGACTCATTACCTAGGAAGATGGGAAGTACATCTCATGTGGGCCTTGCTCTAGGCATGGCTTGAGGGCGTTTCATTTGTGGTGTTGCCATTGTATTTCCAATGTTTTTTGGTCCCCCTCCTTTCAAAGCTAAGGTGGGCATCTTTACAAGAGAGGAGACCATGTTGGCTTATTGTCCCACAAGAGGAGGGGGTTAGGGTTTTGCATGGCCATGTTTGTATGCCTTTGCCCCATATCATGAGGTCTCTACACCCCCAAGACCAGAAGCTATTGTGCTCTCCACACCACCAGCAACTTTTCAAAGCTCCTTGTTCTTTGTAACTTGGCTCTTATATAAATTATATATGAAACTTTTCTATATTTACAAAAAATGTGTCCTGAGGAGTACATCACTTTTACAAACAACGTTTAAGGACACCATTATCAAAAGACATCATGTTTCTTGTAATTTGTCATCAATATCTTTGTTGTTGGTGCCAACATTTTTACATCATTTTAATACTTAAGCTTCACAACAATGAAGAGTGAGCACATGATGAGGAGATCAATATCCATTCCATTTTCTTTGCAAAAGAGTTATGGGTACATCGATCCAATCAGTTTATTTATTATGAGATTGGTATTTGATTATTCTGAGAGATCAGTACACAGAATGACCAGAGTTGGGATACAAGAAAGCAAGCTTGTTCCTCTAGAGATCCATTGTAACTATTTTCTCTCTTCAAAAGAAAAGTTCTGACAAAGTTTTAAATCAACATTTAAAGGGCTCCTCGTTTCTATAAACCAGCATTTAAAGGGCTCCTTGTTTCTATAGAAATCATCGAAGCCCTAAACAAAGTCTTTACATAAACACTACCTTGTTTTTGTAGAGTTGCAAGTGCCAAGAAGAATCAGTCTGTATAGCGGCTTCACGATTGAGGAGTGAGCTCATGATGAGGGGATTGATATTCAATTCTAAGTATCATTTTATTTAAAGCGACCAAAGTTGTAACATAACAAATGGCAAGCTGTTCCTATAAAAACACACACACACTCTCTCTCTCTCTCTCTCTCTCTCTCTCTCCACCATAGAAAGGAAGGAGGACACAATTTTGGATATTGAAAGCATGATAAAGGGATCACTTTTTTAAATCATTCAAACCCTAAGCATTGTCTTCATCATCATGGACTATAATAGGCTTAGCCATGGTTTATTTTAATGCCGGAACTTATTGAGAGTCTGCTTTTCAAGGTTTTATTTTTTCTTAGATGTGTTGGGGGATCTCTACCACTTGTGCTCATAAGGGTCGTAAGTTAAGAGTTGCCGGTTGGCAGCGTCCATGTTGTCCCTCATTTGCATCACTTTCTCTTGGTCATGTATCGAAAGATCCTCCACGTCCTGATAAAATGAGGCTGAATCGTCACCCCTCAATCCTCTCGCACGTGCAGCGTGAGCGCTTGGAAGCGTGGACGCGAACAGTAAACACACCACTACTGCGATGACTGCCGCTATCTTCTTCTTCTTCATCATCAGCACAGCCGCCATAATTTTGTTAAGAAAATAAATGAATTTCTGCACATATTCAGGGGGAAAAGAAATGAATAAAATGTTTTTTCTTTATAAAATTTGATTGCCTGCACACTTAATTAGACGTTAACAGCAGCTACATGAGAACTACTGTCGATTTGATCACAAAACTGCAGGAGTTATCTTTGAAGATCAAATCCGGCTTAACCAACGAATTAGCCAAGGTGATTATTATGCACATGCGCAAATCCATGATTTAATACACCTTACTTCCGTAGGTCGATGTTATAAAGGCAAAGAGCAGCAGATTAAAAAGATAATTACCTGTTCAGATTGGAAGCCAACGAGGAGGGAGGGGACTACCTGCAAGTATGTATTTTGGGTTTGAGAAATGAATGGAAAACTGTGCGACACAAAGAAGAAGAAGAGCTTCTCCTTGTTAAATAAATCGGGGACTAGAAGCGCGGAAAGACGCATTCAAGTAGATTTACTCAGTCAAAACGTAGCCTCTCCTAATTTAACGTGATCACGTACTAAACTGCTAATTAATTAAGCAAGGAGTCCTCTCCTTGTAGGACTCCAACTCGTTCACAATGCACATACGTCCCCTCAAACACCCCGCGCATGACACATGCTGGCTTAGAAACCATGCATATTCACAAAGGGCGCCCGCCCATCATGTGTCCACATTCACGATGGGCGCCCTCCCACCATCACGGGTCACAAAGGGCCCCCTTACGCGTGTTGTGAGACGCATTCCAATTTCTCCTGTGAAACATGATCACATTGGAAGTTTTCAATTTTAGGTTTTGTGCTTTGTGAAACATGATCACATTGGAAGTTTTCAATCTCAAGTTTTGAAATGGCCATCGGAATTTAAATCCTACGATAGATTTTACAACCCATCTTAACCTTCGGATTTCAAGACATCACATCACTTAACACTCAATTTCACTTCATAATCTAAAGTCTTTTTAACAATAATAGACTGTCCCAAGTTTCTAAACTTTAAAAACATGTGTTCTTGATCACCATACATCCAATGGAATATCACTACGTAAATATCATCTTAATGAGATCTATTTACAAAGCTCACTATTTGGGATATGAGTATTTAAGGCATAGTGAAAACAAAAACCTTAACCTTTACTAGGTTTTTTTTTTGGTTGCAAATAATACGCTAGGTTTGTTAGCGAAATAGGGTCTAGCATAGATTAAGGCATAAAGAAGTGTGGATTAAGCATGGTGATTAAGCTAATGATAATGATTAACACAGGTGAGAAGAGCTTGATGCACATAAGAAGTGAGAAAAATAGCCAAAAGAGTTGTACTTTTCATTTATTAGTGAAAGCCTTTTATAGGCACCAAAATACATCAAAATAAACTCTCCCTGTGTAGGATATTAGTTACTCTAAAAACCTATGAACCCTGGTGCACTCCTTTGTTGATGTTGATGATTATTTGTTATTTCTAACACTCCCTCTTAAAACGAAACTATCCATCACTTAAGACATGTGGATATGAAGCTCCTTTTGTGCTATACTTTCACCACCTTAGTCTAGACATGTTTGGATTTACCAAGCTCTTTTTGGTTTGGTTTCACCAACGTAGTCTACTAAAGATTTACGAAAACCTATATTGCTAAATAGCCTTAATCATGTATTAATAATGAGGTATAGTGATCATGGATTTGATACCATGTTGGTAAAATTTTGTTTAGTAGAGATTAGGGTGGAAAGAAGTGTAGGATAAGCATGAGAATAAGCTAATAATAATGATTAATACAAGTGAGAAGAGCTTGATGAACACAAGAAATTAGCACAATAGCCAAAAGAGTTATACTCTCCATGCTAATTGTTGAAGCCTTTTGTAGGCACCAAAATACATGAAAATAAACTCCCTATTATGTGCAGTATCAGTTACCCTAGAAACCTACGAACCTATGTAGGCACCAAAATACATGAAAATAAACTCCCTATTATGTGCAGTATCAGTTACCCTAGAAACCTATGAACCTTGCCGCACTCCCTTGTTGATGTTGATGGATGGTTATTTGCTATTTCTAACAAGATTTAAGGTTTCTTTTAACCTTTCCTATTAGTTATAGTATTACAATTATCACAGCTAGTCAACACAACATCCATCTTTTAGTTTCATCTCTTCTCTACTCGTATTACAAATGCATATTCTCTGAATGGGTGATGGAATAAAGAATAATAAGTAAGGGTGATTTTCTACCTAAAGAGTAGCAAACTTCATGAGGATGGATTTGTCAAAACAAACAACATCCGACAGATTCGAGTTCAAAAACAAGGGAGTTATGGCAATGTACACTTCTAGCATAGGAACAACCACTAGTGGGGGGATTAGGGTTTAAATAACTAAAGATGTGTAGCGAGTCAAATCTACTTACAATTTATTTGATGGGAGGCTTCTACCATGGTGGGGTTCTTTTTCTCATGAGGTATGGGGGAGAGGTGAAATAATTCTCTCAAAAGGATTGTTTAAGGACAAACCATCAATCATATCTTATTTTAAGGCTCCACGCCAAGCATCATCAAGGCCACAAGTGACCCCAAGCTCCCATCATAAAATTTGCACATGAAAGTATCCCATTATGGTCTATAAGACACGAGAATCGGGTGAAAAGAGAATAGATGAGATCAAAGGAGACACATACAAACCCTAATTTCTCTCATTAATCCATCTCACATAATGTGAGAAGCTCCATAGCTAGCTTCATTCTCCTTCACCAAAAGCTCCATAGCTAGCTTCATTCTCCTTCACCAAAATCAGCACATTCTGCAAGTGATAAGTTCACACATAACATAACCAGTACTAATTTCCACACACACTTGGCTAGTTGGGCAGCACAACCATTATTATCCACACACCACTAGACTATTAGTCAAGTAAATCAAGTTGCTAATCATCTTTTTGTGCATAGTAAGATCATCTAACTCATCAGCAAGATCAGCCTTTAGCTTTATGATTTGCTCTAATGGTGTCGCCCATAGGCTTGCATCCAGTCATGCCATACTTTACTAACATATCCAAGGCATATTGCCTTTGCACTAAACATATACCGTGTGATGTCTTGATAACCTCTATGCCAAGAAAAAGTCTTGATTCTCCCAAATCTTTGGCATGTCAAACTGGCTACTTAATGATGCCTTCACATTGGCAATGTCATTCCCACAATCACATGTGACTATCAAGTTATCCACATAAATGACAATCACCATAATAATGTTATGTCTTCTTCATATATAGTGAAGAATCTAAATTTTCCACATAAAATCCAATTCTTATGAGATAATTGCTACTCCTATCACTCCATGAACATGGTGCTTGCTTCAGCCCATATAATGCCTTCTTCAATATACATACATGTGTGGGAAAATATGGATGTACATAACCATGTGGTTGCTTCATAAACACCTCTTTTTGCAACTCTCCATTCAAAAAAGAATTCTTGACATCCATTTGATGCAATTCCCACAGCCAATGAAATCACTGATCTATGGTAGCCATCTTAGCCACTTTGTTACGTGCACATTATATGTGCATATACTAGGAGGCTAACCCACCCTAGGCATGTGAGCATGGGAAGATGCTCTAGTAGGGCCATTAGGAATTTTTTGGACCCAAAGAGGGCCTCTTGGATTAACTTTTGATTAGGAATGGACCAATAGGAAGAGGGCTGGGTGCACATTTTTTACTTCTTTGACCCTAGGGGGCCTAGGCTTTGGTTTGCTAATGGGGCCTAATTACTACTCTTGTCCCCCTACCTCTTGGTCCCAAACTTAGAGGTCCCCCCACCTAGAATCGCGCAGATGAAAAACCCTAAAAATTGAACATTTTTAATTTTTTCCCAAAAGTGTGTTTTTCCTCTTCCCCCCAACATACTCTAGGTTTGGAAAGCTCATTTTGAACCTCTTTCTTTCTCTTCTAAGCTCTCCATTGCTACAGAAACTCCATACCTCTCAAGCTCTCTCTCCTTGTCAAGCTCCCTCAGTCTCAAGCTCCCTCTCCCTCTTTCTTCCTTTTCTAAGCTCTCCATTGCTGCAAAAACTCCATCCCTTTCAATCTCTCCCTCCTTCTCAAGCTCCCTCCCTCTCAATCTCTCTCTCTCTCTCTCTCTCTCTCTCTCTCTCTCTCTCTCAAGCTCCCTCCCTCTCCATTGCTGCGCAGAAACTCTATCCCTCTTTAGTCTACTCTAGGTTGAGGAAGCCTATTCTCAAACTCTAACCCTCTTTTAAGCTTTCCATTGCTGCACTGAAAACCCTGAACTTTCTCTCCTCTCCACTCTTCTATTGTAAAACAAGCTTTTCTTTTCCCTTCTTCTCTTTTCTTACCACCATGGCCTCTCCAGTAATGTGAGAAGACCTAGGGAGAAGGCGGAAGATCTTGTGCTGCATAACACAAGAGATGACAATGGAGTTCTACATCATTGGAAGGGGTGGCTACAAGGCTTCAAGCATACTAAGAAGGAAGGACTGGTTGCCATAGTGCAACATGTGTATACCTTTGGAGACCTGTACATTCAAGGCCAACAACCCAGGTTTCCTTCAAATTGTCAGTGTAACATAAACACAGCTTTAACAGCATGCTAATATTGGATTTTTTATTTCAAATTTTCATATGATTCTCCATTTTCTTATGTCTCTCTGCAGATATTTTTCCCTCTAATTATGTTGAGGAACAACCACTCCAAAGCCTCACTGGAGTTTTCTATGCTATGCATGCATCCATTGGAGAGGCAATGTTTGTATCTCAAAGCCCAAGTGATCTTGTACTACAGAACAATATCTTTTTCTTTTCTCACTCATATTTTGTATATAAAAAACCAAGTTTATTTGGCAAGCTAGAAGAGATCCCCAACCCCCCCCCTTAACAATCCCGAATGGCCTAAACCTGATGCTCAGACCATCTTATTCTTAAAGTTTAAGATGGTAAGTGATATCAAGACATCACTCAAGTTTTCAAAGGCATCTAGGTCAGTAGGGCTAAATTGGTTTTGTCCTTTACATGTTTTTGTGCACATGTTCAATTCCATGCCAATGCACCAAACAAAAATAACGTATATTTGTGAGGAGGTACGGTCTGACCTCATTCAAGGATTACTAGGAGAGGGTTGGGAGGTTAATGAGGGGTCACATCAAGGTGATGTGTACAAGTGCAAGGTAGTAGATTCTATAGTGTCTTTCTGGTTCTTGAAGGCACACTCTATTTTGTACATGCGTCTGCACTACCAAAGATGGATGCAAAAGCACGGGACATGGATCCCACTTCAAGCCTTAGAAGAAGAAATTATGCGTCTGCACTACCAAACATGGATGCAAAAGCACGGGACATGGATCCCACTTCAAGCCTCAGAAGAAGAAATTATGCTTATTGAGGTAGCTGTGATGATGCAAAATGGATGGATTGAGCAAGTGGTAGCAAACAAGCATTCGAGCCTAATAGACCTGTGTCAACACTTTAGCATCATGGGCTTTGACAATGTGGAAGAGTCAAGTTTCAAGTTGATGAGAAGAAAGGTATATCTGATTCCACTGCATGTCTAGAGTTAGCCCTTACATTTTCTGGTTATTGTGCCACTTTCTATATTTTTACAGATTGGGAAGCATAAGGAGGGGACAACCATGGTCTCAAAATCATGGCAAATGGGGGACCTTGAATTTTCAGTAGCAAGGTGCATAGCCCTACCAACACATAGTAGGCATGTGGAAGAACTTGAAGATGAACTGAGTATATGGGAAAATAGCCTCTGTTTTGATGCACGTGAGGGGCAAGAGTTTCAGGATCGAGGTGAAGGCAATGACAAGCTTTCAAGTCAACAAGGAGATGGAGATCAACATGAAGTAAATGTCACAAGAGGGGCAAAAAATGAAGACATTATAACAATTTTAGATTAGGTGACATGCTTGTAATTTTGTAGAAGACTCTTTTTTAACCAATCTTTATTTAATTGAAATCTTAATATTTTTGCAAACTATAATTTTTTTGTCTAGCGGTCTAGTGTGAAAAGGCCAAACTTTAAATTTTAACTATAAATAGCCAAAGGTGCCTTCTTTCTCATTTTCACGCGATAGAAACCAAGCACGAGCTCACACTATCTCTTTGCATTCACATGGCTACCCACTTTGACAACTTCTGTGAGTTCCTCTCCACCGCCCCGTGGGTGGGTGGGCAAGAGCGAGCTCTTTGTCATGTTCTCTCGTGAAGTCGACTTTGAAAAGTCACTCACCCTTGCATCCCAACATTATGAGACACAGATTTCATACATGGAGCACTACTTGGCTCCCCACTCCATCTCCTTTCCCCATTGCCCTAATGATCGAAGGGTGCCTGTTGAGCTACTTAAGTACATTCAACAATATGCCCGCCCCTACTACATCCAGCACCTTCAACGCTTCATCGACATTTGCATCCCCGCAGGAGCTTACTGTACCTTCAATAAGCAGGAGGTGAAGAGGTTGGGAAAGGGCAATTTAGGAACTAGGTTCCTCTAGTGGCTCGCCACTTTTGCGTTCCTCATCAGCAGCTGATGAGGATTTGGATGAGGAGGTAGAGATGCCTGCATTGCAGTTTTGGCAGGGTATTTGAGGGATGACAAGGAAATGAAGGCAGTAGGAACGAGTGCTAGTGTAGAAGAGCAGCTTGCATCAGAGAACTTTCCAGAGGGTGCACAATATGCAGCTAAATAGCCCACTGTAGTAGAAGATGCGGGGCCATCTTCCCCACACGAGGAGAGCAAGGTGCTGCCAGAGCTTGAGATCAATCTCTTGAGCACCATTGTGGTGGAAGGTGAAGAATACTTATTTCTTCATGACCTTGAAAAGACAGCTGGCTGCTTGAGAATGGATGAATGCTTGGACATTATATGCACGCGATGTGAGGTGGACCTTGATACGTCCAACCTCGGTCCTCACCTAGATAGTGCTATATTACCCCTTGGAGAAGCTATGGCAGAGACAGTTGCTTTGGTCAACGAAACTATGGTTGAGACCACGGAGCAAGCCCTAGTTCCCAGAGGAGGAATTCACAACCTTACAAGACAAGCTAGAGACTGAAAAGGATAACCTTGCTGCTGCTGGAGTAATGGAGGAGACCAAAGCACCAAAAAAGGATGAGGCTAAGTCCTCGATTGACCTCTCCGCCCCCACCAGCACTTTAGCAAAAGAAGACATTGAGCAAGAGGTAATAATCGACCTTTTACAACCTAGAAACATTTGTAATTATGTATAGGGAAATATTTTGATTTTTCCTTTGATTGCGGAGGGTGGTTAAAATTGACGCATTTGCTGGGAGAGGCAGCGGCAGTAGAGACCAGGCCAAGGTCCATGGACATGATGCTGCGTTGGCGCACTATCTTGGTCGACTTCCTGTAGATGGCATCGCCATTATCCATAGGGACTACACCCCTCAATCTGCCTTCACTCTCTTCTTTTTGAAAGCCCTCTCTAAGGTGCTCTGTGTAGCCTCTATGGCACAGAGCACCAAATGTATAGTTCTGATTAAAAAATCCCTTGCCTTCGATGTTTTTGGTTCTGGATTTAGGGGTAAGCTTCTTGCTCGTATAGGTATAGCCAAAAGCATAGGCATAGAGGATCCTCAAGAAATAGCCCAATCACTCCTTGAGCACACTCTGGGCCAATAACAAGAGAAGGAAGCTCAATATTGTAAGAAAGCTTTTTTAAAGATGATGTATCATTTCTTATTATGAATACAATATTATGAATACAATACAATTTTTGCAAACTTATTTTCATCAAGTATATCATTGTTTCTTCTAGTTTGTACCATCAATGTTTTTGTGAATGCATCAGAAATGACCCTGGGAGCCTAGGGGAGTAATGCCAGAACAGTGCAAATTTTGAGCCTGCACCGCTGCTGTAGAGCCCAAATTCGCACTGTTTTAGCAGAGCTTCCCCAGCCCTTCAGGAGCAATTCTGATGCATTGGATGATAAATAATGTATTTTTACACATGATTAAAGGTATTTTTATCTTGTAAATTACTGTTTCTCATAATCAATGTACTTAACTTGATTATAAATGCATCAAAAATGATTCTGAGTGGCTGGGGGAGCAGTGCCAGAACAGTGCGAATTTTGAGCCTGCACCGTTGCTGTAGAGCCTAAATTCGCACTGTTCTAGCATAGCTTTCCCAGCCCTCCACAAGCAATTCTGATGCATTGGATGACAAATAATGTATTTTTATACATGATTAAAGGTATTTTTATTTTATAAATTATTATTTTTATAATTAATGTACTCAACTTCATTATAAATGCATCAGAAATGATCCTGAGTGGCTGGGGGAGCAGTGCCAGAACAGTGCAAATTTTGAGCCTGCCCCGCCGCCGCCGCCGCTGCATAGCCTAAATTCGCACTGTTCTGGCATAGCTTCCTCAGTCCTCGGGGAGTAATTCTGATGCATTATTGGATAACAAACAATGTAATTTTACACATGATTAAAGCTGTTTTTATCTTATAAACTATTGTTTCTCACAATTAGTGTACTCAACTTTATTATAAATGCATCAGAAATGATCCTAAGTGGCTGGGGGAGTAGTGCTAGAACAGTGCAAATTTTGGGCCTGCACCACCGCTATACAGAGCCTAAATTTGCACTATTCTGGCATAGCTTCTTCAGTCCTCCAGGAGCAATTCTGATGCATTGGATGACAAATAATGTAATTTTACACATGATTAAAGCTGTTTTTATCTTATAAACTATTAATTCTCATAATTCGTGTACTCAACTTCATTAAAAATACATCAGAAATAATCTTGAGTGGCTGGGGAAGCAGTGCTAGAACAATGCAAATTTTGAGCCTACACCGCCCCGCTGCTGCAAAGCCTAAATTCGCACTGTTCTGGCATAGCTTCCCCAGTCTTCCAGGAGTAATTCTGATGCATTGGATGATAAACACTATATTTTTACACATGATTAAAGGCGTTTTTATCTTATAAACTAATATTTCTCACAATTAAATGATCTTGAGTGGCTGGGGGAGCAGTGCCAGAACAGTGCGAATTTTGAGCCTTCACGCGCCATTGTAGAGCCTAAATTCGAACTGTTCTGGCATAGCTTCCCCAATCCTCTAGGAGCAATTCTGATGCAAGTGGATGACAAACAATGTAATTTTACACATGATTAAAGCTGTTTTTATCTTACAAACTATTGTTTCTCACAATTAGTGTACTCAACTTCATTATAAATGCATCAGAAATGATCCTGAGTGGCTGGGGGGAGCAGTGCCAGAACAGTACGAATTTTGAGCCTGCACCACCGATGCAGAGCCTAAATTCGCACTGTTCTGGCATAGCTTCTCCAGTCCTCGAAGAGCATTTCTGATGCATTTGATGATAAACACTATATTTTTACACATGATTAAAGGTGTTTTTATCTTATAAACTACTGTTTCTCACAAATTAGTGTACTCAACCTAAATTCGCACTGTTCTGGCATAGCTTCTCCAGTCCTCCAGCAACATTTCTGATGCCTTGGATGATAAACACTATATTTTTACACATGATTAAAGGTGTTTTTATCTTATAAACTACTGTTTCTCACAATTAGTGTGCTCAACTTGCATCAGAAATGATCCTGAGTGGCTAGGGGAGAAGTGCCAGAACACTGCGAATTTTGAGCCTACATCGCCCCATTGTGCAGAGGCTAAATTCGCACTGTTATGGCATAGCTTCCTTAGTCCTCTAGGAGTATTTCTGATGCCTTGGCAAATGAGACACTCCATGTTAAACAAACATGATGACACCGAGACATTGTAAGAGAAACTTAAAATTTGAATTATCAAAAGGTTACAAATGAAAGCCAGATAGGCTTGTTATAAAGGGGGGTTTGAAACAAAAGAGTTGCTTCAAAAAAAAGACTAACATCTAAGATCTCTAGATCGTGTCTCGCTCGCCTCAAATGCACCGAGCTAGTTGCATGTCCTTGGCAGAGATGGTAATCCTCTTTGCATGTATTGCAAGGAGGTTGGTGTCTTTAAAAAGCCCAACAATGTAAGCCTCGGAGGCTTCTTGCAATGCTTCAAGTGCAATCCTCTGCACACGGAACTCTGTTCTATATCGTTGGAGAATCTCCTTCACTATGCGAGTAAAAGGGGCTCTTCTTATCAGCAACTTAGTGTTCCTCTGATAAAACTTGATTTCTTGTAGAGCCCTATGCCCTTGGCGCATCCTTCTCCTTGGAGCTCTCTTAGTGCGTTGGTTGGGACTTCCTTGGCTTGAAGAGCTTGACCTTTCTACGCTTGCGCCATGCACTTGCAGGAACCTCCTCTTGGTCTCTCTCATAGTCTGAATCCTCCTCCTATTGCTATGGTACCTATGTATCAAGTTCCTCCCGGGTAGGTAGGGCACCCTATCCTGGTAGTAGGGTCTTGCCACCTATGGTGCTGCGCAATGTAGGAATGTTTTCACTAACCCAGTCAAACTGCTCATCATTGGCCTCTCTATCTTGATCTCTGAGGTGGCTGCATTATTGTGGGGTCTTCTTCACATGCTTGCTCCCACTAAAAGGGCCTGCATGTGTGTGCGTTGGTGTGGGAGGAGGGTTGGACTCTGGTGATCCCATTGGGCATGTCCTAGAATCCAAGGGGTCACTCTCTTCCGTGGTGTTGCCATTATGTGGTCATTGGGTGCCTTGCACTGTGTTTTGTGAAGGCATGGTAACACGTGCGGTGTTCTTGGTGCATGTCATATCCATGTACAACTATGCTAACGTGGTGATGTGCTGGTGTCCTTACGTGGGTGTCTACGTAGATCTTGAGCTCAAGCTCTCTAAAAAAGTGAAATGAAAATGAAGTGAGAAAAGGAACTATTAATAGTTTTTTTAAGGGGGTCAACACACATTCGGAAAGTTCCATTCTTCTTCTTAACAAGAAGGACTGGAGCTCCAAAGGGTGAACTACTAGGTCTAATAAGGCCTCTTTCTAACAAATCCTCGATTTGTTTTTGGATTTCTTTTTGCAAATTGTTGACTCTATAAGGAGCTTTACAAGGTGGAGAGTTGCCTGGCAATAAGTCAATACTATGGTCTTCAGGCCTAGACTTAGGTAATCCTGGAGGTAAATCTTCCATAAAACAATCCCTGAATTTGGAGATATAAGGATCAAGTTTTAGACTTTTGGATTTGTTAAACTCAGCGCTAAGCAGGTTAACCCAAACCATATAAGTCTTCTCCCTAAGAGCTCGCTTTGCTTGAGTATGACTCAATAAAGGGCTTGTCTCTCTCCTTTGACTAGACATTGGAGGAAAATATTTTCATTGTCCTTCCTTACACAAATACTATGTGTATCATAGTCTACAATAGGGTTGTACATATGTCTCCAAGGCATACCCAATATTACATCTACGCCTTGTAAAGGTGCAACTAAGAAATCCCTTTTTTCTGTTAAGGAATTGAAGCTTAAAGTTAAACCTTTCACCTCTTGCATGCAATTATACTTGGTTCCAGTAAATGTAGCTTTAACTCTATAATGTGTAGGTGAAGGTTGAATGTTTAAAGCTCTAATTGCCTTTTCAGAAATAAAGTCATGAGTACTACCATCGTCATACAAAAACAATAACTTCATGCTCATTAATTTTTCCTTTTATTTTGAGTAGCGAATGAGCTTGAGGCTTACCATCTGCTTCTGAATAGTCAGGGTCAGAGTTACCCTCTTGCTTGAGCGATTCATCTTCATTGTCGTCTCCTTCAAGCATATTGACTCGTGCCGCAGGTGTCGGATTCTTTGCACGTTCTGGGCAATTTGGTGCTATATGTCCTTCTTTATGACATCAAAAACATTTGATTGGAGGACCTTTAGGCTTGCCACCGTTGATTTTCTTTGAATTTGATTCGCCTTTGACCATCTCATTGCCTTTGTCAAACCCTAGCTTATGAAAATTTCTGAAGCATGAAAAGGTTTAGAAAAAGGTTTAGAGTGGTTACTCTCAAATGACTTGACCTCTCTAGGAAAACCATTTTTGCGTTCAAAATTTGTTGCCAAAGATATAGCTGTAGAAAGTGAATGAGGTCTAAACATATTCACATCAACCCTAATTGTAGACTTAAGACCCGAAATGAATTTCCTCTTTTGGTCCTTCTCATTGACTTTCTCCACAACCTGTACCTGTAGTAATGTATTCCAAAACTTCTCCACATACTGAGACATGCTTTCTTTTTCAAGTTGATGCAATGTATCCCATTGATGCCTAGCTTTAGATTTAAATTGTGAAGGTAAGAAATGCTTTTTCACTAGCCTTTGAAACCTTTTCCATGAATCCAGTTTGTCACGTCCTTGCTTGATGATGCTGCACCATAAAGCTGCACTATCCACCATGTGATTAGCCACACATTTAATCTTGTCCTTCTCGGAAGATTTCTCCCTCGAAAAGTAGTCATCCAATTGACTAAGCCATGCCAAAAGGACTCGAGCATCTTTCTTGCCATCATAATTCTGAAATGAAAAAGCTTTACGACTGATTTTAGAATCTTTCCATGAATTTTGTGCTTGAAGTGTAGCATTGACAGCTCTTTGGATGGTGTCATCTTCGTCATCATAAGATGGCAAAGAATCACGCTTGCGCCTTCGACTCGTGTGCTGTCGCTCCAATTCAATTTGCATCTCTCTCTCTTCTACAATTTGTTGTTGTAGAGATTGGAGTTGCTTTTGAATTGAAGGTGGAATAGGAAAATTTGCCATAGTGCTCATGCAAACAATGTAAATAAGTAAAATTGATATTATTTGATGTATGTAAATAAAGAAAATGATTGTACTTATCTCAATTCTCCTGCAATTCAATTTGTGCTGAAACTGAACAAAGACTTTGGTTCAATGGTTGGGTCGAATTCCCTTCGTTTCGCACAAGTCCCGAACAATTCCGAGTGATTTAGGAGACTAGGGCTAGTCGAAATGCTGAAGAAATAATTTTTTGCACCTTGAACACTGCTCAAACAATTTTGAAAACTTGGCCAAACCTCTGTAATAATTTTTAAGAATTTTTAGAATTTTTCAAAAATTATTTTGGAATTTTCTGGCATTTATTTAGCCTTTTTAAGCCTCTTTGAGCCCTGAAAAATCAATTTTTTGCACCCAAAAATCTGAAAATTACAATTCTTTGGAATTTCCCTTGAAATAGGAAAATAGGTAGTGTGAAAGCTCCAAAAGTTGATGTGACATGCATTGGGCTTGGGAAAAGTAGAATTGGGTTAAGATGAAGATTTGGGCTTAATTGAGATTAAGCAATTAGTAATTAATTAATTTTTTTTAATCTTCTTCTTCTCACGTTTTTCGCCGTGAGGCTGCGAATCGGTGCATCATTGCTTGGCTTCTTTTTTGATTAATTTACAAAGCTTGTAGCTCACAGAACATGCAGATTGTCAACTATAGGATTTTGGCAGCTTTTGAAATCTGAGCAAACCACATGAGGTTTTTGGCTATGGGGAATCCATCTGTACAGTCAGATCTGAAATTCATGAAGCTTTGAGCAAAACAACTTTTTGATGAAGAAGAATGGTTTTGGGAAGAGGTAAGTGGGTTTGAGAAGTAGAGCTAGTTTGAGAATTTGAATTTTTGGTTAAAGATCACAAACCCTTCTTTTTCCCACCACCCACCACTGGTTAATAGCCTACAACTTTCTTGAGAGTTGTGTTGATGAAGACCTTTCCCACCTTTCCACAAATCTCCTAGCCCAAGCTTTGATACCACTGAAAACGGAATCGTTCTCTAGGATAGCTTGTGGAACACTTGACATATTCAACACATAAATTCAACCATGAAAACACATGCTTTGCAGGTTTCAACAAAAATCAAATAAATTAAACAAAAACATAGCAAACATAATACTTAGCTCCAAGACAAACATGCTGGGTGCAATCTTCCCCCCCCTTGTGCGTGGCCTTCCCTACACAAGAGTATTTTTATTAGCTTTCAACCAAAAATAGGCCATAGCCCCCAAAAATATACAAATTGTGCTTTTTGAGAGCACGACACTCTTCCACAACAAAAATAGTGTCCCAAAAATTGGGGCTAGGGTAAAGCCTTTAGGCTTTAATAAATTCAACATTATAAATGTATTTTTCCCAATGTATCAAAATGGAAAAATCAATTACTAAGGTTACAAGCTACGCTTGTAAAAATAAATATGATGCGCATAAGAAACATTCTCCTCGACATTATTCATCAATCCTCGTAATCTTCATCACCTGAAAATATAAGCCTAATTAATAATTAAATTAATATCACAAATATTAAACAGGCACAAACCATCACCAACTCATGACTACCAGGCGTAAGTACCCCAGGAATCACCCTGCCATACAAACCTAACTGAAATAATCATAGACAGCCCCAAGCATACGTCATATACCACATGTATTAATATTTATAGTGGTGTCACCCACGATATTAACCTAGCCGGCATGACGCAAGAGTAACCTAGGCGTCCCCAAATTACTCAAGAGGGGAAAATAATATTCTTAGAGAGGACTTAAAATATATTCTCATGACAAGAGATGAGGATGACTAGATATAGACCTGACATTGGGCACTTGAAAGTTTTTGGTTATGTGGCTTATGTACCTGTGCCTAATGAGAAGAGAAGAAAATTGGATCAAAGGCATAGAAGTGTGTATTCATTGGGTATGCACAAGACATGAAAGCATACAAGTGTTACAATCTAGTGACATAAAATAGATCCTTATTAGTCATGATGCAATATTTGATGAGATGGCTAGTTGGTATAAGAAAAGTGAGAATGTCATGGTTGATGACATTGATGTCAATGTGGATGTACACTTACCCTTGGAGGAGTCTACTAGTATGTCTAGGCCATATGAGACATCTAGTAGTGATAATGTGAGTCCCTAGTCAGGGAGATTAAGACATGATGTGAGCGATGAGAGTAGTGCATTGGACGAAGGCAAGTAGAAGGTTGAAGGAATTGGCATTAGAAATGCAAGTTATGAATCATCTAGTTCGGAGAGTCTTGATGATGAGTTGGGAATTCTAGTGATTATGACTCCAAGTGTGAAACATGATAGGTATGTAGTACCACATATTAGAGCTCATGAAGCTCGTAGTAGTGACCCACAACCATTGAGGAGGTCACAAAGGGTGAGATATCCAATGCAGAGGTTGACATATAGAGGATATGCTATGCATTATGCATATATGGCATCTATGGTAAAGCATGTGGAGTAGCCTATTTGTTTTGATGAGGCTATTGGCAAAGAATCTTGGGACAAATCTATGGCTAAAGAGATGGATGCATTGTACATAATGACACATGGGATTTGGTTGAGTTACCAAATAACAAGAATGTGATTGGTTGTAAATGGGTTTATAAAGTCAAATGTAAGTCGGATGGATCCGTGGGTGGAAAGATATAAGGCAAGGTTGAGTTACAAAATGACAAGAATGTGATTAGTTTTGTAAATGGGTTTATAAGGTTAAATGTAAGTCAAATGGATATGTGGAAAGACATAAGGTAAGGTTGGTCACCAAGGGTTATGCATAAACTCATGGACTTGATTATGATGAGACATTTAGCCAAGTGTGTTAAAACCCTAAAGATCTCTCTAGCTAATCACTATGCATAAACATGCATAAACCAGGCATATACTCATCCACCCAACCACCCCCGATCCCAAGGGTGCACACATAAATATAAAGAAGTACTACATACCTTACCTTGGTGTCCCATACCACCAAGAGATATGACTTTATTCCAGCAACACATAGCTCTAGCATGAAATGGCAAGAGAGTAGATACAATGCTCTACACAAGAGAACATTCCTTGAGAGTGCCCCATGCCCCTATTATATACGAGGGCCCTCAAGTGACTCTTGACTCTCCAGGCATATACTCATCCACCCAACCACCCCCGATCCCAAGGGTGCACACATAAATATAAAGAAGTACTACATACCTTACCTTGGTGTCCCATACCACCAAGAGATATGACTTTATTCCAGCAACACATAGCTCTAGCATGAAATGGCAAGAGAGTAGATACAATGCTCTACACAAGAGAACATTCCTTGAGAGTGCCCCATGCCCCTATTATATACGAGGGCCCTCAAGTGACTCTTGACTCTCCATTTCCATGTGTGACCGTTGGTTGCTTAACCCTAACCTTAACCCAAGGTTAGACCTAACCCTTGTCATTAGGAATTTTTTGGACCCAAAAAGGGCCTCTTAAGGATTCCTAATTTTAAGGGATTAGAGCTTAAAAAGCTAGGCTTAAGAGAGACAAAGGCTATGATGGCCCCTATTTTTTACCTTGCCACATCAGCCATACCCCCTAGTTTCACTTTTTAAAGGGAATATTCTCATACTCTCTCTCTTACTTTTTGACTTTTCTCATACTTTCTCTCTTACTTTTTGACTTTTCTTATACTTTCTCTCTTACTTTTTGAAATTTTTATCTTCACTCTATAAATTGAATCTTTCTTGTTAGTTTGAAATCTCCTTTCTCATTAACTCCCACCATATCTCCCTTCCACACATCAGCAAAACATTCTCGTATTTAGGTGGGCCCCAAAGAGTGAAATTTTTTTTATTTTTTATTTTTTTACATTTTGAGGTGGAAAAAACACCATCCAACCAATATGTATGATAAAAATAAATTTTTCCCTCCAGAAAGCTTGTAATTCAAGGGTCACGTTGTCAGAAGCCTGTCAAGAGCCAGTACATCCATAACTAGCTGTCAGGTCCCCACAACCTTATAAACATAACTAACTGTCAGATCCCGAAATTGTGGGGACCCCAAAAATTATTTTTTTAAATTTTTCTCATAAATGTAATTTATTGATGAAAAACTCCATGTTAGTATATTTGTATATCAAAAATATCATTTTCTACTTAGAAAAATGGATTTGTGTTAAACCTGCAACATCAAAGTTTTAACAGTCTCACTCACTCACTCCCTCTCTCTCTCTCTCTCTCTCTCTCTCTCTCTCTCTCTCTCTCTCTCTCTCTCTCTCTCTCTCTCTCTCTCTGCTTTAGCTTCTTCCTCTCCTTAGCTATGAAGCCTTGACTTTTTCTAATTAAATTCTATTGTCATGTATACAACACATAGTTTATGCACAGTAAAAAAAATAAAATGGTGTTTTAACCTTGACTTTTTCTAATTAAATTCTCTTGTCATGTATACAGCACATAGTTTATGCGCATGGTAAGTTGTACAATAAAAAATAAACTGGTGTTTTAACCTTGACTTTTTCTAATTAAATTCTATTGTCATGTATACAACACATAGTTTATGCGCATGGTGCGTATTTCATGAACAAGTATGGATCGCTCGACATGTGGAGTACCCAAGGGATGGAGAAATCACATTATAAAGCAAGAGGGGTTTATTTCAAAAATACAAGACATGGAGGTGGAGCTTCTGTAGGAGGAACATGTACAAACTATCTACAAGAGATGTTCAATTGGTTTTATCACACAACCTTTGGAAGGGTATTGGTTAGGGAGCGGGCGGCCCAACAATCTAAGCCTGCACAAGAGGCACGCAAGGCTGTAAAAAGTCATGCTCGGCTGGAATGGTTGCAGACCAATGCTCCCCATAGGCATGGTGCTTGTTGGCATGCACGAATGAGGAGACACGAGAGGCGTTGGGTTGTGCACGCACCAGCATAAATCTAAATGTAAGAAGGCTAAGAAAATAAGTTTAGTTAAGTTTTTTGACTACCGAGCATTGAACAAAATCACTGTCAAGAACAAATACCCTATCCCTAGGGTAGATGACTTACTTGATAAGCTTAGAGGTTCAAAGGTCTATAGCAAGACACTTAAAGCCGGGTTATTATCAAGTACGCATGACTGAGTCAGACATATTCAAGACTGCATTTAGAACCCAGACTGGCCATTATGAGTTTTTGGTTATGCCATTTGGTTTGACCAATGCTCCAGCTACATTCAGTCGTATGATGAATCGCATTTTCCTAAAGTTTCAAAGCTTTGTTGTGGTGTTCTTTGATGATATTCTTGTTTTCAGCGAGAATCGTCAAGAGCATGAGCAACACTTGGAGCAAGTGTTTAACCTTTTGAGAGAAAATGAATTGTATGTCAATCCTGAAAAGAGTTCTTTCTTTCAAAAAGAGATTGAATACTTAGGCCATATAGTGTCAGCTGAAGGAATCCGTGTGGATCCTAAGAAGATTGAGTGTATAGCCTCTTGGCCTACACCTCGAGACATTCATGACCTTAGATCTTTTCTAGGTCTATGTAGTTACTATAGGAAGTTTGTCACAAGAATTTCGCTTATATTGCACATCCTTTGACGGAACTCCTCAAGAAAACTACATTTTTTCATTGGACCGAAACTCAAGATAAATCTTTTCTAGTACTCAAGGATGCATTAACTCATGCACCAGTTCTTACACTACCTGACTTTCAAAGACCATTCTTTGTGGTAGTAACTGATGCTAGTGGCAAAGGTTTTGGTGCTGTGCTTATGCAAGACAACAATCCTATTGCCTATGAAAGTCAAAAACTAAAACCTGCTGAAACAAATTATAGTACATATGACAAGGAATTAGCAGCAATTGTGCATGCCTTGAAGATTTGGAAGCATTACCTAATGGGTTCAGAATTTCTTATCAAGACTGATCAACAAAGCATTAGGCATTTGCTTTCACAACCCCTTATTTCAGATAGGCACATCAAATGGGCATCTTTCATACAAAGTTTGCAACCCATGATTCAATACCAACCTCGAAAGGAAAATGTTGTTGCCGATGCTTTAAGTAGAAGACCTCATATCAACAACATTTCCGCTATTGAAAGTGAACCATTTGTACTTATGAAAGAAACTTATGAAGTAGATCCAGATTTTTCTCAGATATGGATCAAATTGCGTGAAAACAATTGGACACCTCAAGGAAATTATTCTCATAATGATGGCTATCTTTTCTTTGAGAAAAGATTATGTGTTACTCAACCCTATAGACAACTTGTCTTGGAAGAGATGCACCAACCACCATTCATGGGGCATAGAGGAGTTTTCGCAACACTTCAAGTAGTTTCTCAAGAATTCTTTTGGCCTCATTTGAAAAATGATGTAGCAAAATTTGTAGCTAATTGTAACATTTGTCAAGCAATTAAAAGCTACAAAGGTAAAGCCTTGGGATTGCTTATGCCTTTACCCATTCCAGACCGACCATGGGAACAAGTGTCTATGGACTTCATTACAGGCTTTCCTACTACTTCCAGTCATCATGACATGATTTGGACAATAGTGGACAGGTTTAGTAAGCAAGCCTATTTCATTCCATGTAAAAAGACACTGACTTCTCAGCAAGCTGCGACCATATTTGTCAAGCAAATCTTTGTTCATCATGGTCTACCCAAAGTGATAGTTTTTGATAGAGATTCCAAATTTTGTAGTCACTTTTGGATTGCTCTTTTCTCAAACTTAGGCACTAAGTTAAATTTTTCTATGACTTTTCATCTTGAATCAAATGGACAGACCGAAGTCACGAATAGCACTATCTTGGATATGCTTAGAGCCTATGTTTCCCAGCAACCTAGTTCATGGGATAAGTACATATATCTACTCCAATTTGCTTATAATAATACTCCTCATTCTGCTACTGGTCGAGCACCATTTGAGATTATCTATGGTAGAGCTTTGCCTATTCCGGCTACTAGACTCTCCCATAAGATTGAAGCTGCTGACCAATATACTCGAGACTTTGATCGCATTTTATCTAAAGTGCGTGATTGTATTGCAAGAGCTCAAGAGAAGTAACATTTCAAGAAAATAGGAAGCGTAAAGATTTTTCAGTCCAAGAAGGTGATTATGTACTGTGGAAAAATTCCCTGCAGTTAAACTTGCACCTAGATACTATGGACCATTTAAAATTATTGAAAAGATTAATGATGTGGCCTATAGACTAGAGTTGCCATCTAATTGGAATATTCACAACTCTTTCCATATTCATCTCTTAAAACCCTTTCGAGGAACACTTCCTTCTCACCCAATTTATGAGGAACCACCTCTTGTTGAAGGAGAGGAAGAAGTCTTAGTTCCTGATGCTATTATTGATCAAGAGACGACAACAACAAGAACTGGGAACCAATACATCAAATATCTTTTGACATTCAAAAACCATCCTCAAGTAGATGCAAAATGGATGCCCGAGAAATTTTTCCGAGCTTATCCTGAGATCCTTCGTTCTTTTCAAACCCAACAAACTTGCAATTGAGGGCAATTGCAAACTCAAGCAAGAGGGATGTCATGAGAATATATTTTAAGTCCTCTTTAAGAATATTATTTTCCCCTCTTGAGTAATTTGGGGACGCCTAGGTTACTCTTGCATCATGTCGGCTAGGTTAATATCGTGGGTGACACCACTATAAATATTAATACGTGCGGTATATGACATATGCTTGGGGCCGTCTATGATTATTTCAGTTAGGTTTGTATGGCAGGGTGATTCCTGGGGTACTTACACCTGGTAGTCATGAGTTGGTGATGGTTTGTGTGTGTTTAATATTTGTGGGATTAATTTAATTATTAATTGGGCTTATATTTTCAGGTGATGACGATTACGAGGATTGATTGAATAATGTCGAGGAGAATGTTTCTTATGCGCATCATATTTATTTTTACAAGCGTATCTTGTAACCTTAGTAATTGATTTTTCCATTTTGATACATTGGAAAAAATACATTTATAATGTTGAATTTATTAAAGCCTAAAGGCTTTACCCTAGCCCCAATTTTTGGGACACTCTATTTTTGTTGTGGAAGAGTGTCGTGCTCTCAAAAAGCACACTTTGTATATTTTTGGGAGCTATGGCCTATTTTTGGTTGAAAGCTAATAAAAATACTCTTGTGTGGGGAAGGCCACGCACAAGGGGGGGGGAAGATTGCACCTAGCATGTTTGTCTTGGAGCTAAGTATTATGTTTGGTATGTTTTTGTTTAATTTATTTGATTTTGTTGAAACCTGCAAAGCATGTGTTTTCATGGTTGAATTTATGTGTTGAATATCTCAAGTGTTCCACAAGCTATCCTAGAGAACGATTCCGTTTTCATCTCTGGTATACTCTCACAAATAGTTTTTGTAGGTGTCTTTTTCATTAACAAGTACACTGATGTTGCACATTCTTCTACCCAAAACTAATTTGGTATACTCTTCTCATTAAGCATGGCTTGTGCTATCTCACCAATGACTCTATTCTTTCTCTTAGCAACTCCATTTTGCTAAGGTTTATACCTACATGTAAGTTCCCTTCTTATTCCATGATCTCTCAAGAAATCATCAAATGCATGTGAGGTGAACTCACCTCCAACGTCTATCCTAAAAAATTTGATCCACTATCCATATTGCTTCTCAACATATGCTTTGACCCAAATGCCTCACCTATTTCCTTCAAGAATTATATCCATGTCATTCTACTATAGTCATCAATAAAGGTGACATAATACCTGTAACCATTTATGAATAGGGTTTATACTAGACCCCAAATATCTCTATGAATGATTTTCAAAGGCCTCTGCTAATTTGACCATCCTTTGGAAATGGAAGTCTTGCCTACTTCCCAAACTAGCATGCATCACATACATGATTGTTTCCATCATACTTGAAGCTTGGTAAACCACCAACAATCGCTTTGGTTTGCATAGACTTTAGCTTGTGGATATTCACATGTCCAACTCTCTTATGCCACATATCGATGCTATAGGTATGTGAAAACATGGCAGATTTTAACTTTGGATACCTACATCCAAATGAAATAGTCTTCCTTTCTTTTGTCCAATGATCTTCATTCCCATGACCTACATTTCTAGAGAATGCATAGTTACTATGTTGAATTTTGCCACCACACAAATCATTTTGCTTCTTATAACATTCCTTCAATGTATGTTTAACCTTACCACAATAGTGACACTCAATGCCATTTTAATATATTGCTGTTGAGGTTTCCATCTACCTTTTCTTCTAGAATTTGATCTCCCCTTGCCTCGGGAGTATGACTCTCTACCTCCTTGTGCATCATACAAGGGATGAAAATTATGTTGTTGTTGTAGTGCTCTATCTTGCCAACCTCAGGAGTATGACTCTCTAACTCCTCATGAACCATACAAGGACTTAAAATTATTTTGTTGTTGTGGTGGTCTATCTTGCCAACCACGTCCACCTATACATCCTCTAGATGAGGATCTTCTCCTACTTCTTGCACCTCTATGTGTGTAAATTACCTAGTCTCTTTCATACCTAGTGCTACTCAATGGTGTAGCTAATCCACTCTTCAACTCTTTCATAATAAGGTGAAATCAACTCTTCAAAGTCTAGTTGATCACCACTTCTCATAGTGATAAAAGTGTCAAATGATTTATACTCCTTGCTAAAACCTTTCAATGTAATAGCAACCAAATCATCATCCATTGGTGCATTGATGAATGCCAGTGCATCTGCACATGCTTTAATCTCCTACACATAATCATGAACACTCCTATTGTTTCGTATTATGCTGTGTATCTTTTGTTTCAATTGGATCTTCCTTGCCTTTATGTTGGTGTCACATACATCTTCAGCAATATATCCCATGCATCTTTAGGATTGTTTACAGACATAACATTCCAGTTGTCACATAAATCGAGATTTAGTAATGCAAAACCTTAAATACTCTTTTCGAACAATTCTTATGTGCTATAAGTTGTGCCAGAGTTGCAATAATTGTGAGAACCCTTAGCTCTACCTCTTTACTTATCCCCGAATTCCAAATCCCTTTGCCTTTTAAGAAGTTTGTCATCATG
Organism: Cibotium barometz; assembly: GCF_041138505.1. Taxonomy (NCBI): domain Eukaryota; kingdom Viridiplantae; phylum Streptophyta; class Polypodiopsida; order Cyatheales; family Cibotiaceae; genus Cibotium; species Cibotium barometz. The sequence goes on from NC_141074.1 coordinate 7,600,377, forward strand.
CGGTACTTCCAAATCTGGAAGTTATTTCTGTCAAGATTTTCACACCAACAATTTTATCAAGATCATCACTCATCTTGGCAAACACAATGCGTCAACAAGCACACTCAACCAATCAATATTGTTACCAATGCAATATAATGCTAACTGCTAATACATACACATGCACAAATCTTGTCAATATAGTGTCAACACCACTTGTCAACACCACTTGTACATTCACTTGCTCAATGAATTTTTTTTCCAAAATCATTCTCACACCATGTAAATGTCCACACTGCACTCCCATATGCTCATTGTCTCACACCATGTAAATGTCCACACTGCACTCCCATATGCTCATTGTCTCCATACATACACATATAGCTGTATTAGACACAACATCGAGTAGAAGCCTAAAAATTATCGTGCCAAATTTCTATAAGCTCCAAATCAATCCCCTCTTACAATAACCTATAAATCATCTTCTCAAGAGATTTCCAAAACCATGTAGCAATAGAAAATGCTTTTACCAATCATATTGTATACATTATACATCAACGTTTCAACTAAATGTTGTAGCAGGCATCCCAAATATGCACCCTTATCTTTCTCCGTCCATAACTTGAGTTTTAGAACTCCAAATCCAATGTTTGAGTAGTTTAACGTAAAAAACAAGTTTTATGTCCGTTTTTGCGGTACAATTGGTTTCTAAGCATCATGGTGAAAGTTATCATTGGTCATATGTTTGCAAATTAGCATATTTCATTTGCTTACATTTCCTCTTACAAGCTTGAATGGAGAGCTTCAACTTTGCTTGCTTTGGCTTTCATACCTACAATCTATAAGGGGAAGGGTTAGTTTAACTCAACTTTTGGCAAACTCACTTCTCCACATCACATGAATCTCCTAGATCATATTCCAAGTGTTAATATACTTATGCCTTAGGAAGCTTGTATGTGTATCTCTCTCCGTGTTCTAATAAATGACATCTCTCCGTATGCAGGACATCACGTGACTCTTATTTTCTCACTCTCTTCATCTCTCTTTCTCGCTTGATCTCTTCCCATGTGCAGAGGATATCACGTCTCTCTCTCTCTCTCTCTCTCTCTCTCTCTCTCTCTCGTGCTCTCTCATGTAGGTTTGAGGTGAGTGTGTGTGTGCTTGGGGTGGTTAGGGGGCCATACATTCTAAGATTCTATGCTCTAGGGTAGTGGGGGGGAGGAGGTCAAGCAACAGGGGAGGGTGCCAACACCAAGCAAAGGTGGGTGAGGGCAACAAATCACACACCTAGAAGAGTATGAGGTGAGAGTTATGGGTGCATACTTAGGTTAAGACTAAGGATAACCTTAGTTTACGAAATAATGAGCCGTGGATTTTTTCTCTCTTCCTCATGTTGATATGATAGTCTCTCCATCCTTGTCTCTTTGGAGTTGACTCTCTCTCTCTCTCTCTCTCTCTCTCTCTCTCTCTCTCTCTCTCTCTCTCTCTCTCTCTCTCGGGATTGTTCCTACGATGTTAAAAGAGCTTCTTCAAACGGTGTGTGGGTAAATAAACAAAATCGGCTGACCTTTCTATCACCCAATGTGTGGTAGATTGGTTAGCTCATGGAGTTGTTATTCAACACATCTTGTGTTCCAATCTCACTCCCGTCAGATAGATCATATTTGGTCTCTTGGGATTGTTCCTACGATGTTAAAAGAGCTTCTTCTTCTTCTTCTTCTTCTTCTTCTTCTTCTCTCTCTCTCTCTCTCTCTCTCTCTCTCTCTCTCTCTCTCTCTCTCTCTCTCACATGTGTAGTATGTTTTTGATTGCACTGCAATCCCCCTCCTCTCTTTGGTTGGCTTGATCTTTGGCTATAGAAGGAGAGGTTGGTGGGAGCATGGTGATGGAAGACGTGTTGCATTTTCATGAGAGGGGAATGACCTAGGAGAGACCTATGGAGAGGATGCCCTCTAGGAGAGACCTATGAGAGGGTGTTCAAAGGTTACCCATGGGTGCTGTGATGGGTTGGTTAAGGGATAATGCCAAGAACACAAAGGTCATGGGTTCAATCCCTACCGAGTATGTGGATTCAATCCCTACCGCGACCACACTCCTGAGGTGCAAAGCCTATGGAGAGAGGACGCACTAGGAGAGACCTAGGAGAGGGTGTTCGAAGGTTACCCACAGCTACTTTAATGGGTTGGTTAAGAGAGAATTCCAAGAACACAGAGGTCATGGGGTTCAATCCCTTCCAAGTGTGTGGGTTAAATCCCTACCCACCACACTCGTCAGGTGCAAAGCCTATAGGGCACTTCTTTGAGTACCCTGAGCCCTCTCCTCCAATGCAACATTTACAGGCTTTAAAAAAAAGGTGTTTGGGGGTGGATTTCTTGAGGTTCCACATGGTTCTCATGTAACCATTGAGGGCTCTTAATAAGTAATTTGAGTGATGGATCCTAGTACTTGACCCGCATGCTACTACTGCTGCAATGCACTACCCACTTAGTACTACGCTGCTAGCATGTGGCACCATGTGGCTAGAGAGGAGCTCTTAGACCTGGCACACGATAGATATGGGATTAGTTTCCCACATTGTTGCTTGAGAAGGATGCCACCTATAGTGCTTCCATATGGTAGCTCACCCCCTCTCTTGCCACCATAGGCACCCCTAGGCCGTGCTCTCCTCCTACCATGTGGCAGAAAAAGAGCATGTGTCAGGAGAGAGTATGCAAGTCATGGACCCACACACTATGGCCGAGTTACAAATGTAGAAACAAAATGCAGTAATCACCTCAAAATAATATTTTAATTGCACTATGTACCAACTTTGTGAGCGTATATTCGAATGTGAGTGACTATGTGTGAATACACTCATAGTGCGATTTGTGCATATGTTTTGTTGGGATGAACACTACTATAAATATGTATGTGTACATGTGTGTGCACATTCATGTATGTAGATTCACACATCTCTCTCTCTCTCTCTCTCTCTCTCTCACACACACACACACACACACACACACACACACACACACACATGCGTATGCACCCAGACATGTACCCTCTCTCTCACACACACTCTCCTTTGCACTACTACAATATAGACCCTTATGCTCAGACAGTATACATGTGTGTGTGTGTGTGTGTGTGTGTGTGTGTGTGTGTGTGTGTGTGTGTGTGTGTGTGTGTAAGTTTGTGCGTGTGTGTTTATGTGTGTGCACTCACGTGGATATGTATGTATGTATGCGTGTGCATGTGTGTGGTAGCTATGTATACGTCAACTTTGTGTGTGTCAACTATGTATACGTCAACTTTGTGTGTGCACGCGTGCATGCGAGTGTGTGTGCCTTTATGTGTCAATAGTGTGCACACATGTGTCTGTGTGAGTGCACCGTCAGGTAGTAAAGACACCTTAATGAGGGCAGCTCATGCTACCCTCATGCTTAAACTGTGTGTGTGTTGACTATGTGTGTGTCAACTTTGTGTACACACACGTGTGATTATGTGTGTTGCCCCATGTGTGTGTGTACACAGATGTGTATGCACGTGTATGTCTTTGTGTGTGCATGTGCACAAGAGGGTATGGGTGTGCATCTATGTTCTTGTGTGTATGGATGCACGTGTGTATATACGTGTATGTGTGTATATATGTGCCCATACAGAAACACTTGTGTGTGCATGTGTGTGTATTCACCTATGTATATGCATGCATGTGTGTGTATGTCTATGCACATACAAGAAAACTTATGTGCACATGTATACGTGCACATGTGCGTGTGTGATTGCACACTCAAGTGTGTGCATGCATGTGCATGTGCATGTGTATACATGTATGTGCAAGTGTGTGTGTGTGTGTGTGTGTGTATGTGTTCAAGTGTGTGCATGCAAGCACACAAGTATGTGTGTATGGACACATATGTGAACACACATGCACGTGATGTACATATGCATAAAGTGGTGTATGTGTCAATTCTATGTGCAGGTGTAAGTGTGTGTGATTGTGCGTGTGTCAATTCTATGTGTTTATGTGTGTGCACACACATGGAAGTGTATGTGTGTATATGTGTGTTTTCACTAAAATATATATAAATATAATATGTGTGTGTATATGTGTATCGAGTGTGTGCGTGCTAACTCTATGTGTGCACGTGTGTGTGTGCCTTTATGTGTCGATATTGTGTGCACACACATGTCTGTGTGAGTGCACCTTTATGTATTAAAGCCTTAATGAAGGCATTTCATGTTATCCTTACACACTGAGACTGTGTGTGCATGCGTATGATTGTGCGTGTCGCATGTGTGAGTGCAGCATCGTGTGTGTATTTATGTGTACATATGCTTATGTGTATGTGTCTCTATGTACTCATATGCAAGAGAGTGTCTGTGTGCATGTGTGTGCCTATGTCTATGGATGCACACATGTATATATATACACGTGTGCACATGCACGTGCGCTTGTATGTGCATGTGTGTGGATATATACATATACATGTATGTTTGTGTGTTCATGTTCAAGTGTGTGCATGCACCTATATTTGCATGTGTGTACAAGTGTGTGTGTGTGTGTGTGTGTGTGTGCAAGCGTGTGAGTGTGTGCATGATGTGCACATGTATGTGTAGGCACATGTGTGGATGTGTGTGTATACACATACATGTGTGTGGTTAGGTGTGTGTCAGGCATAGAAAGTGAGGCAATGTAGAGGTTCTTTATGCCAACCTTTGTTGGTTGGGAAAATAGCATAGACCCTTCAACATAAGGTAGTGGGTAAAAGCGATATGCACCTTGTGAATGGTGGAATGAGTGCTAGGACATGATTTACATGGGTAGATAGTGGTTCGGGTCTTCATGGCAAAATATAAGAGTATGGCCCATTGTTACATCGTGATGCTGAGAGATGAGGCATCTTCGTATGCCGATGTGCTTGTGTGTGCATATGCTTATGTATGCATGTGTATGTATCTCTATGTGCATGTACACAAGAGAGTGTGTGTGTGCATGTACATAATAGAGAGTTTATGTGCATCTATGTGCCTATGTGTGTGTGGATGCATGTGTGTATGTACATCATTGTGTATGTGCATGTGTGTGTACACGTGCACGTATGCTTATTTGTGCACGCATACATGCACATGTGTATGTGTATATGCACACTCAAGTGTCTCCAAAAGCTCACCTGTATCTATGGAAAGATTAGTGTTCTACTCCAATGGCACTGAAATAGCCTTATAGCTTGTGATACCATACTTGGACAACATGTACAAGCCATATGTTTGATCATGCTCTAGGTGCCTACTTCAAGGCATATAAGGGTTTGCATAACCTGCACATAAAATTTGGATGTGCATCACTCTCATAACTTGCTTCAAGCCATACAAGGGGTGTGATTTTTTAGTGAGCTTACTTGGAGAGATTTCTTGGTGAGTGATTGAAAATGGTGAGATTTTGGATATTTATTATCTTTTGTGTACTTATTAAGCAAATATAAGTGAACATAGAACATAACATGCACAACATAGAATATAACATGTATGATAATGACATAAATCATATTTCAATAACATTTACAACACAACATATCAATGTTTTCGTCAACCAAACTCTCAATTAAAAAATAACAATCCCATCTTTTCAATTCAAACTAATAATCCCAAAAGGACAATGTTCATAATGATTAACAATCCTAAAAGGACAATTTCTAGAATCCCAAAAATACAATGTCCACAATTCCAAAAAGAAAATGTTCACATGACTAATAATCCAAAAAGAAAATGTTCACATGACTAATAATCCAAACTAACAGTCCCTAAAAGACAATGTCCACATGACTAGCACTCAAAACTATGTGCTTGTGGTAGGACTTGGACGATTATTTCTCTTGAGATTGCATGTATCACCACTTTGGAGCTCCCTCTTGAGGCACTTACTATAAATTTCCTTGTTTTTCTTGACACACATGCAGAAGCGCATCATAAGTTCACATACTCTTTCCATGCATCCGCATCCCACCAGCATATCAAACACTATGTCATCCTTCTTTGTAAAGGTTGTCAACAACCATTTGTCAAAAATCATCAAAAGATACATATACAAAGGCCACACACATGTGTGTACTCTCCCATACATAGAAGCTCACACACATTTACTCGAGCATTTACTCTCCCACACATACCAGGTCGCACATACTTTTCCATTCATAGAAGCTCAGCTCTACATTATCCAAAAAACTATATAATCATAAGTGCCAAAAATTTATCCAAGCATAAGCGTAAGTGTCATGAGAGTAGGTCTTCTCTTTTCCACCAAAAGAAATACACGAATAGGTCTGTTGATGGGAGAGAGATTCGCTCACATTATGATACGGTATCTTTGGCTAGTGCATAAACATGTTTTCATTTTGATGAAGCCCCAAAACTTGCATGAATATATAGTAGATGTGTTTGCATACCAACATAAGACTTTTTTCCTAGTACTATTACGGTAATTAACTTATTAATTGTTGGGTGACTCAACAAGTTTAAAAAAATCTTAGGTTAAGCTGATTGTGAGTGAATCCAATCAACGATAACACGTGTGAGACGTGCCCAAGCTAAGTTAATTGTGAGTGAATTCGATCAAGAGTAACATGTGTGAGACATGCCCAAGCTAACTTGATTGTGAGTGAATCCGACCAACACTAACATGTGTGAGACATGTGGTGTGAGTTTGGTTGTAAGTGAATATGATCAACTTTGTGACACTTGCGACGCGTGTGAAGACAGTGTGAGTGAATCCAATGTGGGAGTGAATCCAATTAATTATGTTTATGTTTACAGGAGCTTTGGTACATGAAGATTTGAATATTCCATAAATTGACAATAAAGAAAATAAACCATAGACATCATAGCATAACTCAAGAGCATGAAGATCAAAGAACACAAGATTGGGTGCAATCCTCCCCCCAACGTGTGTGACACCACTCTCACATGCGGTATTTAAATCATATTTCATAAATTTATCCCTTGGAGCCATAAATAGCATAGTTTTTCCAAAATTGGGCTTTTACAAAATTGAGCCATAGTCCAATGCTTTTAAAGTATCTCATAAAAAATAAACCTTGCCCAACATATGTACAATGGGCTAAACTATACAAAATTAATTACTTTGCACGCATGTGCATAGCTAGATAATTCCATCCAATGTTCACCTTTGTTATCCTCAAACTTATGATCTATGCTCAAAGACAGTCCATAGTGTTAGATCACAATTACTTTGGATTGACTCACAAAAATAATACTGACAACTCGAAATCATTATCTAGATTCACTATCATTCTTCACACATAAACCATGCATCATACATAATTAATCGGATTCACTCTTGCATTGGATTCACTCACAATCTTCACATAATTAATTGGATTCACTCCCACCATTGGATTCACTCACAATGCCTTTGCATAATTAATTGGATTCACTCACACCATTGGATTCACTCATAGTGCCTTTTCATAGTTAATTGGATTCACTCATAATGCCTTTGCATAATTAACTGGATTCACTCATAATGTCTTTGCATGCATCGCACATATTCACAGAGTTGATCGGATTCACTCACAATCAAACTCACACCACATGTCTCACACGTTACCGTTAATTGGATTCACTCACAATCCACTTAACCCAAGATATTTTTTTCACTTGTCTGTAAGATTCCTCCCCCAGCCCCTTTTTGATGTCTAGTATCTTCCCCTGTAATCAATCCCTCTTCAAAAATATAAAGACCTTGTTTCTAGCTGTTTTAACCTGGAGATAGAAAATATTCTAGAGAGAGAATATTCAGATTTTTAATATTTTTGGATAGAAAATTATCTCATCTTATTAAAATAAGTTCCCTTGAAACAGAAATTCAAAAAGAACTTTCCAATGTGCAATTGGAATTAATTGAAAATAGGTATAAAGAACCTTAGCCTAAGAGTCTAAATTTTCAGAATTTTTTGGATTATGGTCCAATTAAGGTTCCTATGGGCCAATAGCATCAATCCATGTGTAGGGAGGAGATAAATCCAATTTGTAAAAGAAGATACCCAAAAATGAGTAAATGCTCACATAAGATGAAGAGTTGAAAATGTACAAGGTTTATTAGTAAAAAACTATGAGCAATATTAAAAATATGAGATATTTTGGGTATCCAAAAATGAGTAAATGCTCACATAAGATGAAGAGTTGAAAATGTACAAGGTTTATTAGTAAAAAACTATGAGCAATATTAAAAATATGAGATATTTTGGGTATAATGATTCCATTTTGACACATATGTAAGGAAGGGGAGTTCTTTAAAGGAGGTGCATATTTCACATAAGATGAAGAGTTGAAAATGTACAAGGTTTATTAGTAAAAAACTATGAGCAATATTAAAAATATGAGATATTTTAGATATAATGATTCCATTTTGACACATATGTAAGGAAGGGGAGTTCTTTAAAGGAGGTGCATATTTCACATGCTTGAATGAGTTTTAAACTCATAAAAATTGAGATATTTCTTCTCTCCTCTCTCCTCATTCAAGTCTAGTTCCAAAAAGCTAGCTTAACTGACCTAAAAATGGTCAAAAAGCATACTTAACCAATTGATTGGTTGGGGGCCTCTACCGTGAACAAAGAATCAAGCAATTTGTAAGGTAATTAGTGAATTTTGATCATTTTCTATAATTTCTCAATGTTTCTCTCTTCTCAACCCCTCTCAAGCTTGAGAAGCTTAATTGGAATGGTTTTTGAATGCTATTGAAGTTAATAAATGAATGCTAGTGAAGAGTTACATAATTTGATGAATGCTATTGAAGTTAATTAATTAATGATAGTTAAGAATTACATAAATTTCCATTTATGCTTAATTCTGATGGTTTTTTATGTGATTTCTCTCTCTCACTCAAGAAATGGTCATACTCATGACCCATTCTCAATCCAAATGAAGCTTTTCATAAAGCTTTTCCTTAATTCAAGATTAATCTATGCTTGAGGCCAAATTAATGGCTTTTTTCTATGCTTTTAGTTTATGTATTTCATGAATATTGATGATTCAATCCATTATGGATTAATGATCCAATTAGGGATCATTCTATTTATTTCCTTAATAATAAGCTTTATACCTTAGAAAATTTGAGATTTATCAGTCATAGGAGCGGACCTATGGCAAAATTTTTATAAAAATACGCATAAAATAATTTCATTCAAAGCATGAAAAGAGGACTTCTTACCATATTCTAGGAATTATCATCCTAGATTAATTGAAAGATATTCATTGTAATCATAGAGAAATTGATTTTTATATTATACATAATTGATTTTCATGCATAGAGGTATGCATAAAAGATTATTATTTTAACATAAAAGTGTTACTTTTATCATAATTAGATTTCATGCATAGAGGTATGCATAAAAGATTATTATTTTAATGTAAAAGTGTTACTTTTAGCATAATTGAATTTCATGCATAGAGGTATGCATAAAAGATGATTATTTTATTACAAAAGTGTTACTTTTATCATATTTGGATTTCATGCATAGAGGTATGCATAAAAGTTGATTATTTTATTATAAAAGTGTTACTTTTATCACAATTTAATTTCATGCATAGAAGTATGCATAAGAGTTGATTATTTTATTCTAAAAGTGTTACTTTTATCATATTTGGATTTCATGCATAGAAGTATGCATAAAAGATATTCTTTTTATACTAAAAGTGTGATTTTCATCATAAATGGATTTTATGCATAACTTAGATGCATAAGAGAAATTCTTTTATTCTAAAAGTGTAATTCCTACTAAATGGAATTTATGCATAGGAAGATGCATAAAAGATTGAAATTTAATTCAAAAGTGTCATTTTCATTTAAAATGAATTTATGCATAGGAAGATGCATAAAAGATTGATTTTTACTTCGAAAGTATTAATCTTCTTAAATGGAATTTATGCATAAATAAATGTGTAAAGAAATCTTATATCAAATATAAGAATTCTCTTGTATTCTATAAATAGATATGAGATGTGATAGGATAAGATGTATATGGGTTGTGATAGGGAAAGAATGGATGTGATGTAAAAGATTAGATGTGAAGGCATATGGGGTTATATGAATGTGGATGTGGATGTGGATGTATGGATGTGGATGTATAGATGTGAATGGGAATGTGGATGTGGATGTATGTGAATGTGGATGTAGATGTGGATGTATAGATGTGTATGGGAATGTGGATGTGGATGTATGTATGTATGTGGATGTGGATGTATGAATGAGGACGTGATAGTGGATGTATGCATGTGGATGTGGATGTATGGATGTGGATATGGATGTGTATGTATGAATGTGGATATGGGATGTGGATGTATAAATGAGGATGTGAAAATCGAGGTAAGCATGTGGATGTGGATGTATGGATGTGGATATGGATGTGAATATATGATATGTGATGTGAAGGAAAATGATGTGAAGAGATGGAAAATGAAGTGAAGAGATGGAAAATGATGTGATTGGATGAGTACACATATAAATGGAATGTGGAATAAGTAATGTGGATTAATGAGAGATAATGTGAAAAAATGAGAGTTAATATAGAAATTGTATTTGTAAACTGTTTGTAAATGCTGTTTGTAAATGGCTGTTTTATGTCAAGAATGCTGGGGAAGCATTTTGACCGTCTTGTGTTTAAGGTCGTGGAGACCTAACTGATAAAGTTGCAACTGCTGACGGAGAGTCAATGGAGGACGTCTCGCGTAGCAAGGTCGACCGAGATCTTGACCAGCCTCGGTTCGATTAAAATGGTGAGCTTCCGGTACGGTGGATGAGGGACCAAGGAAGCGGCCTATGAGTGAAGCGCTAGGTCACCTGCGAAGGATCCTAGAGGGTGCTGACCATACGGTGCTCGGGCTCTGGGTCACCTAGGATACCCACGCGTGCGTCGAGGAAGATATTGGAACAAGGAGTAAGAGTTGTTTTCTGAAACCGAGCATGGATCTGGTTGACTGACCTTGCTGGTCCTCAACGGATGAGTCCATGGCTCTTTTATATGGATCTATTGGTTGATCTTGCTGATCTTCAACGAGAGTCCATCTTGATAAGTGATTATATTGCCGAGTATTATGGGCTAGGAACTATTGAAACGGCCCCTGAGTGGATAGGTGGTGAGCATTCTAGTTGCCAATGATGCCATAGATACTCTGATGAAGAAATGATGGGAAATTGAATGAACCGAATAAATCGGAAGATTGTGATCCGTGATACTATGGTTTCATTAAAAGATTGTTTTAAAGGTAGCTGATGTTAAGAAAAAGGCAATTTCATTAAAAGATTGTTTTAAAGGTAGCTGATGTTAAGAAAAAGGCAATTTCATATTGGGTGTGTAAGTGGTGTGACTAGTTTTATAATTGCATTAACTTCCGGCTAGGGGGCCTTGGAACTCTTTTCCTTGGTACCCGGGACAAAACCTAACCAAATTCCTAATTGGATCCCATCACTACAGTGGTTGGGCGGTTGGCTAACCCATGGGATCGGATGGGGTTAGGCTGGACTGATGGATCCGTAAATCGAGACTCAATTTCTGTTATTACGATAGATGAAGTAAGTCCCGGATAGTAATTGTTCTATGGATAGGAATCAACGGCGGCAGTGCCTCTTGATGGGGAAAAAAGCGTTGATCCCAATGATCCAAGTGCGAGTTTCTTCCTTGATCTGACCGAGTATCTTTATAGGTGCAGTCGGATCAGTTTGATAACTAATGGTCTTGACTACGTTAGAGTAAAAAGTTATCCTGGAGGAATCGCCCATGCTTTCCGGATAAGGGAAGTTTTTCCGGGTTCGGTTTTGGAAAAATCGACGGATTAGTCTTTTGTCTGGATACGAGGCCCCGAGTGTGGGACCCTGCCTCATGCAAGAAGTGCTACTTCCGCTGCTAGTAACCCGAATCCGTTGCGCAGTGGAAACAGGGATCTCACAGTTGGTATCAGAGCCAATTGGCTAATAAAGATCAACTGAGAAACCAAATATGTCAAAAATTTATCAAGAAGCACAAAAAGGTTGTAATTGTGTGATATAATTCATACAATTTGATATAATTCATACAATTTGCTATTCAAACTAAAATTCGTAATTTGGTAATTGGGTCTTCAGATGGAAGTACCGCAATTATATAGAATCCCTGACTTGCTTGAGGCCTAGACATGATGGTATTTACCTTATAATTCCAAGGGCCGTGACTACCCGTATATACCGAGAGTATAACTGCAGCTCTTTACTGACAGTATATACGAGTAAATCTAAGACTTGAAATTATAAGCGTTAATGCTATCTAGATGATGAATTCGAATGTGGTTGATATGATTTTTAATTCTATTTGAGAACTGATGAAATTGAATTGGATTCTGATTGGAAAATGATGAATTCTGAAATTTAGTTGAAATGTAATAAGCTGAGCGAAACCACAATGAGGATGAGGTGATATTCATAACTGGAATGATGATAATGATTTCAGTAAATCACTATGAGATTAGTGGATTGTGCTGTCAAATTGCTACTATTAATACTTGAGACGGTAGATTAAGTTAAGGGATGACAAATTGAGAACTTGCTTAACTAAAATTCCTGTGAAGGAATGTTCAAAAGGAAAATTTTCGGTCTAATGGACCATTATCGTGTTAAAGATATGAATGATATGATCTGAATGAATTGTTATTTAATGATGAGTTCTATATAAGGGATAATTATCCCCGTATTCTGTTGGGTTGACCAAAATATAAGGAACCCCAAAATAAATTGGATCTTAAGAAAAAGAGTTATCCTCTACTTTGCGAGATGAGGACATCTCGCACTTTTTTAAGTGGGGTAGAATGTAAGATTCTTCCCAGTTTTTGAGGTATTCAGAAATAAGAACCTCCTTTCTGATCTTATAACTATTCTCTCTCTAATAAATAAATTTTTGACAGAATCATGAGACGAGGAAACCGTAGCCGTTAGGCAGCCAGACCCTGTCTCTGAAGATGACGAACTTGACCCTGATGTTCGCAAGGCTCTTCATAGGACTTAGCCAGGACCATTCAAAGGAGAAGGGGAGAACCTGGGTGAGACTGTGGAGAAATGGGTGGAAGCCATGGAAGAGTATTTTAACGTCACAGGTTATAATGAGCTGAGAAAAATGGCTCTTGGCCGGTTGAAAATAGTGGAAACAGCCAGGGTAGCATGGAGGAACCACTGTGACACCAACCGTCTGAACAGAAATACTCAATCCTGGAACGACCTAAAAACCTATTTGAGAAAGAGATTTTGTCCCCCTGGATTTTTGGAAACCAAAATGAACGAATTTTTAGAGCTAAAGCAGGAGAACAAAACCATTGAAGAATATCACCAGGCCTTTGCTCTTCTACTCAAATACTCACCACCTCTAGATGAAGAACAGCTCATGGCCAGGTTCATTCGGGCAATGAACGAACCCTTGGACACACTAGTCAAAAATGCCAAACCAGTGTCCATGGCTGAAGCAGTAAAAATGGCAAAGGATTTTGCCAAAGCCTTTGTAGTAAAGGTCCCGCCAAAGCCTGCACCCTCTAACTTTAAAAGATTTCAAACCCAGGAAAGTACTTCAAACTTTCCACCCCCAAAGAGGAAGGGCCGATTCAGAATCAAGATGTAGGAAGATTCCAAAGTGAAGGAAGACCCTTCCCCCAGAATACTTTCTCAGGAGGACCACCTATTTTAAGGATTCAGAACGATGAGCTCAGAAGTGAGAACCGGTGTTTTGGATGCCAAGGTTTTGGTCATCAGTTAAAAGACTGCCCAACTCCTGCCATGTCAAGGGGACAGGGAAGTCTAGGACCCCGAATTCAGAGACCAATCCCTTCATACCAGTCTAATCAGGGTCCATCTCGCCCAAGCCAAGGTAACCCCAGAAGAACTCCAACTCAACCATCTGCCTCTATCTAGAGTAACCTCAGAACTCCTTTCCAGAACAGGGGCAACCAAAGAGAAAGAATTCCACCTCAGACTGCAGAGCAGCTAGAGCAGTCATAATTTCAGAAGAAGTAGAAGAGGAAAAAAGAGCAGATCTATACTGCAATTGAAAACCAAGGGCTTAACCGACAGTTCTCAAGTCATCCATACTCCAGCAGAATACCAGGGAAAAAAAAATCGGCCGTCCACTTCCAAGGCGTAACGTTGAAAGTGATTGAAGAAGAAGAAGAAGATGAAACATATCATACTCCACCTGCGAGATGAGGACATCTCGCGTTTTTTAAGTGGGGTAGAATGTAAGATTCCTCCCCCAGCCCCTTTTTGATGTCTAGTATCTTCCCCTGTAATCAATCCCTCTTCAAAAATATAAAGACCTTGTTTCTAACTGTTCTAACCTAGAGAGAGAAAATATTCTAGAGAGAGAATATTCAGATTTTTAATATTTTTGGATAGAAAATTATCTCATCTTATTAAAATAAGTTCCCCTGAAACAGAAATTCAAAAAGAACTTTCCAATGTGCAATTGGAATTAATTGGAAATAGGTATAAAGAACCTTAGTCTAAATTTTCAGAATTTTTTGGATTATGGTCCAATTAAGGTTCCTATGGGCCAATAGCATCAATCCATGTGTAGGGAGGAGATAAATCCAATTTGTAAAAGAAGATACCCAAAAATGAGTAAATGCTGAGTCACATAAGATGAAGAGTTGAAAATGTACAAGGTTTATTAGTAAAAAACTATGAGCAATATTAAAAATATGAGATATTTTGGGTATCCAAAAATGAGTAAATGCTCACATAAGATGAAGAGTTGAAAATGTACAAGGTTTATTAGTAAAAAACTATGAGCAATATTAAAAATATGAGATATTTTGGGTATCCAAAAATGAGTAAATGCTCACATAAGATGAAGAGTTGAAAATGTACAAGGTTTATTAGTAAAAAACTATGAGCAATATTAAAAATATGAGATATTTTGGGTATAATGATTCCATTTTGACACATATGTAAGGAAGGGGAGTTCTTTAAAGGAGGTGCATATTTCACATAAGATGAAGAGTTGAAAATGTACAAGGTTTATTAGTAAAAAACTATGAGCAATATTAAAAATATGAGATATTTTGGATATAATGATTCCATTTTGACACATATGTAAGGAAGGGGAGTTCTTTAAAGGAGGTGCATATTTCACATGCTTGAATAAGTTTTAAACTCATAAAAATTGAGATATTTCTTCTCTCCTCTCTCCTCATTCAAGTCTAGTTCTAAAAAATTAGCTTAACTGACCTAAAAATGGTCAAAAAGTGACCAAACTGACTTGGAAAATTCTAGAATCAGTTTGTTTGGTTAGGAGCTCAATTTTTCCTATAAATAGAAGCCTCCCCCTTGTTGAAAATATATAGTGTTTATGCATCGTTACTCTACTCCACCTAAGCCAAGAACTGTGAATTCATTAATAATTCACTAGTTTTTGGAGCTTTCCTCTTTCTTCAATCCCCATTGGTGGCTCCATCAACATACTTAACCAATTGATTGGTTGGGGGCCTCTACCGTGAACAAAGAATCAAGCAATTTGTAAGGTAATTAGTGAATTTTGATCATTTTCTATAATTTCTCAATGTTTCTCTCTTCTCAACCCCTCTCAAGCTTGAGAAGCTTAATTGGAATGGTTTTTGAATGCTATTGAAGTTAATAAATGAATGGTAGTGAAGAGTTACATAATTTGATGAATGCTATTGAAGTTAATTGATTAATGATAGTTAAGAATTACATAAATTTCCATTTATGCTTAATTCTAATAGTTTTTTATGTAATTTCTCTCTCTCACTCAAGAAATGGTCATACTCATGACCCATTCTCAAACCAAATGAAGCTTTTCATAAAGCTTTTCCTTATTTTAATGTAAAAGTGTTACTTTTAGCATAATTGAATTTCATGCATAGAGGTATGCATAAAAGATGATTATTTTATTACAAAAGTGTTACTTTTATCATATTTGGATTTCATGCATAGAGGTATGCATAAAAGTTGATTATTTTATTATAAAAGTGTTACTTTTATCACAATTGAATTTCATGCATAGAAGTATGCATAAGAGTTGATTATTTTATTATAAAAGTGTTACTTTTATCATATTTGGATTTCATGCATAGAAGTATGCATAAAAGATATTCTTTTTATACTAAAAGTGTGATTCTCATCATAAATGGATTTTATGCATAACTTAGATGCATAAGAGAAATTCTTTTATTCTAAAAGTGTAATTCCTACTAAATGGAATTTATGCATAGGAAGATGCATAAAAGATTGAAATTTAATTCAAAAGTGTCATTTTCATTTAAAATGAATTTATGCATAGGAAGATGCATAAAAGATTGATTTTTACTTCGAAAGTATTAATCTTCTTAAATGGAATTTATGTATAAATAAATGTGTAAAGAAATCTTATATCAAATATAAGAATTCTCTTGTATTCTATAAATAGATATGAGATGTGATAGGATAAGATGTATATGGGTTGTGATAGGGCAAGAATGGATGTGATGTAAAAGATTAGATGTGAAGGCATATGGGATTATATGAATGTGGATGTGGATGTGGATGTGGATGTATAGATGTGAATGGGAATGTGGATGTGGATGTAGATGTGGATGTATGTGAATGTGGATGTAGATGTGGATGTGTAGATGTGAATGGGAATGTGGATGTGGATGTATGTATGTATGTAGATGTGGATGTATGAATGAGGACGTGATAGTGGATGTATGCATGTGGATGTGGATGTATGGATGTGGATATGGATGTGTATGTATGAATGTGGATATGGGATGTGGATGTATAAATGAGGATGTGAAAATGGAGGTAAGCATGTGGATGTGGATGTATGGATGTGAATGTGGATGTGGATGTGGATGTATGGATGTGAATATATGATATGTGATGTGAAGGAATCTGAAGTGAAGAGATGAAAAATGATGTGATTGGATGAGATATAAATGGAATGTGGAATAAGTAATGTGGATTAATGAGGGATAATGTGGAAAAATGAGAGTTAATATAGAAATTGTATTTGTAAACTGTTTGTAAATGCTGTTTATAAATGGCTGTTTTATGTCAAGAATGCTGGGGAAGCATTTTGACCGTCTTGTGTTTAAGGTCGTGGAGACCTAACTGATAAAGTTGCAACTGCTGACGGAGAGTCAATGGAGGACGTCTCGCGTAGCAAGGTCGATCGAGGTCTTAACCAGCCTCGATTCGATTAAAATGGTAAGCTTCCAGTACGGTGGATGAGGGACCAAGGAAGCGGCCTATGAGTGAAGCGCTAGGTCACCTGCGAAGGATCCTAGAGGGTGCTGAGACCATACGGTGCTCGGGCTCTGGGTTGCCTAGGATACCCACGCGTGCGTCGAGGAAGATATTGGAACAAGGAGTAAGAGTTGTTTTCTGAAACCGAGCATGGATCTAGTTGACTGACCTTGCTGGTCCTCAACGGATGAGTCCATGGCTCTTTTATATGGATCTGTTGGTTGATCTTGCTGATCTTCAACGAGAGTCCATCTTGATAAGTGATTATATTGCCGAGTATTATGGGCTAGGAACTATTGAAACGGCCCCTGAGTGGACAGGTGGTGAGCATTCTAGTTGCCAATGATGCCATAGATACTATGATGAAGGAATGATGGGAAATCAAATCAACCGAATAAATCGAAAGATTGTGATCCGTGATACTATGGTTTCATTAAAAGATTGTTTTAAAGTTAGCTGATGTTAAGAAAAAGGCAATTTCATATTGGGTGTGTAAGTGGTGTGACTAGTTTTATAATTGCATTAACTTCCAGCTAGGGGACCTTGGAACTCTTTTCCTTGGTACCCGGGACAAAACCTAATCAAATTCCTAATTGGATCCCATCACTACAGTGGTTGGGCGGTTGGCTAACCCATGGGATCGGATGGGGTTAGGCTGGACTGATGGATCCGTAAATCGAGACTCGATTTCTATTATTACGATAGATGAAGTAAGTCCCGGATAGTAATTGTTCTATGGATAGGAATCAACGGGTGTGCCTCTTGATGGGGAAAAAAGCGTTGATCCCAATGATCCAAGTGCAAGTTTCTTCCTTGATCTGACCGAGTATCTTTATAGGTGCAGTCGGATCAGTTTGATCACTAATGGTCTTGACTACGTTAGAGTAAAAAGTTATCCTGGAGGAATCGCCCCTGCTTTCCGGATAAGGGAAGTTTTTCCGGATTCGGTTTTGGAAAAATCGACGGATTAGTCTTTTGTCCGGATATCCGTGGTGGTGGACGAGGCCCTGAGTGTGGGACCCTACCTCGCGCAAGAAGTGCTACTTCCGCTGCTAGTAACCCGAATCCGTTGCGCGGTGGGAACAGGGATCTCACATTGTCGGGTCACCCAACAATTAATAAATTAATTACCTATAATAGTTTCACATAGTGTGAAGGCATTGTGAGTAAATCCAATTAATTATGTTTCACATAGAAATAAATAATAGAGATTGAATCTAGATAATGTTTACCACTTTTGGTTATTA
Source organism: Cibotium barometz (assembly GCF_041138505.1). Taxonomy (NCBI): domain Eukaryota; kingdom Viridiplantae; phylum Streptophyta; class Polypodiopsida; order Cyatheales; family Cibotiaceae; genus Cibotium; species Cibotium barometz. Next base: position 7,618,866 of record NC_141074.1, read on the forward strand.
TTTTTATGAGTGAATCCAAAGTATTTGTGATCTTACACTATAGACTGTCTTTGAGTATAGATCATAAGTTCAAAACAATGAAGGAATTATCTAGCCGTGCACGTGTGAAAAATAATTATTTTTGTATGCTTTGGCCCATTGTACATATATTTGGCAAGGTTTATTTTTTATGAGATACTTTAAAAGCATTGGACTATGGTTCAATTTTGTAAAAGCCCAATTTTGAAAAAGATATGCTATTTATGGCTCCAATTGCTAAATTTATGAAATATGATTTAAATAGCGCATGCAAGAGAGGAGTCACACATGTCGGGAGGGAAGTTTGCACCCAATCTTGTGTCCTCTGATTATGATGTTCTTAAGTTTATGCTATAGTGTCTATGGTTTATTTTCTTTATTAAAAAATTTATGGAATATTCAAATCTCCATATACCAAAGGTCCTGTAATAATAGTGGTATTAGAGCACGGCAAATTTAAGTATTGAATTTGGGTCATGGAGACTTGAAGAAGAAAAATTAAGAAATTGGTTTTTTCTTAAAGGTTATTTGCTTGGAGAAAAATTTAAGACTTTTCTACAAATTCAAAAATACTTATAGGAGAAGTGGAGAGTCTAGAAAACCCTTACAAAAGAGCACACAGTAGCAAAGGTACAAGGACTTTAGAAAAATTAGAAAGAGCAGCAAAGGTACAAGGGCTTTAGAAAAATTAGAAAAATACATGGAAAGAACTCTTGGACAAAGATTGGAAGGTGAGGGAAAGAACTCTTGGACAAAGATTGGAAGGTGAGGAAAAGAACTCTTGGACAAAGATTGGAAGGTTCATGGGAATTTTATGGACCCTTAGATGGATATTGGAATCAAAGGCTAGCAATTGATGTCACCCTTTCTTAGATGGATATTGGAATCAAAGGCTAGCAATTGATGTCACCCATTCTTGCAAAACCAAAACCACTACTATGCAAGAGAAACCACACCTAGTTTCACAAAAGTGGTTTTAGCAAATTGAAGATGATTTGGAGATCCTTCTTAACTGATGTAGGGAGCAAGGATTGAGAATAATTTTCCTATTCTCAAATTTTTGGATAGACAGGATTTATATAATCAAGGGCTCAAGATTTTTCTCTCTCCTTTTCCTTCTTCAATTAATAAGCGCTCAAGCGTAGCTCTTTACAGGGAGAATTTCTTTTGGAAATTTTAAAATAAAAAATAAAAAGAGAAAAAGCTTATGCAATTGGAGTAACCCTAATTTTTGGTTTTTCTTTCCCTCCACTACACGGCAATGGCAGAAGAGCTTCTACTCTTCTTCCTTTCTCCAATTTGTGTTGCACGCTAGTGGCAGAATGTTTTTTTTTTTGGCTGGCTATAGCGCACAAACAATGTGGGGTGTGAAGCTTTTTACAAAGCTTAGTTTTAATTTTTTTTAACTATTAAAGGCTTAAAACACAAAGTCAAGCCAAGAGGTGGTACTTTTTTTTTTTGGCATTGATTGAAAATTCCATCAAGTGGATAGTGAGATCAATTGATCCCTCGCTTTGAAAATAAGTTTTACTGCATCATTATCAATACTTCTAAATCCTTCTGGCTTTGATTTTCCATCTTGGTTATTTGTTTTCAAAATTTATCGGCTTATTTACGAACGAGAAGCAAGATTATATATTTTTGACAACAATATCTGCTCTGAATGTGGTGTTTATCAATTTCTCCCGCACACCACTAAAGAAAAGAAAATCCTTATAATTTTTCTTATTTCTAATTATTTGTTACTTCAAAATTCAGTGTTGTTAAGGCATTATTCGACCAAGGGATTTTTCCTAGTTCTTATCTTATTTATTTGTTTAATTATTAATTTTGATTCAGAATATATATTCATATGTGTTTATTTACTTTCTTTCATTTTTGCTAATGTTGACCTAACAAGGTTTATTAGTGAATGTAGATTTTAAGTAGATAGATTATTCGTCAACCTATGTGAAGAGAAAGATGTTTAATTTCTTAGGGATCAATGGTTCATTTTAGCATCATTTATCCTCAATTTGGTAGTGGAAATAATCAGGGGGGTTTTCTAATGTCTCTTTGTATTATTTGTGAATATATATATTTGTAATTTAGTACTCAATATTTATTGTTGATAATTTTTTATTAATTAGTTATTTAGACAAAGAACTATTTTTGTAAGACCTTATGACATACATGCATCTATATTGAAGTCTTTGTCCATGACTTCAGACTTTTATATTGCATCATATTCGACTAGTCTCTTAACACTTCCAATAGACCTTAGTAGGATGAGAACCAAAAATTCTCAATACTACCCTTGTTGAGAGTAGATATTATTTCAAACATGGTTTAGATGAGACCCTAGATTAGCAATGAGACTTAGACATTAGGACCTCAATGGAAGGCTTCTTGGGCCCTTTTATTTGGCAGTTTAAGGGAGTCAAACCTTTTCTCTTAAGAAGAAAAGTTTTCTAATTAGAAGCTTCAAAACGGCTACTTTATTTGAATTTGAATTTTGGGGGAAAAATGGAATTTAAAATCTAGCGGATAAAACCATATCATGTAACATATCTATGGAAAGCTCTTGATGCGTAGATCACGGATCTATAATCTCCACTCAAATTGGAGCTTGTATGTAGAAGTTATGGAGGTCCGAAAATTGTAAAATTGCCCCCCTCCCCTTTTTGGGAAAAAAGTGCACCCTTTGACCACTCTTACACCTCTCTTAAAAACCCAACATTTCAGTCCACATGGCAACCCCCCATTTGGCTATTCCTTAATCACCTTGATTAGGCTTGGGCAAATTAAAGGGCCCAAGAAGACCCCATTCACGTCCTAATGAGTCTATAGGTGAGTTTTTTGCCAAGCAAGAGGAGAAAAATTCTTCTAGGGTATGTTTATTGATTTTCTAAATAGTCAAGAATAGTGCTCAATTAAATTCAAATTATTCATCATTATAGTTTCAATGATGATTAATATATACTTTCTAAACACGGAAGGGAATACATATTATACTATTCACTATTAATACCTTACTTAACTAACAATTATGCACGTATGTTTTTTGATTGATCACCGAAGGATATGCGTCACTTATTGTCATTTGACATTGAGCCCATAGATTTTATTACAACTATCTTCATCTCAAAACTAAGAAAAATTAATGGGTTGTTTGTGAAGGATACTCGTGTTGGTTTCTGTGAAGGATACTCTTTTGATGTCTATGATAGATACGCTTAATGATATTTATTTGTGATGGATAACTTATCATAATTAAGTGTTGAGAAGGATTCTATCTATGAACGGGATACTCTATCCTAACTCTTTTCACTCGCTAAAATCAAATATGCAACTGAGGACAGTTGCAACCCAAGCAAGAGGAATGTTACGATAATTAATTTATTAATTGTTGGGTGATGTAACAAGTGAAAACAATATTATAGATTAAGTTGATTGCCGAGTGAATCTGATCAATGATAACATGTGTGATATGTGCCCAAGCTAAGTTGATTGCATGAGTGAATCCGATCAACACTAACACGTGTGAGACGTGCCCAACCTAAGTTGATTGTGAGTGAATCCGATCAACGGTAACATGTGTGAGACGTGTGGTGTGAGTTTGATTGTGAGTGAATTTTGATCAACTTTGTGACACGTGCGACGTGTGTGAAGATATTGTGCGTGAATCCAATCAATTATGTTTCACATAGTGTGAAGACATTGTGCGTGAATCCAATTAATTATGTTATAATCGAAATTGAATCTAGATAATGTTTACCACTTGTCGTCATTATTTTTGTGAGTAAATCCAAAGTAATTGTGATCTAGCACTGTGGACTCTCTTTGAGTATAGATTATCATAAGTTTGGGACAATGAAGGTGGACATTGGATAAAATTATCTAGCCGTGCACGTGTGTGCAAAATAATTAATTTTGTATGGTTTGGCCCATTTTACATATATTGGGCAAGGTTTATTTTTGATGAGATACTTTAAAATAATTGGACTATGGTTCAATTTTGTAAAAGCGCAATTTTGAAAAAACTATGCTATTTATGGCTCTAAGGGCTAAATTTATGAAATATAATTTAAATACCGTGTGTGGGAGAGGAGCTACACATGTCGGGGGGAAAGATTGCACCCAATCTTGTGTCTTTTGATTTTGATGTTCTTGAGTTTATGCTATGGTGTCTATGTTTTATTTTCTTTATTAATCAATTTGTGGAATATTCAAATCTCCATGTACCAAAGGTCCTAAAACGGTACACATTTTTGAAAATATGCACATGTACACTAAGGTTGAGACTGTATTTGCACTTCAAAAGACTTCTTATCTGGTCCAGGTCCTTTTATCTCAAATATCTCATGCTCATATTGACTAACAACCTTTTCAATTAGTATTGCTTGATTGATTGTTAATACAGAATCTATTCTCCTTTCTGCTTCTCTTGAAATGCATGTTGGCCATTTCATGCGAACTTCACTTCTCATGTGACTCCTCATAGCATGGAGATGGCTAGAAGTGGCTCAATGGCATCCAATACCCTTTTGCAATGCTCAAAGATATGAGAATATGTGTCATATCAATGCAAAATTGGTGCCAATAGCTCATTCATGGGTTCCATAACTCTTCCAATGCATATAATCACATCCATCATAACCATCAAAAGCATGTGAGTCAATCTCTACACCATCTCATATGCATGTCCCATAGCATGGATAAGGCCAAAATAGCTCCAATGAACTCAATTAGGCTATAGGTTATGCCAATAGAGGCATAGACATCACCAATGGGATGTAATGTGTCTAAATGCTTCAATATTCCTTCAATAGTTCAAGAAGATGGCATCATTACAACCATGGAATTGCAATGAATAATGGATAAGCTTCCCTAGTTGCTCCTCAATGTGGCAAGAAGCTCACCATCATGTGCATGATTAGGGTTTTAAAGGGATGACAATCCTTGATTCTTCAATGAAATCGATTGGAAACTTGGAAGGCCTCTTATCACTTGATGCATATAAAGCTAGTTGATGAAGAAGTAGTTGATGAAGCATTCCCTTGACATGAAGCTTGATGTAGATAGAATCCAAACCATCCAAAATCTCTAATTAGAAGCCCTCATCATCCTATTTTCTCCCAAATTATCTCTCAAGAAGCTCGATTTCTCCCAAAATAGATGAGGCTTAAGCATATGTGTGGGTAGAGAGAAGAAAAAGGAGAAGGATTAACCTCATGGATTTCCAAAAATTGATGGTGGAAACCCTAATTGAAGATGAAGACAAGAAATGCCAAAAAATAGGTACAATATACTAAGCTGATGATTAAGAAGGCTAAATGACTTGCTAAACAAGAGCTTAAACTTAACCTCATATCAATTTGAGCCGTGAGGCTGTTCGCAAGCGCGCTGCTCACGAGTGCAGCCTAACGGCTAAAAGAGACGTGAAGACACCAAAGCTAAGCCTCCATAGATGGCATTAGGGTTCCCATTGATTTTCAAATGATGTTAGAGAGAGTGAATGGCCAAGAAATCTACTCATTCTTAGGGTTTGAGTGAAGGAGAAGAAGAGGGAAGAAAGGAACCAGACAATTTCAGAAATCCCCTCAAAATTGATACTCTACCTCTTCCTCATGAGTTGCACAACAAAAACCCTAAGGATTTGAGCTTAAATGGGGTATGTATTGAGACTAATGGCCATGGAAGCTCCAAGAAATAGGGTAATTAGTGAAAAATGTGAAGATTAAGAAAAAGTTAATCAAGATTAGTTAAATTTTCCCCAATTTTGGTCTTGCAGTTCAAATGTTTGTTGCGCCACCCTAAAATTTGGTCCTAGAGCCTAATTTTTGGCCAAAATTGATCAAAATGGGGCCTCTAGCACCCAAATCTCTCCTAATCCCTCAAGACAAATAGATTTAGAGCATGATTAGGGAGCATTAACCAAATAAAGGACCAAGAAATTCAAGAAAATCTCCAAGAACATCAAAAAAATCAAGAAAATCAAGAAATACCAATCTCATGCACCAAAAACCTTGAAAATGGATCAAAATCAAGGCTTTTATACCAAATGGAATGGATCTAGAGTTAAAGATGAAATCAAACACATGAAAGATGATTTCTAGCATCCATTACACACATGAAATTAGTATTTCCAAGCATCATAGCAAAAGATGAACAAGAGAGAGAATCCATATATGTATGTAGCATAGAGAAAGATACACAATGGTCTAAGTGTGTTAACCTCTCACCAAGAGGATGGCTTGAAAGCTAGCCATGAGCCTTGACCATAGATGGCCATCTCCATGGTAGGAGAGCCAAAGGTACAATGAAATGTCCAAGAGTAGAATGACAAAAGGTTCTATCCATGTGCCCAAGGCCCTATTTATAGTGTTTTACCCATGGGCCCATTTACATGTATGTTATAGGTTCATGACACTTTTTTACTTTACAAACATTAAAAAAAGCCTAGGATGCCAGTGTATGCTATTGGAATGTCTTGGCTTGGGCAAGAATGAATCCTAAGGCTCATTGATTGAGTCTCCAAGGATTAAGGCATTTTTAGTTCACCGATGAAGATGAAATCAAGGGTTGAGTGTTGCACGATCTCAAATTAAACACTCATTTAAGATTTTGTATAGTGTTCACTAGATTCAAATCCTACTGCATCGAAAGGAATACATTGGATGGATGCATTGGCATTGAGAGGGAAGGAAGCTTCCAAGGCAAAAGGCCATGGGGAGATATCATATGTGATCCTGGGTTTCCAATCAAGAAATCGTATCCAAGCTTATCAGGTATGCCATGTGCTGTGGCTTCGCCTCGAACTTGAGAGACTTAGTGAATTGAAACATCATTATAGCATATCATATCCAAGTTTTCCGAGTATGCCGTGTGCTGTGGCTTGGCCTCGGACTTGAGAGACTTAGCGAACTAAAACATCATTATAGCTAAAGGAAAGGAAATCAATTGAGATTCCATTTAGTAGTGGTGAGTGAAAGCGAATTAGGCAAAGAAAGGATGTAGGGGAGCACTTGCAGTAATGGGAAGGGTGGGAACCCCCCCATGTGCTAGCTTCTGAAAGGCACCCCAGGGTTTTCTTTATGTTTTTATTTGTCTCGTTCTTTGCAGCTAGATATGTAAAAAAGGGCTTTGGGTTACCCCACAAGCCAGTGCATGCACTCGCTTCTAAGGCAACCCAAAGCCCTTTTTATTTTTGCATATCCAGTGGCTTTTTTTATCTTGTGATGATTCTCCATTTTATGTATGATGATCTTGCAAGGAAAGGACTCCAAAGATGTAGTCGTGATGTCCATGCATCATGTTCTTCCGACTTTGCCATGTTTTAGACAAAGGTGATCCGTTCTCTCATTCTTTGAGCTTAAGCCCAAAAAAGGGCTTTGGGATACCCCAAAAGCTAGTGCATACGCTGGCTTGTAACCCAAAGCCCTTTTTTAAAAATCATATCTAGATACATTTTTGATCTTGCAATTCCCCATTTTCTGCTAGATGATCTTGCAAGGCAAGGACTCTGAAGATGTAGCCATGATGTCCATGCATCATGTTCTTTTGGCTTTTCCATGTGTTAGACAAAGGCGAGCCATTCTCTCATTCTTTGCAGCTTAAGCCCCAAACAAAGGACTTTGGGTCGGGGTAGCCAAAAGCCCTTTTCTTTAGCATATCAAGCCACGTTTTTTATCTTACAACAAGTGATCGTCCATTTTCTGCTTGGGATGTTGCAAGGCAAGGACTCCAAAGATGGGGTTATGATGTCCATGCATCATGTTCTTCTAGTGTTTCCATGTGTTAGTTAAAGGCGAGTATGCCCAAAGAAAAGGGCTTTGGGCTACCCCAGAAGTCAATGCATGCACTGGCTTCTAGGGCAGTCCAAAGCCCTTTTCTTCACTCCATGAAGAAAATTAGGGGGTGGGGGTGCCGATCTTCATTGACCACCAGAGACTTGCCAAAACTTTGGGGTAGCAACAACATTAACTGATTGACAGGTCTTCATAGGAGATTTGGAGACAATTGACCGTGCAAAGATCCCTCTTGATATGCTTGGGGAAAGTCAATATTTCCATGCAGAGGGGCTAAAATATCCTAACATTGAGAGATTGAGGAGCTTATTGTTGACCATTTTCATAGGTAGATACAAAGAGGTCTTCGATTGATTGTTGGGAAAGAGGACTATTGAGGCCTTTAAATTTCTTGAAATGTCTTTGTAGGCATCATTGTAGAGATTGGCAAGGAGAATCAAATAACCTTTCATATCATACCATGGTGTCATCTTCTTTTGCACATGACCTAGCAGAATAGAATTACCTTTCATATGATACCATGAGAGGAGAATACGTAAAGATAAGATTGTATGATTGTATGGAGATATGATTGTTGGGCATCCTCTTCATCTTGTCGGGAATCTTATGTACTCTATTCAATTGGGCTATATGTGATTAGGTTATATGTGATTACTAATTTTGTGTGAATTGCATAGTTTCAAGTATATGTCAATCTATGATCACAAAAAATGAGATTTTCAAGTGACATGGAAATAAGCAGCACCCAACATTCAATGGTTGATGAATCATCGATAGTGCCAATTTGTGAGAACTTCCCTATCACTTTTCAAGCACTACAAGACAATGCTGCCATACACGCGTTTCATACACGCGATAAATTACGAACGCGTGTATGGTCGCGCTTGTATTTGAATAGAATCGGGCGCATGTATTTTAGCATTTAAGTTCGCGTGTATATTTGCATTTATCAACGCGTGTATAAATGCGTTTATATACACGCAGTAATACACGCATAAATACACGATAATATTTACGGGGTAATACTCGCTATTATACACGGATAAATACACGCCACTATACACGGATTAATACACGCATGGCAGAGAAAAACTGAAAAAAAACTGAATTCCTTAACAAAATTAAAAACTATTTTCCTTAAACCATCTCATAGTACATTACAGTATACATCATTACACAATCCCACTACATGCATTTACAACAATGAAATATATTCAAAAATAAATCATGCATATGAGATGATAGAAATGTCATCAATTTAGAACATACAGTGACGGATTGGTTAGGGTTCGATCTCATCTTCAATAAGATCCATCCTTGTCAAACGATCAACATCAATATCCATTTGATCAATTGGTAAGGCTACGATTAAATTTATTCCACTATCGATATTTTGTACTCCATTGATAATGGTATCGATGTCCTGATCATCCTCATCAACATCACCATCATCCTCAATGGTAGGGTCATTCTCATGATCATGAGAAATGGCATGCTCATCCTCATTATCACGATCATCTCTTATTTCTTGATCATCGATCACAACATCTTCAATGGCATGTTCGACGTCATCTTCATTGTGGCTTGTTACATCCTCCATATGCTCCATATCAGTGAATGTATTATACATCACTTTGGAACGTGGTGCAATAGGGATGACGTACCACCATTTGATGTCATGCACCATTGGTAGATAGATAACCTACTCAAATACACACAGTACAGTAATTGATTAGCATATCAAAAGTCAAGGGGTACGCGAGCTTAGATATATATGTACATGAAACACATTAGTAAAAAAATGCATACCTGCTCACATTGTTGTGGCAATACGAGCCTATCTTTCTTTGTTTGCCAGAACTTTGTAGAGTCAATAGTTACATATCCACTTGCATGGCGTTTTATCGTTGCATCAGGCCCTTTTTCCACCACGTTCATTTGCCATTTGACATCCAAAACATACACAAAGAAGCGACGAAAGTCAAGCCTAAATATGTCTTGGATTATGCCACAATAATCATCCATTTTTCCATTAGCTCCCTCAAAGCTACTAATGACACCGCAATCTTGTGTATTTCTCTTTTCATCAATTCTTTGTGTTCGAAAATGCTTGCCTTCACACCATATAGCATTGAACATAGTGCACTGGACCAAAATAGAAGCAATATTTGTGTAAGCAATGTGAATAAATATTAAAAGCAAATCACTTACAACTAATGCAAAACATTAGTTCTATGTACCTTTGACATGCATCCTCGTGCATACTCCCATTCTTCCGCCGTGATATGCAGCCCCTCGTCGCTCTCTGCTCTCTCCATTTCCTCATGCAACCAATCAACATGGATATCATTCGGAAGTGTTGCTAGATGCTTAGGGTACGCCTTCCGAGAGCCATGTTGCCTCCGAAAGAGAGCTCTTTCTGCTTGCCTTTTTGTCTTTGCATCCTCATATCTTGTAACCCATCTGCTCATCACATCACTATTAAGGATACAAGTGAAATTGAGATCATCAATCAATGTTCTGTCAATTACTTTACTCTGTCCTTTTCCTTGAGGCACAATAGAGGTCATCCTCAAGTCCTCTTCATTGCTCCATAGTCGTGGCAAAGAGCTGTCCACCTGACCAAGAAATTCTGAAATATATACAAGAGACTCTTGTATCAACCAACCCTCGGCCATGCTTCCTTCAGGCCTTGCACTTTGCCTCACAAAGTCTTTTAAGGTCTTCATGAAGCGCTCTAGGAAGAACATCCAACGTGCATGCACAGTACCACATAAAGCAATTTCGTCCACTAAATGCACAATGAGATGTAGTTGACTTGTGAGAATGGTTCGCGGAAAAGTCTCCTCTACCAAACAAACCACCTCCACTGCCATAACACGCGCATCATCCAACGTGGCTGGATCAATTGCTTTGGAACTAACATATCTAAAAAATAAATAAATAGTACGTTATACCTCATGCATGTTCATTTTGCAAGGTATAATGAAGGGTGATCTGAGCATGGGTTTTACATACCTCACAAGCTCGCCCATCTTATAAATACATTTTTTCAAACTCTTATTCGCACAATGGTCGATGCTAGTAGGTAGTATGAACTGCGCACATAAGAGCACATTTATGGTTTATGGCATTACAAAATTTAATTTCAACGTACGTACAAGACTTGGAAAACACTTACTTGAAGCATCTTGTGCCAATCGTGGGACTTCAACCCATATAGTTGCTCAACGCCTCTTTTCTTAGTGGTTGTAAAGGCTCCCTTCAATGATCTCATGCATCCAGTGGGAGTACGCAAAGTGGTGATGGCCTGCTTTACCTGCTTCTCCTCTTTCTTTGATATAATCCATGGTGCAGGCGGAAGACGAACGTGCCCACCCACCTCTCGTGGCCAAGCTTGACGCATACGTCCTGCGACCCGCAAGTCCTCACGTACGCTAACATTGTCTCGTTTACCAGTAATATGTTCCCAAATACCAGATCCCACATTCTTGAAGATGTGCATGGGATCAAGAAGATGGTTGATCTTAAGATGGGTCCAATATGGTCCGGTTGAGCTTACAGAGTATATGTATGCCCATCCCCCTCCTTCCTTGCCTGGTGTCTATACCCCTACCGCGAGTATCCAGGGCACTCCAGTGCCGTCTATTCCTCCGAGTCCGACGAGACGGCATGCAGCTTCTCCTCTTCCACGTCCACCGAGGAGACATACCTCGTCCCAGACACACTCACGTACACCCTCACAGCCACCATCACGTGCTCCCTCAGAGCCACCGTCACGTCAGGGCTCACAGCCACCGTCACGTAGACAATCCCCCAGTCGTGACTCCACCCGCAGCAGTAGGAAGAGTGGGAGTGGAGGATGCGGCGGGTGCTTTGGTGGGGGAGGTGGGGGAGGTGGGGGAGGTAGTAGGGCACGGGGTGAGAGAGGAGATAGAGGGAGAAGAGTTAGAGGAGACAGTTCGGAAGAGGAGGAGATGAGAGAGATGGAGAGAGTGGTTTGCTATGATGTGACGGATAGGGGCGGGATAGTGATGGATGCGAGGGGGAGGGAGGTAATGGAGTACATGCGTGGGGTAGTATCAAACTCATATAGAAATTGTTTTATTAAATTTAAAGATCAAAATAGCCGATTAGTTGGGGAGGTGATAGAGGCTGTACATAGTCGGTACCCCAATCCCCCACATGCTACATTCTCGGATGTATGGGGAAGGACGCGAATAAGGGAGATCTTAAGTAATAAAAGATCTCACCTTAAAAAACTCGCGTACGATGACCGGCTAAATGTAGCTGCGGGGTGGCTATCCTGCCGAGAAACCTGCCACTGCGCACAAACGCGAGTGGAAGGAGGCACAGAAACGAGCAGAGGGTGGCGTGAAGAGCAGGCAGCATGTGGAGGCACGACGGATCCAGATGGAGACCGTTGGATCTTCGCATTTCGGATCTGGCGGCGTCGAGTCATGGGAGGCAGAGTTCGTAAGTATCCTGCCACTTGATTTGATTGTTTACTTAATTCATTGATTCTATGAATTGTTTTAATCTTACAAATTGTGTTGATTATGATACAGCGACGGGTTACGGGGAGGAAGCCCACAACCCACGATACTGCGTATGCTCGCCGGCATAGCAGACGTGACACGTGGGCCATCTTCAGAGCCGAGGGACGTATTACGGACGCGCAGTTTGAGTTGGCCATGAGACCATACGGTCGACAGGTACTTGAAAATTCGTAACGAATGGTTTTGGTTTATTGAATTGCATATATATATACTTATATACTATATATTACTTGAACAGGCACAAGCTGCTGATGATCCACCGGCCGCCGCTGCAGAGGGTGGACGTGAGCACTACTCCTCGGACATTCCGACCGATGCGAGCTCATCTGAGCATGGGGGGAGCACCGAGTCATCATCTGGGTCTGAGTAGTACTCAGACTTGTAGTATCACATTCCATATTTAGGATGTGATTGTATATATTTTTTTGTAAACTCAAGCCATGGGCTACTTCGAGATATGGACTCCCTTGTATACATGTATGAAATTTTGATAGTAATATTGAATTGATTGATCGATAGTATTACATTCATGGCTGTCTTGAATCGTGTAATGACAATGTATGCATTCATGTCGTTCTTGTCTTAATCTCCCTCGTGCATATGTTCTTCGTGGATGGTCTAATGGGATGGTCTAATGCACCAAAAACCCTAAACCAGAGAGTGCTATTGGGTGCTGGAATGCTGGAACAGTATTCAGGCACCAAATAGCACTCTCTGGATTTTTTTTTTTGCTCTCTGTTCGCGTGTATAAACGCGTCAACACTGCTAAAACTCGCGTGTATCTACGCGGATACCCTGGAAATTACGCGTGTATTAACGCGTATAAACTGGCAGTAACGCGTGTATAAGCGCATCTAAATTAAAGAAACGCGTGTATAGACGCAAGTAAAAAAGCGTCTGGGACATGGGAACTGAGCAGGATGCGGCTATACACTCGTGTATAAGCGCGTCTAATATAATAAGAAGCGTGTATAGAGGCGTGTATTAACGCGTCTGTGTAAAAAAACGCGGCTATATACCCGTGTATACGCGCGTCTGGAAGGTACTGTACACGCGGTTTTACACGCATGTCTCTGGCCGCGATTATACACGCGCTGATACACGGGCCCGCTACTTTTTTTCACAAGTCATTTTTAGCGGCTAAGAGCGCGGGTATGAGCCCAATCCCTTGTAGTGAAGTGCAAGAAGACATCGTGGAGCCAAGTGATGCACTAGAGTTAACACAATAGTCCCAACATTCAACGGTTGATGAATCATTAATAGTACCAATTTGTGAGAACTTCCCTATCACTTTTCAAGTGCAAGAAGATGTCGTGGAACCAAGTGATGCACTAGAGTTAACACAAAATTCTACTAATGCAACAAATAATGAAAGAGACAAATACAAAGAGCAAGTAGCTCTCATTTCTCAAGGGCTTAGAAAGCAAATGCAGCTTAGCCTTCTTCAATACTCCTTGTCAAACTTCTATGTTGCAAGAGAGAGAGAGAGAGAGAGAGAGAGAGAGAGAGAGAGAGAGAGACCTCTAATTTATTAAATTATCATTAAAATCAAACTACATGAAGATAATGATAACTAAGTACATACATGTTGAAATGAATTCAAAATTAAACAAATTCTTGATAAAAATGAAGATAATTGAAACTAAATACATACATACCATGAATCAGTTCATGCTCCACATCAAGCTCCATTTCATTGTTTAACAAGCCTGGGGATACTATTGCGGATTTTTTCTCTGGAACTGGGACACTTGGTCTTGTAGCAACATATATGAATCATAATGTGATATTGTTAGAGAAGGATGAGCGTATTTACGAGCGCCTACTAGAACCCTACTCTGCTAAGGTCACATACATATTTTTTTACAGATTTAGAACAAAGCCAAATAACCTAGAATACCATTGATGCCTTCTTGTTCGAAACATCATTCCATGTTTTCATTCTTGTGTTTGTTTATTTAGATTATGAAGCTCTTCTTACACTTAGAGCTTCAAAAATTATGGACATTATCTCAGTTTCACTATTGCAGACATTTGTTATGATCAATCTTTGTTTCTTGCCTTTGTTTATTATCGCTTAGAAGCTCCTTTCACTATTATAGCTTCAAACATTATGGACATTATCTTAGTTTTGCTATTATGGACATTTGCTAAGATTTAAGTAGATTTATAATCTTAAAATTTGCTTATTTATGAAGGTATTGTTAATATTATTACATTTTATAACTTCATTTAATTTTATGTTATGCCATACATTTTTCTCATTTAATGAGCAAAAAGTGGTACATGGTTTGTGAATTAATTTGTTGAATTCACTATTAACTTTGGAATGTTTCTTAATACTTCTATTGGCATTGTCTCTTCTAGTAGGCACTTCATGTGAAAGAGTGTAATCAATCACAAAACTCAAATATGCTTGCTCAATCATGCTCACAGACCCAAACCATTAAAAAAAAGGAAATATGCTCGCTCAATTGTGCTCGCTTTTTGGCCATCCCCTTTGGATAGCTCTATCACACTAGGAAATCTAAAGAAAGCACTCCTTGTCTTCCTACTCCAGCCACTCACCTAAAATAAATCACTAATTGGTCCAAAGATTGATTAATAACAATCCCTAATTACTACACTAATCTATCCTCTTACAAGATGATGAAAACTCATAGGAAATGGAGAAAGAAGATGGAAATGCCATAAGCAATGGGTAGAGTGCATAGCTAATGGCCAAAATCTATTAAAAATGCTCAAGAAGATCACACAACAAACTCCCCACACCCTCTTCAAATCTATGATTTTTTCTTCTTCTCCTAAACTATTTTTTGAGTTGAAATCCTAAGTCTCCTTCACACTATATTGCACCGTTTCATATCTAACATGTCCGATTGGCCCAAAATTTTATCTTTCTATACCCTAATCACTACAAATCTCACACTAATGCACACATCTATATGCCACTAGATGTCTGGAGTTTCCCGGTGTGTAGCAACATAAACAACCACTCCAATCAATTTTATAACTAAAAAATAATACTTTCTGTAGTACATCAAAATTAATAAAAATGATTGACACATCTAAAAGTAGGTATGAAAACCTTTTGAAACCCTCAATCGGGTACTCAAATGGGTAGCAATCTAATTTCCTAAAAATAACTATGTTTAACTGACCATTTTAAGCTCAAAAATCAGGGTTATCATTTCCCCCACACCTAACTGTGAAGCCTCCTCTCGTGACCACTTCATCATATCTTCATTTCTATGATTCTACTATTCTCTCTCTAGTAAAATCTAGCAACTCATCATCGGGGATTCTATCCATGGATCCTTTATGTGAAAATGTGCAATGTAAAATGAATGGGTTATTTGCTTGAGTATGTGAATGCACCTTAGAGGTGTAAGATAATATTGAGTGGTGTGAATGTTGAGAGCCACATAAAAGAATGTGGAAAAGATAGTGCCACATGGCATGATGATGTGTAAACTGGGATAAGACTAGAAGGCCTATGTCATTATATGGTTTACCGGCATATGCAATAAAGCTATTGTTGGGTGTGCAATCTCTCTCTCTCTCTAGTCATGGAGTTTCCTATGTGGTTTAATCCACCTTAATCTTATGCTCAATCTTGTGTCTATCACCATGATCAATCCGAGATGTTGTCTTTGATGAGATGAGTAGCTGGTATGCACCAAAAGTGAAGGCAATAGAAGATGCAGATGTAAGAAGTGTTGATGTTGCACCACATGTAGAGCAGCAATAATCAGAGCTGCTTAGTGGACTGGAGAGTCCTCTAGCAGTGGAGCCAATGTTAGCCCATGGTCAAGTAAGTTGAAGATAGATGTAGGTACATTCCATCTGTGGTTACTCTTGGTGTAAGAAGAACGAGGGTTGTTTTGAGGACACCTAGAAGTGATCCAGGTGTACATAGGTCTATGAGGGTCAGGTACCCTATTGACAGGTTGAGATATGATGGATATACAGCCCATCATTATGATTACATAGTTAAAGCAATACAAGAATTAGAGCCCAGTTATTTTGAGCAAGAACTTTGAAATAAGAAATGGGAAGACTCCATGAATGAGGAGATGGTAGCATTGGATACAAATGCAACATGGCAGTTAGTTCCTTTGCCTAAGAAAAAGAAGGCAATTGGATGTAAGTGGGTCTATAAAGTAAAGCATAATGTTAATGGTTCAGTGAGCAGGTATAAGGCAAGATTAGTGGCCAAAGGCTATGCACAGACTTATGGCATTGACTATGAAAAGACATTCAGCCCAGTTGCAAGAATGGCAACCATGAGAGCTGTAATTGCTATGGCTGCAGTAAAGGGTTGGTCTTTACATCAAATGGATGTAAAGAGAATGTGGGGGAGAGGGAGAGCTTCAAACCCTAGCAAGAAAACACACACACATAAGAGAGAGCAAGACAAAAGAGAGAGATGGATAGCTAAATTTTCTTCTATCTTCTTCTTCTCTACTCAACCACCAACATAACATAAAGATAAGAGTACACAGGTCCATAATGTGAACTTAACTAAATGAGCTAGTGCTATAACTATGCCAGTCTCTAGTAATCCAAAATGGCTATCACACAACGTGTCATCCCACTGGCCGCATAATCTCACCAACCATGCCAGTGGTGTAGATGTGGAAGCTATCACCCAGGAGGGTCATCAATGTCTTATAGCACTAGTTGAGCTCGATATCTCAACACTTCCCCTCGAGCTCAACTCCACACATTGCACTCCAAGTAAGCTCCTAAACCTGTGGAGCTTCTCTGTGCCCAATGCCTTCGTGAGAAGATGTGAGCCACTTGATCCTCTGTGTTGACATATACCAGATCTACATCTCCTACTAGAACCTTCTCCCTCATCACAAAGTGATAATGCACCTCAATGTGTTTCGTTCTAGCATGATATAGTGGGTTACTGGTGGTGGGCCAACTATATACTGCTCATGTTGTCACAATATATGACAACTCCCCTATCCCCACGGGCTCTCCCATGTCACCAAGTAGCTTCTGGAACCAAGCTACCTCACAAGCTACCATAGCAGCACCCCCGTACTCTACCTCTATACTCGACAAGGTAGCTGTTGGTTACTTCTTACTACTCCAGCTCATAGCAACACTCCTAAATGAGAACATAAAACCACTAGTAGATCTCATGTCTACAATACTATCAGCCCAATCAGCTTCTGTGTACCCATGCAACTGTATCTCTGTACCAGGCCATAGAAAATTCCTAAATCAACTATGGAATGTAAGTACCTGAGGATCCGTCTAGCTGCATCCAAGTGTGGCTTCCTAGGGGCCTACATAAACTGACTCACAAGTCCAACAGCATAGCTCAAGTCTGGCCTTATAATGGTCATGTAAATCAAACTACCCACTATGCACCTGTATGTAGTGGGGTCCTCCAAAAGTTCACCTGTATCTGTAGAAAGCTTTGTGTTCAACTCCAATGGCACTGAAATAGACTTACAGCTTGTCATACCATACTTGGACAACATGTCCAAGCCATACTGCCTCTGCTAGCAAAATGCCATGAGGTGATCTTACCACATCTATGCCCAAGAAATATTGCAGCTCACCCAAATCCTTCATCTCAAACTTCTTATTCAAAAGCATCTTGACATCATGTATGTCTGCATCACTATCACCAGTGTGATAATCAAGTCATCCACATAGATGACTAATAGCATGATCCCTCTATCTATCTTTTTCACATATAGTGAAAAATATGCATTGGATATTTGAAATCTAATGGTAACAAGATACTCCCCGATCTTGTTTGACCATGCTCTAGGTGCCTGCTGCAAGCCATACAAGGCTTTGCGTAACCTACACACAAAATCTGGATGTGCATCACTCTCATAACCTCGTGGATGCATCATGTACACTTCTTCTTAGCAAATCACCATGCAATAAAGCATTCTTTACATCCATTTGATGTAAAGACCAACCCTTTGCTGTGCAGCCATAGAAATGACAGCTCTCACGGTTTCCATTCTTGCAACCGGGCTGAATGTCTCCTCATAGTCTATGCCATAAGTATATCGTTTTATATTCACACGGATTGTAAAAAGAAAATTCAAGAAATCTATCAAGATCGAAATATTCAAATAAATGATTAATTTATTCCTTGTTGGAATTCATAACTAATTTAGAAATCAGTTAAGTGAATATTTAAAGAAAGAAATTCAGTAATAATAACTGAATTATCAAACTCTTTTGAGAAAGATAGTTCAGGAAAAATCTTGTCCGACTTGAACCTTGAATCAGACTGTGACCAAGACCAAACTCTTTCGTTAGTTTCGAGAAAAGAAAGTCTGACCAGTTTAGAAAAATATACTCAAAACTCTTGCCAAATCTGAAACTAAGTTTGAGGCCCTTTGAATTGATCTGTGGATCAAGGTTATAGAATTTGAGGAATTCTTATATGAAATTTTGAATTCCGATCAAGAAGTTTTGGGGATACTGATTCAAGAAATACTCCAAAGAAAATCAAACTGAAAACTTGCTTAGAAACCCTGTTTTCTTAAAGGATTGTCTTATGCCAGAATGCTAGTGGAGGAAGCATTTGGTATATGTTTTTCTAAGGGAAGTTTGGTTGCAATAGTTGGCAGGGAGTGTTTAAAGGACGGTTCACACGGCAAAGCCTGCCGAAGTCTTGATGAGCCTCTATTTTGAATGAAAAATGGTGCGCTTCCGGTACAATCTAACATTCCTGCAAATCCTATAAGTAACAACCCTTTCCTAGATGCCTACACCTTGGACATACTAACTAGTCTAGGAAGGGGGGTGGCCCAAGGACTCAATGAGTCTCTTCTAATAAGAGCAGTCACATACGGCCTCAATGATTCATACAGAAATACGATCGTACACATTTCCAAAATTATGGGCAAATATGATGAAACAAGAGACCCTGTTCAATTCATTCAAATGTTTGAACAGAGATGTGAAGCCTTTGGAAATCCCAACTGTCCCACTAAGGTACATGCGTTGAACTTATGCTTAGAGGAAAAAGCTAGTCGATGGTTCATCACATTGATGTCGGCAATTAAAACCAACTTCAAAACCTTGAAATCAACCTTTAACATGGCTTTTCCAGACAAGGTGATCAGTGGAGTGCAGCAATAGCACTCTATTCAATTGAATGTCAACCCAATGAATCAATTAGAGATTTTATCCTTAGGATAAAGCTCTTGGACTCACGTTGTGAGTCATAGGAAAAATTACACGATGTTCAATTGAGGAGATGTTTCATAATGGGCTTGAAGAATAATAGCTTACACACAACTTGATCATTGTATCCAATCTGAAAACATTCGATCAATGTTGCAAAGAAGCAATACGTTTAGATGGCAACATGCTAGAAGATGATCATGTTACGAGGTGTTCCTCATCTAAATCAAGTGAAGCAATGGCAAAAGAAAGATTGATCTCGAAATTAACGTTTCTAGAATTTTACGCAGCCTTGCTTAAAACCTTACAACAAACATCTCTAAGAGAGGATGAAAACCTTCAAAACCAGACATCCTTAATGCCTCTAAAAGTGAGGAGCGAAATGCCTTGTGTTGAATGCAATCACTACGACCATCCTAATCCTCATTGTGCATACAAGGCACCTGTATACTACATATATTGTAAAACCTTTGACCATGATACTAAAAAGTGTCTCGCTTCATCCACAATGGACTCAAAACCTCCATCTACCATGCACAAAACAAAAAAAAAGTCCAAAGGGTGGAAACTGCTCAAGAGGCAGTTAATCGAACACTTCATTGTTTCTAATTGAACACTTCACAAAGTGGCAGACTAATCGAACACTTCAGTGTTTCTAATCAAACACTTCAGTGTTTCTAATCAAACACTTCACAAGGTGGCAGACTGCATAGTTTGGAATACTTCCATGCCCATAGTCATTGACACCTTATGACCAATGTGTGAACGATGTGGCATTGATCACATGTTCCAAGATTTCCCAAGACGAGTTGCTTCAATGCAACTTGTCTCACAAAATACAACTCTTAACATCTTAAGTGTACAAAACGGGCAATTGTCCATGGTACCCTTGAAAAGAGAAAACAAAACCTTCTAAACCACCCAAGAAAGACAAAGGACAACAAATTGTCGAAACCAAGGTCGAATTAAAAGACAGGGAAAAGGAGTCTATAAAGGACATAAACCCAAAAAGGGAGATAAACACGAAAGAGCCAAAAGCTATACATGATGTAGAAGCATCCACATCAAAGACCACCACACAAACCTCAACACCCATATGTGTAACACATAATACAAAAACCTAAAAGAAAACTCGATCTCGTCGCATGGGTGGTAAACATAATGAAAAACTGACAAACCAAAGAAAGTCAGAGAATAAAACAAGTTCTAGTACATCACTAAGTGAGGATGAAGCAAGTTCTTACTCTTCACTCAGTGCACAACATAGACTAATCAAGAAACTAGAACCCACCCAACCACCCTAAATGGATAATAATGATCACATGACCTATGTGGAATGCAAAAAGCAAGCTCAGGAGAGCATGCTTAGCTTGGTTGAATGTCTTACAGGGTCACCGGTTGTGATTGAACCTCATACCACCAAACCTAAAACAGCAACCAAGATACAAAGCCTAGAGGAGTACCACTTTCCCTTTCAAGAGAGGAAGACATACTCTCTACAGAAGAGTCATTTGAAACAGACTGTACGAACTATAGGCTTGAGAAAGCACGTGAGGAATTCGATAATTCCTTTACAAGATTAAAACAGTCTCTCAAATCTTCATTCGGAGGAATGCTCTTCCCTCTCATAATAAATCTAGCATCACATCGGCACTTGCACCTTTAATGGCTCAACCTGAGTTATACAAGGACATAACGAAATACATAAAAGAGGACTCTCAGGATTCACAAGTTTCCAAGTAGCCCTCATTAAGAATTGTCAGAGGGCCAAGTGTGCCATTTTAAATTAAAAAAACCTCAAGGTCAAAACTTGCAAATTCACGAAATTCCATCTCACGGAATTACAATTCATAGAGTTCCATCTCATGGCTTAAAAACCTACACTTTTATGATTTAATCCCCATCACAGATTAAGCCATATCACACAGTAGCCACTATATATTTGTTAAGCTTATTTCTTTTAGCTAAATTAATGTAGCAGAGCTGCTCCATGAGTACGTATCCATACTCATGCATTGGAGAATATTTGCACAAACTCACCATCAACAACTTCCAAGTAAATCCGTGGATGGGGGGGGCATGGTGGGCGAAAGCCTAGTCAATGGTACAACCCATCACCTAGAATTGTCCTTCAAATTACAAATCTCTCCAAATGACACCACAATCTTCACAACTCAATGATTTTCAATCCCTAGTAGTGAAGATCTCTATATTCGCCTCTCAAGCCAACGTAATTCTTTCAATCCTCACCACACTACCAACAAGTGGCTACTTCAACACAAAGCAGTTCAATAAGAGTCTATATGACTCAATTCTTGTACTTCATGTAAATTTGCTTCATAAGAGCACTTAAATATGCATTAAAACATAAAAAGCACATGGGCAGAAGAAGACAGGATCAGGTCCTACTCAACAACATTTGACAAGAATCATGCGACACAAAGGGACATCATCACAAGCCAATGACTTCAAATGATGAATGTCACTTCAATAAATCAAATGAGGAACTGAGAATCATCATCATCTCGTTCAGATGATTAAGTCTACATTCCTCTGGATCTTTCTCTCTCTTCTCTCCCATTATTAACATCTCTTAGTGTCCCCTTTAACAAAAATCACATGTAACCTTGTCGATGATTGCCAAAAACAAAGTGAGCCAAAAAAAAAGGAAAAAAAAAGGGGCTCACATAAATATAAAAATGCAATCATTCGTAAAAAAACCCCACCCCCCACCCCATTGTGAATTCCTAATACACCACTAACCTCTTCATTCATTAACTAGCTTTTCTTATTTCTTTGGAGAAACAAAGACCATTGAACGTCATTCAACATCAAAGCCATGCCAAAGCTTGTTCATTCTCCCCACACAAACGTCTTCAATGCGATCACGCGGACGCGATCGTCATATCAAGAAGGGGGGAATGTTAATCCAATTCTAGGATTAACAAGAGCTACCGCCATTATCTTACATCAAGGAGTCATGGTAGATACACAAAGGGTCATACATTCATGATATGAAGCAATAGTTTCCAAAGCTACAACTTGGATAGGCACCCATAATGGTGTGACGGAGTATTTATGGCGATTCCCGCTTCAAGAGCGTGTGGTAGTAAGTTAGGATGAAGTCCTAAGTGATGTACTTCATGGATATATTATGAGAGTAGTCATCGTAATAGCATTAGGCCTCTTTTGAACCTAAAGTGCCCGGCCAGCCATAGTTTAAGTGAGTCTGAACACTTTTGGCCATGTATATAAGTGAATTTCTCTCATAATACAACATACTCTCCCATTATGCAATTGAGTCTTGCTCTTGCTAATCCTCTTGCTAATCTCTCTCCCTAATGCATGCTAGTGAGTGTGTTTGAGTGAAGTGAGGTGAGAGAAGGGACGAGGACCCATAGTGCAATGTGGTAGTGTGACAATGCTCACGCGAGACACGGTGGAATTGCTTTCTCAAGGAGTTGTAGAGCTTGGAGACCTCAAGGGTTACGAGCTCGGCCATTGGAAAGATCCTCAACGACAGTTGCGATTAACCAGGTAATCTCTTTTTGGATGTGTTTTAAGGAGGGTTAGGGTAAGCCATAACAAAATCATGACAGGCTCTAAGCATATTTCAATGCCGTTATTGGAGAAAAACACAAATCTTTTCATACAATTGAGCTTTTGAAGGATCTCACTATATACAGGTGTGTAGTGGGGGTACCTTGACCTATATATGACTATTACTAAGCTAGATTTGAGCTATGTTGTTGGACTTGTTTTATACAAGCCCCCAGGAAGCCACACTTGGAAGTGGATAGATAGACTCTTAAGTACAGTGAGACCCCTCTGCCCCCTTCGTGCACCGGCGGATTCCCGGTTGCTAGCAGCGAAAGTAGCTTCCTCTTGAGCGGGGCAGGGTTTCCCACTCGGGGCCTCGCTCTCAAATGTCCGGACATGAGACTAATCTGGTGGTCATTCCGAAACCGAAACTGGGAAAATTTCCCTTGCCTAGAAAACGGGGACGATTCCACCTTTTTGATTTTCTTAAACGAATTTTCTAACGGGGTCAAGAGACTAAACTATCCTTCACCTGATTAAATCAGATAGAAGGAAAATTATCACTGACTTAGTTTGAAGAAATCAACACTTTTTTCCTAACCGAAATCAGGCACAGTCGTTGATCTAATCATTTGAGGAAATCAACGCCTTTTTCCTAACCGAAGTCAGGCACAGCCATTGATCTACTCATTGAGAAATTCTTTAGGTTTTTATTTAACTACTCGAATTCTAATTGTATTCCTATTATTTCAATTTAATTAAAACTCCACTGATTCCAGCCTAACCCCATCCGGCCCATGGGTTAGCCACCACCCAACCACTGGAATCGATAGAACCAGACAATTACTCACCCACCCATAATTGAATGCCTATCTTGACTTTTGCTTTCGAATACAGATACGCACACACTCCTCTTTAAAACTTTAACATATAAAATAATCCATTGACTTTTTCTTTCTTGACTTTTTCTTTCGAATACAGATACGCACACACTTCGCTTTAAAACTTTAACATATAAAATAATCCATTGGCAAACAGTTATTGGTTACAGATGTCATAACTCAAAAATTCCATCCAGTCCCTTGTTTCTCAAAAAAGAGTATCACTCTAGACTTGAGACCATTTGGTCAGCAACAATGAGATCCAGTTAATAGATTACAATAATTATTTTGTCCATCATACATATCTTCCATGACATACGCATGGGTGTCATAGGCACCGCGAGCCCATGCATCTCCTGGTCAGAACCCTCCAGGATCCTTCTTAGGTGTCCTGGCATTTCACTCAGGGACTGCTTCATCGGCCCTCGCCCATCGTACTATACCGAAAGCACACCATTTTTCAACCATACCGAGGTTGGTCTTGCTGCGTGAACTGTCCTTTGAACACTCCCCGTGCAAGCTATTGCAACCGAACTTTCCTTAGAAAAACATATACCAAATGCTCCCTCCAGTATTCTAGCGTAAGACACTCCTTTAAGAAAACAGGGTTTCTAAGCAAGTTTTTAGTTTGATTTTCTTTTGAATATACAAGGAGTATTTCTTGAATCAGTATTCCCAAAACCTCTTGATCGGAATTCAAAATTTCATACCAGAATTCCTCGAATTCTATAACCTTGATCCACAGATCAATTCGAAGGGCCTCAAACTTAGTTTCACATTTGGTGGGAGTTTTGAGTGTATTTTTCTAAACTCGTCATACTTTCTTCTCTCGAAACTGATGAAAGAGTTTGGTCTTGGTCATAGTCTAATTCAAGGTTCAAGTCGGATAAGATTTTTCCTAAACTATCTTTCTCGAAAAGCTTTGGTAATTCAGTTACTATTTTACTAAATTTCTTTCTTTGAATGTTCACTTAACTGATTTCTAAATTAGTTACGAGTTCCGATGAGGAATAAATTAATCATTTATCTGAATATTTCGATCTCGATAGATTTCTTGAATTTTCTTTTTACAATCCGTGTGAATATAAAACGATAAAAATTTCTCTCTTAGAGTATTTAATTATTCATTTATCAAATACTCATAGAATTTAAACATAGAATTTAAAACAATTATAATTTTGATATAAAAATTATTTATGCATCTATTTATGCATAAAAATCAACTTCAATGGGAATAAAACTTTTATTAAAAAAATCCTTTTATGCATCTATTTATGCATAAAATCAAATTTAATAGAAATAACACTTTTAAAATAAAAATAATTTCTTTATGCATCTATTTATGCATAAAAATTAATTTTTCTAAGAATAACGCTTTTATAATAGAAAAAAATTTTATGCATCTTTCTATGTATAAAAATAAAACTTAATAAGAATAACACTTTTGTAATAAAAGAAATTCCTTTTTGCATCTTTCTATGCATAGAATCAAATTTAATAAGAATAACACTTTTGTAATAAAAAAATTCCTTTATGCATCTTTCTATGCATAGAAATCAATTTTAATAAGAATAACACTTTTTTAATAAAAAGAATTTCCTTTATGCATCTTTCTATGCATAGAAATCAATTTTAATAAGAATAACACTTTTATAATAAAAAAATTTCTTTGTGCATCTTTCTAGCATAGAAATCAAATTTAATAAGAATAACACTTTTATAGAGTAAAAAAATTCCATTATGCATTGTAAGATTCCTCCCCAGCCTCTCAAGATGTCCAGCATCTTTCCCTGTAATCAATCCCCTCTTCAGAAATATAAAAGATCTTGTCTTTGCCTATTTTGACATAGAGAGAGAAAATATTCTAGAGAGAGAATATTCAGATTTTGAATATTTTTAGATAGAAAAATTTCTCATATTATTAAAATGAATTCCCCTGAAATAGAAATTCAAAAAGAACTTTCCAATGTGCAATTGGAATTTATTGGAAATGGGTATAAAGGACCTTAGCCTAAGGGTCTAGATTTTCATAAATTTTTGGATTATGGTCCAATTAAGATTCCTATGGGCCAATAGCATCAATCCATGTGTAGGGAGGAGATAAATCCAATTTGTAAAAGAAGATACCAAAAAATGAGTAAATGCTCACATAAGATGAAGAGTTGACTATGTACAAGGTTTATTAGTAAGAAACCATGAGTAATATAAAAAATATGAGATATTTTGGGTATCCAAAAATGAGTAAATGCTCACATAAGATGAAGAGTTGAAAATGTACAAGGTTTATTAGTAAAAAACTATGAGCAATATTAAAAATATGAGATATTTTGGGTATCCAAAAATGAGTAAATGCTCACACAAGATGAAGAGTTGAAAATGTACAAGGTTTATTAGTAAAAAACTATGAGCAATATTAAAAATATGAGATATTTTGGGTATAATGATTTCATTTTGACACATATGTAAGGAAGGGGAGTCCATTAAAGGAGATGCATATTTCACATGCTTGAATGAGTTTTAAACTCATAAAAATTGAGATATTTCATCTCTCCTCTCTCCTAATTCAAGTCTAGTTGCAAAAAGTTAGCTCAACTGACCTAAAAATGGTCAAAAATTGACCAAACTGAGTTGGAAAATTCTAGAATCAGTTTGTTTGGTTAGGAGCTCACTTTTTCCTATAAATAGAGGCCTTCCCCTTTGTTGAAACTCAACAATGTTTAATGCATTGTTACTCTACTCCACCCAAGCCAAGAACTATGAATTTATTAATAATTCATTAGTTTTTGACATTTCCCTCTTCCAAAGATTGGTGGCCACTCTTGTTCAAACAAGAGTTGAACCCTCAAACCATCAAGCCAAAGTAAAGCTATCAAAGTCATTAGTAAGTTGGTGATTCTTCTTTTCTTGCACTTATTTTATGGATGTTTATGGTTTCAAATGATTTTTATGCTTTATGTCTTCTCTATAATGTTAGGCCTCATTACAAAAGGCATTCCCCTCTCTTCTCTAACAAAACCAACCATTCTCTATCCTAGGTGAATGATTAATTGATTAATGTTAAGTTTTTTTATATATAATGATTATTTTATTATAAAAGTGTTACTTTTAGCATAATTGAATTTCATGCATAGAGGTATGCATAAAAGAAGATTATTTTATTACAAAAGTGTTACTTTTAGCATAATTAAAATTCATGCATAGAGGTATGCATAAAAGATGATTATTTTATTACAAAAGTGTTACTTTTAGCATAATTGAATTTCATGCATAGAGGTATGCATAAAAGATGATTATTTTATTACAAAAGTGTTACTTTTAGCATAATTGTAATTCATGCATAGAGGTATGCATAAAAGATGATTATTTTATTACAAAAGTGTTACTTTTAGCATAATTGAATTTCATGCATAGAGGTATGCATAAAAGATGATTATTTTATTACAAAAGTGTTACTTTTAGCATAATTGAATTTCATGCATAGAGGTATGCATAAAAGATGATTATTTTATTACAAAAGTGTTACTTTTATCATATTTGAATTTCATGCATAGAGGAAGGCATAAAAGTTGATTATTTTATTATAAAAGTGTTACTTTTATCATATTTGGATTTCATGCATAGAGGTATGCATAAAAGTTGATTATTTTATTATAAAAGTGTTACTTTTATCATATTTGGATTTCATGCATAGAGGTATGCATAAAAGTTGATTATTTTATTATAAAAGTGTTACTTTTATCACAATTGAATTTCATGCATAGAAGTATGCATAAGAGTTGATTATTTTATTATAAAAGTGTTACTTTTATCATATTTGGATTTCATGCATAGAGGTATGCATAAAAGTTGATTATTTTATAAAAGTGTTACTTTTATCACAATTGAATTTCATGCATAGAAGTATGCATAAGAGTTGATTATTTTATTATAAAAGTATTACTTTTATCATATTTGGATTTCATGCATAGAAATATGCATAAAAGATATTCTTTTTATACTAAAAGTGTGATTTTTATCATAAATGGATTTTATGCATAACTTAGATGCATAAGAGAAATTCTTTTATTCTAAAAGTGTAATTCCTACCAAATTGAATTTATGCATAGGAAGATGCATAAAAAATTGATTCAAAAGTGTCATTCTCATCTAAATTGAATTTATGCATAGGAAGATGCATAAAAGATTGAATTTTAATTCAAAAGTGTCATTTTCATTTAAAATGAATTTATGCATAGGAAGATGCATAAAAGATTGATTTTTACTTCGAAAGTATTAATCTCCTTAAATGGAATTTATGCATAAATAAATTTGTAAAGAAATCTTATATCAAATATAAGAATTCTCTTGTATTCTATAAAAAGATATGAGATGTGATAAGATGTGATAAGAGGTGTATAAGATGTGATAAGAGGTGATAAGATGCTTATGAAATAAGTTAACAGGTGATAAGATGAATTAAGATGTGATAAGATGTGTATGAGATGAGGTAAGAAGTGTATGTGATAGGATAAGATGTATATAAGTTGTGATAGGTCAAGAATGGATGTGATGTAAAAGATTAGATGTGAAGGCATATGGGGTTATAGGAATGGGAATGTGGAAATGGATGTATGTATGTGGATGTGTGAATGTGGAGATGGGAGTGTGAATGTATGAATGTGAAAATGGATGTATGCATGAAGATGTATATGCGTAGATGTGAATGTGGATGTACATGTGGATGTATGTATGTATGTGTGTGGATGTAGATGTGGATGTATGTATGTGTGTGGATGTATAGATGTGAATGGGAATGCGGATGTGGATGTATGTATGTATGTGGATGTAGATGTGAATGTATAGATGTGAATGGGAATGTGGATGTGGATGTATGTATGTATGTATGTGGATGTGGATGGATGTATGTATGTATGTGGATGTGGATATATGAATGAGGACGTGATAATGGATGTATGCATGTAGATGTGAATATATGGATGTGAATGTGGATGTAGATATGGATGTGGATGTGGATGTATGGATGTAGATACAGATGTGGATGTATGTATGTATGTGGATGTAGATGTGGATGTATAGATGTGAATGGGAATGTGGATGTGGATGTATGAATGTGAATGTGGATGTGGATGTGGATGTGGATGTGGATGTATGGATGTGGATATGGATGTGTATGTATGAATGTGGATATGGGATGTGGATGTATAAATGAGGATGTGAAAATGGATGTATGCATGTAGATGTGGATGTATGGATGTGAATGTGAATGTGTATGTGAATTAATGTGTCGTCGATATGAGGAAATGGATGAGAATGAGTACACATTGAATGGAATGTGGAATAAGTAATGTGGACTAAGGAGGGATAATGTGGAAAGACGAGAGTTCGATTTAGAAACTGTATTTTGTGACTGTTTGTAAATGACTGTTTTATGTCAAGAATGCTGGGAAAGCATTTTGACCGTCTTGTGGATTAAGGTCATGAAGACCTAACTGTTAAAGTTGCAACTGCTGTGAAGACGGAGAGTCAATGGAGGACGTCTCACGTAGCAAGGTTGACCGAGGTCTTGACCAGCCTCGGTTCGATTTAAATGGTGAGCTTCCGGTACGATGGATGAGGGACCAAGGAAGCAGCCTATGAGTGAAGCGCTACGAAGGATCCTAGAGGGTGCTGACCATACGGTGCTCGGGCTCTAGGTCGCGCCGAACATACCCAAACGTGCGTCGTGGATGATATTGGAACAAGGAGTAAGAGTTGTTTTCTGAAACCGGGCATGGATCTGGTTGACTGACCTTGCTGGTCCTCAACGGATGAGTCCATGGCTCTCTTATATGGATCTGTTGATTGATTTTGCTGATCTTCAACGAGGATTCCATCTTGATTTTTATATGTGAAAATATTGTCGGGTACTATGAGCTAGGAACTATTGAAAAGGCCCCTGATGAGTGAACAGGTGGTGAGCGTTCTGGTTGCCAATGATGCCATAAGTACACCGATGAATGAAGGACTGGAAATATGGATTCAACCAGAGATTTTGAGGATTGTCATCAGTAACATAATGGTTTCATTAAAGGATTGTTTTAAAGTTAGTTGATGCTGAGAAAAAGGAAATTTCATATTGGGTGTGTAAGTGGTGTGACTAGTTTTATGTTTGCATGAACTTCCGGCTAGGGGACCTAGGAACTCTTTTCCCTAGTACCCGGGACAAAACCTAATTAAATTCCTAATTAGATCCCATCACTACAGTGGTTGGGAGGTTGGCTAACCCATGGGACTGGATGGGGTTAGGCTGGACTGATGGATCCGTAAATCAAGACTCAAATTCTGTAATTACAATAAATGAAGTAAATTCCAGATAGTAATTGTTCTATGGATAGGAGTCAACAGCTGTGCCTCTTGATGGGAAAAAAAGCGTTGATCCAAATGATCCAAGTGCAAGTTTCTTCCTTGATCTGACCGAGTACCTTTATAGGTGCAGTCGGATCACTTTGTCGGATCAGTTTGTTTTGTAATGGTCTTGACTACGTTAGAGTAAAGAGTTATCCTGGTGGAAACGCCCGTGCTTTCCGGGTAAAGGAAGTTTTTTCGGGTTCGGTTTAACCGACGGATTAGTCTCTTGTCCGGATATCCGTGGACGAGGCCCCGAGTGTGGGACCATGTCCCGCGTAAGAAGTGCTACTTCCGCTGCTAGCACCCCGAATCCGTTGCGCGGTGGGAACAGGGATCTCATAGTTGGTATCAGAGCGTTTGGTTAATGAGGATCAACCGAGAAACCAAATATGTCAAAAATTTATCAAGAATCACAAAAAAGTTGTAATTGTGTGATATAATTCATACAATTTGATATTCAAACTGAAAAATTCATAATTTAGTAATTGGGTTTTCAGATGGAAGTACCGCAATTGTATGGAACCCTGACTTACTTGAGGCCTAGACATGATGGTATCTATCTTATAGTTCCAAGTATCATGACTACCCGTATATACCAAGGGTATAACTGCAGCTCTTTATCGGCAGTATATACGAGTAAATCTAAGACTTGAAATTATAAGCATTAATGCTATCCAATAAATGAATTCGAATGTGGTTGATATGATTTTTAATTCTGTTTGAGAACTGATGAATTGAATTGGATTCTGATTGAAAAATGATGATTTCTGAAATTTAGTTGAAATATAATAACCTGAGCGAAACCACAATGAGGATGAATGGGACGATTCCCTGTGATGATATTCATAACTAGAATGATGATTAATGGGACGATTCCCTGTGATGATATTCATAACTAGAATGATAATTAATGATTTCAGCAAATCACTATGAGATTAGTGGATTGTGCTGTCAAATTGCTACTGTTAACACTTGACACGGTAGATCAAGTTAAGGGATGACAAATTGAGAACTTAACTGAAATTCTCGTGGAAGAATGTTCAAAAGGAAATTTTTCGGTCTAATGGACCATTATCGTATGAATGATATGATCTACATGAATTGTTATTTAATGATGAGTTCTATATAAGGAATATTTATCCCAGTATTCTGTTGGGTTGACCAGAATATAAGGAACCCCAGAATAAATTGGATCTTAAGAAAAAGAGTTGCCCTCTACTTTGCGAGATGAGGACATCTCGCACCTTTTTAAGTGGGGTAGAATGTAAGATTCCTCCCCCAACCTTCGAGGTATACAGGAGTAAGAATCTCCCTTTCTAATCTTAAAATTATTCCCTCTCTAAAATAAAAGAAAGATTCTGTTTAAAAAGGGAAGACACTTTCCCCTGAATACCTTATCAGGAACCCACCTGTTTTAAGGATTCAGAACAATGAGTTCAGAAGTGAGAACCGGTGTTTTGGATGCCAAGGTTTTGGTCATCAGTTAAAAGACCGCCCGACTCCTACCATGACAAGGGCACAAGGAAGTCAAGAACCCAAATTCAGAGACCAATTCCTTCATACCAATCTAATCAGGGTCGGTCTCGGACAAGATTGCTTAACTCCATTAACTAGGTCCGACCCATTGATTAGGGTCGAGATAACCAGTCAAATGCTTGATGACATAGAGCAACAGATGCAGGCAATTCATAAAGATATAAAAGCTACCCAGGATCGACAGAAACAGTATACAGATAAGAAGAGGACAGTCAGAGAATTCAAAGAAGTAGATATGGACTTCATTTGAGTACGGACCAAAAGAAGTTCTTTATCTCTTGGAGAGTATAAGTAGTTATCCCCCAGATATTGTGGACCAAAGAAAGTAGGTGACTTAGCCTACGAACTTCTTTTATCTCCTCATCTCAAAGTTCTTAATGCCTTCTATAGAAATTTGTGCCAAACCCAAATCATGGAGAGACGGTAAAACTTCAGTGGTAAGATACCCCGGTGGCTTCTAGGTTACGCTAGTTCCTTCTTTATATAAGTCGTAACTCCTACTTATCGCTCGCAGTAATCTTACTTCCATCGATCTCCTTTCTTTCTTAATCTCCTTTATGGCTTGGCAGTAGGAATTGGTTTTATTCATGATGATTTCTCACCTTCAAGATGCAAGTGAGTCTGTGAAGAAGGATTTTATAGAACTGTATGAGTGCTCACTTTTCCCTCACTTAGGAACTTCTGTAGCTCAGACCAAATGGCGGACCTATCAAGACATAACTAGGGTAACACCATGGAATCAACAGCACTTTTGTAACAATGTTTGCTTGGCTATGGTTATTGAAGCTTTGGGTTTGGGACCCCGATACTACTGCGTGATGAGATCAAGGCATGTTGGGTTTTCTGAGCGGGTCTTCTTACTGGCATGTTTTCTTCCTCATCAGAAGATATGCCTTTATCCCATTTTTGGCTTGCCTCTCAGAGGTCCTTTTAATAGGTCACCTCATACCAGTGAGATAGGTGCTGCAATAACCGGCCGAATTATTCCCATAGATGAATTACCTTATACGTTGTCACGCGCATTTTGGAAAACTTTTGTACTTATTGTATATATGTGTGCATAAGCTGATGAAGGTGTGATGTAGATAGTGTTGAGGATCTGCTGTGGGAGGACACCCTGAAGGTGTCCATGATTTGTTTGAAGAGTATATAGGTATGGATGATGGTGAGCTACTTGGTGCTCAGGAGGATGCTGAAAAATACATGGGAGATAATCAAATTTGGAATGCCATGAGCAGGTTGGAGAATAAAGAGTTTGTGGATGTTGACCAAGAGATGCAGCTAGTTGCGGAGGAAAAGGCACAGTTGTAGTTTGAAAGCAGGCTGTAGGATGTTCATCCGGGCAGTAGAATCAGTGCAACTAAGTGATTTTGCAGCATTTTACTGTTCCCTTTTAATCCAGGAGGGTTGTATGTGAAGGGCAGAACAAATCCCTCACAAACACAATGTAAAGGCAAAAGGATGGTGATGCATGGTTAATTCAGAATGGTGAAAAAGGCTCGTGTGGCAACTAAAAGAAAAAAAAATGCTGGTCTGCAGTCCAAAATAGAAGGTACATAGTGATCACAAGGAGATAGGGAGGAGCAAAATTCTAGAAAGAAAGTGAAGGCGGCATCGACTGGGGAAACGAGCGCAGTTCGGGCTGCCACAAAAAAGGAAAGAAGTGGACGCCTATACGGGGGAGCTGCTGCAGATTTGATTTCATATACATACAGGTAAGTTAGAGTACACAGGGTTTTTGTTTTTTTTTTGAAATGCGCAGCGATGGCCAGCGCAGTATGTGAATAGCAGTATGTGAATAGCAGTATGTGAATAGCAGTATGCGAATAGCAGTATGTGAATAGCAGTATGCGAATAGCAGCTTGTGAATCGCAGCTCATGGAAACAAGAAAAGGGAGGGTTGAATGCCAGAGGATTGACCATGGTATATTCCAAGGTTCTCAGTGCAGCTCCTCTGTTAAATACATGATCCGGTTTGTTTTCTTCTCTGACAGTAGCTACTGAAGATGGGTCTTTGAAGAGCTATGGTTAGGATCTATCTGTGGGAGTTCTTTGAGTTTTTCATGGTGTTTCTTCTTGTCTGAATTTTTTCCCATGTCTTATGGTTGAGACACTACAATAATTTTGTATATGAAGAAGACAGAGAGGGGCTTGTGTCAATCGTGTCAATTTTCTTCTTTGATGTTTGGCTATGCTATGTGTGGTATCTTTGCATGGTGATGTAATCTGAGGGTTAGAGAGAGTGTATGATACCCAAAGGAAAAGATTTGTGTCTGTAAAGGTTTTGAAAGTGGAATTCTGCATCAAAATGCTGAGGTAGAAGTCAATTTATATAAGCCAGGAGAGAAATAGAGAAGTGTTAACACACAGCAACATCTCCTCCTCGTCAATCTTGCTGCAGTTTGTGGCAGCTTTAGTATAATTCCGTGTAGTGGGCACTATCTCCATATGTATACAAATTATAAGGGATATGTTCGGAGTTAATGATTTGAGGTATTGATTTGCTGAAGAGGTAGCTCTTGTCTTCAAGTGCATTGGTAGACATGTGTCATAATTCCATGCCAAGACAGATGCTTTCTGGATGTATGGAGTGATTTTACAGGCGGGTGTGTCCTAGTAAACTCCCATGAGATCATGTCTTTGAATCCTCATGGTTCATGGAGGATTGTGTGTTGTGATTTGTGGAGCTGATCTTGTATCTTGAGCACTTTTGGGAGACCTTGCTATAGAGGTGTTTTGTTTTCTTGCCATCCCAACAGTGTTTTGGTGCCCCCACTGAGGAACGCTTTCAAGTGACCTTGGGCTTACTGGTTTTGTTAAAGATGGCTGCGAGTTTTCCTGAGTTTCATGGACATGAAGATGAGAATGCTGAAAAGTTTATTGAAGACATGGAGTTCCAATGTTTACTTGCTGATAGGCAGGACCCTGCAGTTGTGTTGAGAATCTTCTTTTTTTGTCTTAAGGATGAAGCTAGAGCTTGGCTTAGGGAATATCAAGCTTTTGTACAAACATCTCAGCCACC
The DNA here is from genome assembly GCF_041138505.1 of Cibotium barometz. Lineage (NCBI taxonomy): Eukaryota > Viridiplantae > Streptophyta > Polypodiopsida > Cyatheales > Cibotiaceae > Cibotium > Cibotium barometz. The sequence continues at coordinate 7,653,775 of NC_141074.1, forward strand.
TCAAGTAGTTACTTATGATGGAGCACGGCAGGTTTTCTTGGAACGTTTTCGGAGGGTAGAAGACCCTGATAAGGTATGGCATTCCATTCAAAGTCTTGTTCAAGGTGAAGAGCAAAGCGTGGATGCTTATGTGAAGAAATTTTGCGAATTATGGGAGAGATGGTGTGTGGCTTTGGGTGCTGAAAACCCTCCTATTATGTTAAAGAAAAACAGGTTTCTTAGAAGTTTGAAGGCTAGTCTACGTTTGAAGGTGGAATTAAAGCAACCAAAGACATTTGATGAAGCAGTTGAAGTGGCAAAAAATAAAGAGTGGAAGATGCAACGCTTACATCAGCTTGGAATTAAAGTGGACCCTAAGGTTGAAGTGAGGGCTATGGATCTACCACAAGTACCTATAAAAGAGCCAATGATTGGGAATGGTATGCAGGTTTCTCAAGGAGTATATGGTGCCCCTTTGGGAGCTTCTGATGTTCTTCACAGGGATATGCAAGAAGTGGTTGGTCTCATGAAGAATCTTAGTGTCCATATGATGGGAGGTGGGAGAGGTCAAGGTTATGGTTATGGTCGGGGTTATGGAAGTTATGAAGCAGGAACAAATGGTAGAGGAAGAGGCACATATGGAAGGGGTGAGATTCCTCAATGTTACAATTGTGGAGAAATTGATCATAAGAGTCCTCAATGTGATAAGCCAAAGAGAATGGGTGGTGATATGTTTCCTCTTCCATCACAGGTTCCTTCACGTTCCCATGACTATGGTATTGAAATCAAAGGGGAAGCAGGACCAAGTGGTTTGACAGCTGAAGAGAAGGGTAAGACTAAAGTGGTAAATGTGATTGGTTTGGAGAGAGTTAGGGCTGATTCGGAAGCAATGGTTATGCCCATGGGTAAGAGGGCTACAAGAGAGCAAGAGGCTAGTGATCCAGGTCCCAGCCATAAGAAAGGAAAGCAGGGTGAAGCGGGTGCAACCAAAGAAAAGAAGAAGAGGAGACCTAGGCGGCACTATGATACGGGAGACCTGCCATTGGGAGAAGGGCAATCAAATTATAATTTGAGAGCTGATTTGGTGAGTAGAAAGGTGGATATTACCTTTGGTCAACTCATGCAACTTTGCCCAAGATTAAAAAAGCAATGGAAGCAGGTTGTCAACCCTATGAAGAAAGAGCCTACTAGGGGATCAGTGAGAGTTCTTTCTTTTAGTGAATTACCTGACATATGCCCTACTGTGGATGCATGGCATAGGAAGCAAAGCATTGGAGAGGCTTACATTGATGGTGGTGCTCAGGTATGTGTTATTACTCAAGCATGTGTGGCTAAGCTAGGTCTCAATGTTGTGAAGAAATCAGGTTTTCGCATCAAGCTAGCCAACCAAGCAAGGGTGAAGTGTTTGGGCATCATAAAGGACTTGGAGGTGGATGTTTTTGATGTTAGGACACTAGTCAATTGCCATGTAATGCCCACAGGTATTGGTGCTTTTCCTCTTATACTTGGAAGACCATGGTTACAAGCAACAAAAGCCATACAAGATTGGGGACATGGAACCATAACCCTCTACAACAAAAGGGGTGATAAGAAGAGCTTTGACATGGCAAGTAAGCAACCTTTGGATGCTGAATTTGATGAAGGTAACGATGAAGAATACTCAAGTGATGAAGAAGATTCAAGGGATGAAGAAAGTGAATCAAACTCTAGCTATGAAAGTGATGTGGATGTCTCCTCCTTGTTTCTTGAAGAAGAAGGGAAAATAAATCATAAAGTTATCTACTTTATGGATGATGAAGGCACTTCTGGTCCTTATGAGCAAATTGAAGGGCTGATGCAACCCAAAGTTCAACCTCATGTGAAGAAGGAGCTTCTCGAAAGCATGCTATCTGCAGATTTGACTAGTCGTGAGAGAGATGAGTACTTACATATGCTAGAGCAGTTCCCTGATTTGTTTATTACTTCTTATGAGGAAATTAGAGGTTTTAAGGGAGAGGATATTCACATTCCACTCAAGGAAGGGGCTCAGCCCATACGTCAAAAGTTGAGAAGGATGGGGCAGGTACAACTTGATGCTCTTAAAGAAGAGGTGGACAAGCTTCTTAAAGCCGACTTCATCTATCCTGTGAGTATTACAGATTGGGTAAGTCCTGTGGTTGTTACACCAAAGAAAGATGGTAAATGGAGGATTTGTGTAGATTATAAGCCCCTTAATGCAGCAATGAAGAGGGATCCATATCCTCTTCCTTTCATTGATGACATATTGGACACAGTTGCAGGGCATGAGAGATATAGTGTATGTGATGGATTCTCAGGATATTTTCAGCTTTCTGTATCTCTTGAGGATCAAAAGAAGACCACATTTATCACTCCATGGGGATGTTTTTGTTATCGGGTTCTCCCTTTTGGCCTCATGAATGGTTGTGCTTGGTATCAAAGATGTGTCAACAAGGTATTCTTTCCTTTCCTTGGAAAGTTTGTGAAGGATCTTATTGATGATTTTTGTGTCTATAGTTCCAGGAAAGATCATTTCTCAAAGCTTGAGTTGGCATTTGGAAGATATGATGAAAGTGGCGGTCAATTGAATCCAAAGAAGTGTCATATTGCACAACCAAGAGTGAAGTTTTTGGGTCATATGATTTCAGAAAATGGAATTGAAGCGGATCCTGACAAAGTCAAAGCTTTGGTTCTCTTATCATCACCCAAGGACACAAAACAATTGTCTACATTTATACAAAAGGTGAAGTATATGTCAAGGTTTATTCCTTTATCCTCTCAAATTCTTTATCCTCTACAACAAGTGGCAAAGTTGGATCCTCTAGAGTGGACAAGTGAATGTGAAGAGGTGTTTCAAAGCGTCAAGGAAGTTCTTGGTTCCCTTTCAGCCATGCAAGCTCCTAATTGGGATAAAGAATTTTATGTTAATCCAACAGTGGGTGAGGATGCCATCGGAGCTATGCTACTTCAGCAAGGTAAAGATTCTCACTATATGAGACCGGTTTATTGTGCTAGTAGGGTGAAAATGGAGACAGAAAGAAGCTATACAGAAGTGGAGCTTATTATGGTGAGTGTGGTTTATGCTTGTAGAAGGTTTAGGCATTACCTTCTTCCAAAACCATTCACTTTTCTCACAAGCTACACTCTATTGCCACAATTGGTGAATAGTTCTAACTTGTCAAAGAGGCTTATGAAATGGATTGTGGAGCTACAGGAATTTCAGTTTTCTTTTCTTGTTGAGGAAAGCACAAGGGCTACTTTGGCTGATTTGCTTACATACAAAGAAAGTCCTCTTCTCATCAAGGAGGATATCGTGAAGAAGCGGCACATAGAAGCCCCAGACATAGATGATGCTTTTACATTATTTTTTGATGGTTCTTACAGGAAAAGCCATAGTGAAGCTTCAGGGGGGATTGTAATCTATGATCCAAAAGGCATTTTGGTAACTAAGAGAGGTTTGAAGATTATGGCACAAAGCAACAATGAAGCAGAGTATGCTACTTTGGAAAAAGGTCTCCACTTTTGCCTACATCTTGGGATACACCGTGTAAGAATAAGAGGTGATGCACTTTTGGTAGTAAAGCAAGTACTTGGGGTGTGGCAGAGTAAAAATCAGAGGTTAAAAGTTTTGTGTTTTCGAGTGAAAAGTTTGCTTAAGCGTTTTGAAGCATGGAGTTTGAGGCATATTGACAGAAGTCAGAATGAAGAAGCACATGGTGCAGCTCAAACTATGATAGAGCAATTGTATGTGATTAAGGCTGATTCTCCTCTTTATTTGGGAAGGGAAACCTTGGATAAGGAAGAGGAATTTCTTCAAACAGGTATGCTTCCAGCAAATTTGGAGTCATCAAAGAAATACGCCTTTATTCGACGTGCTAAAAGGTATGTGCTTCTTGGAGATGCTTTGTTTATGAAGGGAGCTGATCTTGTTATGAGGAGGGTACCTTGGAAAGAGGAAATTTACAGGATCTTGGAGGAAAATCATGAAGGTTCTTGTGGCGGCCATTTTGCTTCAAAAATCACCCTGCATAAGATTTTACAGGAGGGGTATGTATGGCCAAGTATACAACGTGATGTTCATCATTGGTGTAAGTCTTGTAAGGAATGTCAAAGCATGGCAAGTAGGGTGCTAAAATCAGAAATTAGAGGCACTATTTTGGCTTATGATGTCTTTGAGAAGTGGGGTATTGATGCAATTGGCCCATTGCCCATGACAGGTAGAGGTAAATGTTACATACTCACTGCTGTTGACTATCTTTCTAGATGGGCTGAAGCTAAAGGCGTGAAACATGTTACAAGTAAAGATGTTTCCAAATTTGTTTATGAAGATATTTGTTGTAAATTTGGCATGCCTTTAGAGCTACTTTCTGACAAAGGTCCAGGTTTCAGAGGAGAGCTTGTGAACTTTCTATGTGAGAAACTTCATATACATCGCAGGTACACTACTCCATACTATCCTCAATGCAATGGTATGAATGAAAGGTTCAATGGAGAGCTCGTTAGAATGCTTACGAAGATGACAAAGAATCATGTGAAGACTTGGGATTTAGAACTACCTTGTGCTCTATGGGCTTATAGAACTGCAATCAAGTCAGGTACTAGTTTCTCTCCTTTTCACTTGGTGTTTGGTAGAGAAGCCTTGCTTCCCATTGAAGTAGAGATTCCGGCATTAAGGTTGATGTGTGAGCTTCAAGAGAAAGGTTATGATGAGTTCAAAGAAAGGCTTTTGTATCTTCAACGCGTGCAATTAGATAGAGTGCTTGCCCTTGAACACTATGAGCAGGTATTGAAGACTAATCAAGCAAAGGCAAATGCTAAAGTGAAGGATAAAGACATCAAAAAAGGTGATATGGTTCTTCGTTATAATAGTAAGCTTGATAAAACTTTTCAAAAAAAGTTTCAAATCAAATGGCAAGGTCCTTTCATGGTAATGAACAGATTTCCAAATGGTACATATCTCCTTGCTGATTTAGATGGCACTCCACATAAATCGCGTGTGAATGGATACAGGTTGAAAAAATACTTTACAAGATTAATGTCCGTGGTTAAAGATGAAGAAAATTCTGATGTGTTTTCTGATCATGGGGAAGAAAGTAATACTTCATCAATGGACTTACAACTTCTCTTTTCTACTGCTGACCATGAATGATCAAGCAGACTAGGGGTGTGGCAAACTATGTCACGCGCATTTTGGAAAACTTTTGTACTTATTGTATATATGTGTGCATAAGCTGATGAAGGTGTGATGTAGATAGTGTTGAGGATCTGCTGTGGGAGGACACCCTGAAGGTGTCCATGATTTGTTTGAAGAGTATATAGGTATGGATGATGGTGAGCTATTTGGTGCTCAGGAGGATGCTGAAAAATACATGGGAGATAATCAAATTTGGAATGCCATGAGCAGGTTGGAGAATAAAGAGTTTGTGGATGTTGACCAAGAGATGCAGCTAGTTGCGGAGGAAAAGGCACAGTTGTAGTTTGAAAGCAGGCTGCAGGATGTTCATCCGGGCAGTAGAATCAGTGCAACTAAGTGATTTTGCAGCATTTTACTGTTCCCTTTTAATCCAGGAGGGTTGTATGTGAAGGGCAGAACAAATCCCTCACAAACACAATGTAAAGGCAAAAGGATGGTGATGCATGGTTAATTCAGAATGGTGAAAAAGGCTCGTGTGGCAACTAAAAGAAAAAAAAATGCTGGTCTGCAGTCCAAAATAGAAGGTACATAGTGATCACAAGGAGATAGGGAGGAGCAAAATTCTAGAAAGAAAGTGAAGGCGGCATCGACTGGGGAAACGAGCGCAGTTCGGGCTGCCACAAAAAAGGAAAGAAGTGGACGCCTATACGGGGGAGCTGCTGCAGATTTGATTTCATATACATACAGGTAAGTTAGAGTACACAGGGTTTTTGTTTTTTTTTTGAAATGCGCAGCGATGGCCAGCGCAGTATGTGAATAGCAGTATGCGAATAGCAGTATGTGAATAGCAGTATGCGAATAGCAGCTTGTGAATCGCAGCTCATGGAAACAAGAAAAGGGAGGGTTGAATGCCAGAGGATTGACCATGGTATATTCCAAGGTTCTCAGTGCAGCTCCTCTGTTAAATACATGATCCGGTTTGTTTTCTTCTCTGACAGTAGCTACTGAAGATGGGTCTTTGAAGAGCTATGGTTAGGATCTATCTGTGGGAGTTCTTTGAGTTTTTCATGGTGTTTCTTCTTGTCTGAATTTTTTCCCATGTCTTATGGTTGAGACACTACAATAATTTTGTATATGAAGAAGACAGAGAGGGGCTTGTGTCAATCGTGTCAATTTTCTTCTTTGATGTTTGGCTATGCTATGTGTGGTATCTTTGCATGGTGATGTAATCTGAGGGTTAGAGAGAGTGTATGATACCCAAAGGAAAAGATTTGTGTCTGTAAAGGTTTTGAAAGTGGAATTCTGCATCAAAATGCTGAGGTAGAAGTCAATTTATATAAGCCAGGAGAGAAATAGAGAAGTGTTAACACACAGCAACATCTCCTCCTCGTCAATCTTGCTGCAGTTTGTGGCAGCTTTAGTATAATTCCGTGTAGTGGGCACTATCTCCATATGTATACAAATTATAAGGGATATGTTCGGAGTTAATGATTTGAGGTATTGATTTGCTGAAGAGGTAGCTCTTGTCTTCAAGTGCATTGGTAGACATGTGTCATAATTCCATGCCAAGACAGATGCTTTCTGGATGTATGGAGTGATTTTACAGGCGGGTGTGTCCTAGTAAACTCCCATGAGATCATGTCTTTGAATCCTCATGGTTCATGGAGGATTGTGTGTTGTGATTTGTGGAGCTGATCTTGTATCTTGAGCACTTTTGGGAGACCTTGCTATAGAGGTGTTTTGTTTTCTTGCCATCCCAACAACGTGTGTAGCTTGTGAGTGCTGCTTTTGTGACCATATGATGGACGGGCTTATGGAAGTGTAAAAAGTTCTTCTATCTTTACTGTATATGTTCCAAGAATGAATAAAGTTGAAATCTTTGTTCTTGTCTTGAGTCTTGCTCTCTTTGACACTTTTCTTGGTGGTTAATCTTAATTAAAAATTTTCTCTCAGTCTCATGTTCGTGCATCTTGCGAAATTACCCTCAGTTTGCGAGATGAGGACATCTCGCGTTTTTCAAGTGTGGGAGAGAATGTAAGATTCCTCCCTAGCCTCTCAAGATGTCCAGCATCTTCCCCTGTAATCAATCCCCTCTTCAGAAATATAAAAGATCTTGTCGCTGCCTATTTTGACATAGAGAGAGAATATTCAGATTTTGAATATTTTTAGATAGAAAAATTTCTCATATTATTAAAATGAATTCCCCTGAAACAGAAATTCAAAAAGAACTTTCCAATGTGCAATTGGAATTTATTGGAAATGGGTATAAAGGACCTTAGCCTAAGGGTCTAGATTTTCAGAAACTTTTGGATTATGGTCCAATTAAGGTTCCTATGGGCCAATAGCATCAATCCATGTGTAGAGAGGAGATAAATCCAATTTGTAAAAGAAGATACCAAAAAATGAGTAAATGCTCACATAAGATGAAGAGTTGACTATGTACAAGGTTTATTAGTAAGAAACTAGGAGTAATATAAAAAATATGAGATATTTTGGGTATCCAAAAATGAGTAAATGCTCGCATAAGATGAAGAGTTGAAAATGTACAAGGTTTATTAGTAAAAAACTATGAGCAATATTAAAAATATGAGATATTTTGGGTATCCAAAAATGAGCAAATGCTCACACAAGATGAAGAGTTGAAAATGTACAAGGTTTATTAGTAAAAAACTATGAGCAATATTAAAAATATGAGATATTTTGGATATAATGATTCCATTTTGACACATATGTAAGGAAGGGAAGTCCATTAAAGGAGGTGCATATTTCACATGCTTGAATGAGTTTTAAACTCATAAAAATTGAGATATTTCATCTCTCCTCTCTCCTAATTCAAGTCTAGTTGCAAAAAGTTAGCTCAACTGACCTAAAAATGGTCAAAATTGACCAAACTGAGTTGGAAAATTCTAGAATCAGTTTGTTTGGTTAGGAGCTCACTTTTTCCTATAAATAGAGGCCTTACCCTTTGTTGAAACTCAACAATGTTTAATGCATTCCCCTCTCTTCTCTAACAAAACCAACCATTCTCTATCCTTGGTGAATGGTTAACTGATTAATATTAAGTTTCTTTATATATAATGATTATTTTATTATAAAAGTGTTACTTTTAGCATAATTGAATTTCATGCATAGAGGTATGCATAAAGATGATTATTTTATTACAAAAGTGTTACTTTTAGCATAATTGAATTTCATGCATAGAGGTATGCATAAAAGATGATTATTTTATTACAAAAGTGTTACTTTTAGCATAATTGAATTTCATGCATAGAGGTATGCATAAAAGATGATTATTTTATTACCAAAGTGTTACTTTTAGCATAATTGAAATTCATGCATAGAGGTATGCATAAAAGATGATTATTTTATTACAAAAGTGTTACTTTTAGCATAATTGAATTTCATGCATAGAGGTATGCATAAAAGATGATTATTTTATTACAAAAGTGTTACTTTTAGCATAATTGAATTTCATGTAGAGGTATGCATAAAAGATGATTATTTTACTACAAAAGTGTTACTTTTATCATATTTGAATTTCATGCATAGAGGTAAGCATAAAAGTTGATTATTTTATCATAAAAGTGTTACTTTTATCATATTTGAATTTCATGCATAGAGGTATGCATAAAAGTTGATTATTTTATTATAAAAGTGTTACTTTTATCATATTTGGATTTCATGCATAGAGGTATGCATAATAGTTGATTATTTTATTATAAAAGTGTTACTTTTATCACAATTGAATTTCATGCATAGAAGTATGCATAAGAGTTGATTATTTTATTGTAAAAGTGTTACTTTTATCATATTTGGATTTCATGCATAGAAGTATGCATAAAAGATATTCTTTTTATACTAAAAGTGTGATTTTCATCATAAATGGATTTTATGCATAACTTAGATGCATAAGAGAAATTCTTTTATTCTAAAAGTGTAATTCCTACCAAATTGAATTTATGCATAGGAAGATGCATAAAAGATTGAATTTTAATTCAAAAGTGTCATTTTCATTTAAAATGAATTTATGCATAGGAAGATGCATAAAAGATTGATTTTTACTTCGAAAGTATTAATCTCCTTAAATGGAATTTATGCATAAATAAATGTGTAAAGAAATCTTATATCAATATAAGAATTCTCTTGTATTCTATAAATAGATCTGAGATGTGATAGGATGTGATAAGAGGTGTATATTATGTGATAAGAGGTGATAAGATGCTTATGAAATAAGTTAGCAGGTGATAAGATGAATTAAGCTGTGATAAGATGTGTATGAGATGAGGTAAGAAGTGTATGTGATAGGATAAGATGTATATGGGTTGTGATAGGGCAAGAAAACACGTAGAAATTTAGTTAACGTAACATAATATGATCTACTTCCTTCACATGGGAGGATGCCTCAATTTGAGATAGTGACTTCCCTGTCTGCCTGTAGCTCTTAAGATCTGCCAAAGGTGTTGCTCCAAAATCAAAGAGGGAAAGAGATGGAAATACCCTTACCCATGTACCACTTCCTTGATTGCCTTATTCTTAGCTCTTTCTTGTCTCCTTAGCTCTCACCACACAAACCGGATCTCTGATACCATAAAGATAATGTAGTGGAGAGGGAGAGGTTAAGTTCCTTGTAAGAAAACACACACGCATAAGAGAGAGCAAAACACAAGATAGGGATGGATGCCTGAATTTTCTAATGTCTTCTCCTCTTCTCTACAACCTTTAACATAAAGAGATAAGACTACATACTATAAGGGAAAGTACTCTAAGTCCCCAACACAAGTGTCAGTTTGACAAGTAAATCTCACCCGAAGATCTTGAGGCATGAACCTTGTTTGTAAAGAGGATATTGCCACCCTCATGCCAAAAGGTTATAACAGCACTATGCAAAACAAAGAGAAAAAAAAGACCAAGGGACTAATTGAATTCTCAAGTTGTTGGAGGCCAAAATAATGTGCCAAGGGCATGAGTCAAGAGTTGTAGGTTACAAAGGCCAAAATGTGCACAAGGGCATGAGAGCCACAAGAGTCGGGTTACAAAGATCAGAGTTGGGTTACAAAGGCCAAAATATGCCCAAGTGTAAATAGCACAACATGTTATTCACAAGGTCTTTTCATTTGCATCGCTTGTGCTAGAGAGACAAGCATAACCATCAAGTCAAGTTGTCTATGGGGGATGTGATAGTAGGCATAAGGGTTAAGTTTGAGTCTAGGTTAGTAGGTAGAGTGCAGAAGTAAGTCTCAATCATGCACTAATCACAAATTAGAATTATGTAAAACCTTGACTTTGAGAGCCTCTCAAGTATATTCCTAGATAAGGGGCACTAGCAAGACAACAAAAGGGAAACCTTCCTCTTCTTGGTCTAGTGTACAACTCATCCCCTAATTCCATGGTTTAATCCTCTTTCTTGTAATGAAGGAATCTCCAAGGTAAAAACCTTGTCATTTCGACAACCCACATCAATTTTGGTTCTTATCAATCAACTTAGTGATGCGGGCTAACTCTAAACCTAATGTGTCTCATGATCCTTTAATTTTTAACTTCTTTGATTGGTTTATGGGTGACCTACATACTAGTTTACTTAATTTCCATCTAGAAGATTGTAAAATTGAGATAATTCTTAGAAGCTCTCTACCACATGTAAAGATCTATTTGATTATCTATTTCCTGTTATCATATAGAAATAATGGGACCCATCAAATATTTATCTATTATTGTGCTTTAAATAAGATAACTATGAAGAACCGATATTTGATGCTCAAGTGGATGGTTTGCTAGGAAATCTCAAGGGAGCCGAAGTCTTTATAGCAAAAGTAATCTCAAATTTGGTTTTACCATCAAATCCATATGGATGAAGGATAGATTTTCAAGACTTCTCTTTAGAACCCAAACTGACCAGTATGAGTTTTTAGTTATGTCATTTGGTTTGACTAATGGTTGGTTAAATAGAATGATGAATAGAATACTCTTAAAATATTAAGATTTTATTGTAGTATTTTCTGATCATATCTTAGTTTTTAGTAATAAGCATAAACATCATGTTCTCACTTCTTCAAGAGAATCAACTCTATGTCAATCTTGAGGTAAGAGTAATTTCTTTCAAGAAAAAATTGAATACTTAGGACATCTACTATGATGGTATTTGAGGGGACTCAAAAAATATCAAAAGCATTGTTACTTGGCCCAAACCATGTGATATTCATGAACTTTAATCTTTTCTTGTCTTGTGTAACTACTATAGAAAGTTTGTTAAAAACTTTGCATATACATCTATTAACCAAACTTCTTAAGAAAGCTCTTAAGAAAGCTAGACACTTTGATTGGACTAGTAGACATGACCATTCCTTTTTTGAATTCAAGAAAGCTTTGACTCATGCATCAGTCAGACTACTAGACTTCTAACAACCATTCCTTGTGGTAGTTGCTAATGTAAGTGGCCAGGTTTTGGTAATGTTCTCATAGAGGCTCTCATGTAAAGGATGGTCACCCCATTGCCAAAGAGTCGTAAACTTAAACCAACAGAGAGACATTATAGCATATATGATAAGGAATAAGTTGTTGAGAGTTTGGAAACATTACTTAGTGGGATTTGAATTCTTTCAAAATAGACCAGGAGAGCATTATACATTTATTAACCCAACCTTTGGTTTCTGACCTACATATTAATGGACTTCATTTACATGCTCTGAGAGTTTGGAAACATTACTTAATTAAATTAACGCCATATTAGATAATTTAGGAAGAATCCCATTCCCATTTGAAAAATGGGATTCAGATACTCCTATCCAAAACCCCCTCATGTGACATATCATTGTTGTTGGAAAGATATTTAGGAGTAAAATCTAAATATATAATCTCTGAAAAATTTGGAGTTAATATGCTCAACATATGGCCAAAAACACCATTTTAGATAAATTGGGAAAATCTCGTTTCCCGTTCAATAAATTGACCTAAAAAAAATTATGCCCATTTGCATGTTTTTTTAGCATGAATTGTCCATATTTTAACGTGTTGGTAAAGAATGAAAGAAAGTTTCATATTCTTTTGTTTCTTTCCACAATGTAAGAAATGGTGGAAAACCTCAATATAAGTACTATTGCATGACATTGTATGAAAATGTCCACAATCACATTATATAGTGGATTTGTGTGTCTTTACAAATGTAGTGGTATTTTAAAAAACTTATGTATCTTGAGATTATAAATATAATTTAAAATAAAAATCCCCATACTTATGCCTATTATATTGTGATATTTACGAACATGTTTTGTAGCTTCAACATTACAAATCTCTTAAAACCACTAAAAGCATTCTTGTCTCATTATATCATCAACGTGTCATAATAGATGGTGAGGACTTATAGTTTAACTCCAAAAATAATGTCACATAGATAGGGTATCTAAAATACATTTAGGGTGTTCAAAGACACCATTTTGGTACCTTCACACCATCGACATCATATTGACCACTATAAACGTCCATTTTCCACAAACATATGGATAGCAATATTCATTAGTCTCAACAAAAAGTTCAAATAAATATTCATTTGTGTATAACTCTTGCGGCCACATGGCCTCAAGTGCTTCAGAATTCTGAGAGAGTCAAATGGAAGTTCTATCCTTTTGAAGATGCCACCTGGGAGAAAGAAGCCGAATTGATGTAGAATTACCCCCAGTTTGCAAGATGAGGACATCTCGTGTTTTTCAAGTGGGAGAGGATGTAAGATTCCTCCCCAGCCCCTCAAGATGTCTAGTTTCTTCCCCTGTAATCAATCCCCTTTTCAAAATAATAAAAGATCTTGTTTAGACCTGTTTGGTCTAGAGAGAGAGAAAATATTATAGAGAGAGAAAATATTATAGAGAGAGATAATTCAGTTTTTAGATATCAATCCCCTCTTCAGAATAATAAAAGATCTTGTTTATACCTGTTTGGCCTAGAGAGAGAGAAAATGTTATAGAGAGAGGTAATTCAGTTTTAAGATATCTTTGGATGGAAAAATATCCCTTCTTATTAAAATAAATTCCCCCAAAATAGAAGTTTAAAAAGAAATTCCTAAGGTGCATTAGAAATAAATTGGGCTTTGGTTTCGGTTTTGTTGAATCTAGGCATGGCATTTAGCACATAGATTGTCCATATTATAAACCCTTTCCCCCTTTTCATTGAGAAATGCAAGTATGCTCTTTATAGCTGTAGAGCATGTACATGATGCAAGTTGTCAAGAATGCATGTATAATTCACTCTCCCACAAAGGTGATGAAAGAAAATATCAAGGGTGTGATGAACCCCTTTATCAAAAGGTATTTATTGAAGACATTAAAAACTTATGGGTGAGTGAACCGAATGTAACATGCCCATCTTCATTAATAAATAAATATCCCAATAATAGATGAGTTTATGAGTTTTTATGGTGTAAAAATCAGTGATTTTATTAAATGAGCCATTTCTACTTAGAATCTTCAAATTTCGAGTCCAAATTTGGAATGTGTGTGTGCTTTTCTAGGTGTGCGATTTGTTGCCCTCACCCACCTTTGCATGTTGGCACCCTCCCCTGTTGCTTGACCTCCTCCCCCCCACTCCCCTAGAGCATAGAATCTTAGAATGTATGGCCCTAACCACCCCAAGTACACACACACACACCTCAAACCTACACGAGAGAGAGAGAGAGAGAGAGAGAGAGAGAGAGAGAGAGACGTGATATCCTTTGCATGGGAAGAGATCAAGCGAGAAAGAGAGATGAAGAGAGTGAGAAAATAAGAGTCACGGATGTCCTGCATATACGGAGAGATGTCATTATTAGAACACGGAGAGAGATACACATACAAGCTTCCTAAGGCATAAGTATATTAACACTTGGAATATGATCTAGGAGATTCATGTAATGTGGATAAGTGAGTTTGCCAAAAGTTGAGTTAAACTAACCCTTCCCCTTATAGATTGTAGGTATGAAAGCCAAAGCAAGCAAAGTTGAAGCTCTCCATTTAAGCTTGTAAGAGGAAATGTATGCAAATGAAATATGCTAATTTGCAAACATATGACCAGCGATAACTTTCACCATGATGCTTAGAAACCGATTGTACCGCAAAAATGGACATAAAACTTGTTTTTTACGTTAAACTACTCAAACATTGGATTTAGAGTTCTGAAACTCAAGTTATGGACGGAGAAAGATAAGGGTGCATATTTGGGATGCCTGCTACAACATTTAGTTGAAACGTTGATGTATAATGTATACAATATGATTGGTAAAAGCATTTGCTATTGCTACATGGCTTTGGAAATCTTTTGAGAAGATGATTTACAGGTTATTGTAAGAGGGGATTGATTTGGAGCTTATAGAAATTTGGCACGATAATTTTTAGGCTTCTACTCGATGTTGTGTCTAATACAACTATATGTGTATGTATGGAGACAATGAGCATATGGGAGTGCAGTGTGGACATTTACATGGTGTGAGAATGATTTTGGAAAAACAAAATCATTGAGCAAGTGAATGTACAAGTGGTGTTGACACTATATTGACAAGATTTGTGCATGTGTATGTATTAGCAGTTAGCATTATACTGCATTGGTTACAATATTGATTGGTTGAGTGTGCTTGTTGATGCATTGTGTTGGCCAAGATGAGTGATGGTCTTGATAAAATTGTTGGTGTGAAAATCTTGACAGAAATAACTTCCAGATTTGGAAGTACCGCATGATGACAAACTTCCTAAAAGGCAAAGGGCTTTGGAATTCGGGGATAAGTAAAGAGGTAGAGCTAAGGGTTCTCACAATTATTGCAACTCTGGCACAACTTATAGCACATAAGAATTGTTTGAAAAGAGTATTTAAGGTTTTGCATTACTAAATCTCGATTTATGTGACAACTGGGATGTTATGTCATATCGAGGATGTAAACAATCCTAAAGATGCATGGGATACATTGCTGAAGATGTATGTGACACCAACATAAAGGCAAGGAATATCCAATTGAAACAAAAGATACACAGCATAACACGAAACACTAGGAGTGTTCATGATTATGTGTAGGAGATTAAAGCATGTGCAGATGCACTGGCATTCATCAATGCACCACTGGATGATGATGATTTGGTTGCTATTACATTGAAAGGTTTTAGCAAGGAGTATAAATCATTTGACACTTTTATCACTATGAGAAGTGGTGATCAACTAGACTTTGAAGAGTTGATTTCACTACTTATTATGAAAGAGTTGAAGCGTGGATTAGCTACACCATTGAGTAGCACTAGGTATGAAAGAGACTAGGTAATTTACACACACAGAGGTGCAAGAAGTAGGAGAAGATCCTCATCTAGAGGATGTATAGGTGGACGTGGTTGGCAAGATAGACCACCACAACAACAAAATAAATTTCAGTCCTTGTATGGTTCATGAGGAGTTAGAGAGTCATACTCCTGAGGTTGGCAAGATAGACCACTACAACAACAACATAATTTTCATCCCTCGTATGGTGCACAAGGAGGTAGAGAGTAATACTCCCGAGGCAAGGGGAGATCAAATTCTAGAAGAAAAGGTAGATGGAAACCTCAACAGCAGTATATTAAAATGGCATTGAGTGTCACTATTGTGGTAAGGTTAAACATACATCGAAGGAATGTTATAAGAAGCAAAATGATTTGTGTGGTGGCAAAATTCAACATAGTAACTATGCATTCTCTAGAAATGTAGGTCATGGGAATGAAGATCATTGGACAAAAGAAAGGAAGACTATTCCGTTTGGATGTAGGTATCCAAAGTTAAAATCTGCCATTTTTTCACATACATATAGCATCGATATGTGGCATAAGAGAGTTGGACATGTGAATATCCAAAAGCTAAAGTCTATGCAAACCAAAGCGATTGTTGGTGGTTTACCAAGCTTCAAGTATGATGGAAACAATCATGTATGTGATGCATGTTAGTTTGGGAAGTAGGCAATACTTCCATTTCCAAAGGATGGTCAAATTAGCAGAGGCTTTTGAAATCATTCATAGAGATATTTGGGGTCCAGTATAAACCCCATTCATAAATGGTTACAGGTATTATATCACCTTTATTGATGACTATAGTAGAATGACATGGATATAATTCTTGAAGGAAATATGTGAGGCATTTGGGTCAAAGCATATGTTGAGAAGCAATATGGATAGTGGATCAAATTTGTTAGGATAGACGTTGGAGGTGAGTTCACCTCACATGCATTTGATGATTTCTTGAGAGATCATGGAATAAGAAGGCATGCAACTTACATGTAGGTATAAACCATAGCAAAATGGAGTTGCTGAGAGAAAGAATAGAGTCATTGGCGAGATAGCACAAGCCATGCTTAATGAGAAGAGTAAACCACATTACTTTTGGGTATAAGAATGTGCAACATCAGTGTACTTGTTAATGAAAAAGACACCTACAAAAACTATTCGTGAGAGTATACCAGAGATGAGGATGACTAGATATAGACCTGACATTGGGCACTTGAAAGTTTTGGTTATGTGGCTTATGTACATGTGCCTGATGAGAAGAGAAGAAAATTGGATCTAAAGGCATAGAAGTGTGTATTCATTGGGTATGCACAAGGCATAAAAGCATACAAGTGTTACAATCTAGTGACATAAAATAGATCCTTATTAGTCATGATGCAATATTTGATGAGATGGCTAGTTGGTATAAGAAAAGTGAGAATGTCATGGTTGATGACATTGATGTCAATGTGGATGTACACTTACCCTTGGAGGAGTCTACTAGTATGTCTAGGCCATATGAGACATCTAGTAGTGATAATGTGAGTCTCTAGTCAGGGAGATTGAGACATGATGTGAGCGATGAGAGTAGTGCATTGGACAAAGGCAAGTAGAAGGTTGAAGGAATTGGCATTGGAAATGCAACTTATGAATCATCTAGTTCGGAGAGTCTTGATTGATGAGTTGGGAGTTCTAGTGATTATGACTCCAAGTGTGAAACATGATAGGTATGTAGTACCACATACTAGAGCTCATGAAGCACGTAGTAGTGACCCACGACCATTGAGGAGGTCACAAAGGGTGAGATATCCAATGCAGGGGTTGACATATAGAGGATATGCTATGCATTATGCATATATGACATCTATGGTAAAGTATGTGGAGTAGCCTATTTGTTTTGATGAGGCTATTGACAAAGAATCTTGGGACAAATCTATGGCTAAAGAGATGGATGCATTGTACATAATGACACATGGGATTTGGTTGAGTTACCAAATAACAAGAATGTGATTGGTTGTAAATGGGTTTATAAAGTCAAATGTAAGTCGGATGGATCCGTGGGTGGAAAGATATAAGGCAAGGTTGAGTTACGAAATGACAAGAATGTGATTAGTTGTAAATGGGTTTATAAGGTCAAATGTAAGTCAGATGGATATGTGGAAAGACATAAGGTAAGGTTGGTCACCAAGGGTTATGCATAAACTCATGGACTTGATTATGATGAGACATTTAGCCAAGTGTGTTAAAACCCTAAAGATCTCTCTAGCTAATCACTATGCATAAACATGCATAAACCAGGCATATACTCATCCACCCAACCACCCCCGATCCCATGGGCGCACACATAAATATAAAGAAGTACCACATACCTTACCTTGGTGTCCCATACCACCAAGAGATATGACTTTATTCCAGCAACACATAGCTCTAGCATGAAATGGCAAGAGAGTAGGTACAATGCTCTACACAAGAGAGTAGATACAATGCTCTACACAAGAGAACATTCCTTGAGAGTGTCCCATGCCCCTATCATATACGAGGGCCCTCAAGTGACTCTTGACTCTCCATTTCCATGTGGGACCCTTGGTTGCTTAACCCTAACCTTAACCCAAGGCTAGACCTAACCCTTGCCATTAGGAATTTTTTGGACCCAAAAAGGGCCTCCTAAGGATTTCTAATTTTAAGGGATTAGAGCTTAAAAAGCTAGGCTTAAGGGAGAAAAAAACTATGATGACCCCTATTTTTTGCCTTGCCACATCAGCCATACCTCCCTAGTTTCACTTTTTAAAGGGAATATTCTCATACTCTCTCTCTTACTTTTTGACTTTTCTCATACTTTCTCTCTTACTTTTTGACTTTTCTCATACTTTCTCTTACTTTTTGAATTTATCTTCACTCTATAAATTGAATCTTTCTTGTCAGTTTGAAATCTCCTTTCTCATTAACTCCCACCATATCTCCCTTCCACACATCAGCAAATAATTCTCGTATTTAGGTAGGTCCCAAAAAGTGAAAATTTTTTATTTTTTATTTTTTTACATTTTGAGGTGAAAAAACACCATCCAACCAATATGTATGATGAAAATAAATTTTTCCCTCCAAAAAGCTTGTAATTCAAGAGTCACATCAATAACTAACTGTCAGATCTCGAAATTGTGTGGGGATCCCAAAAAATATTATTTTTTAATTTTTCTCATAAATGTAATTTATTGATGAAAAACTCCATGTTAGTATATTTGTATATCAAAAATATCATTTTCTACTTAGAAAAACGGATTTGTGTTAAACTTGCAAAACAGCAAAGTTTTAATAGTCTCTCTCTCACTCACTCCCTCATCTCTCTCTCTCTCTCTCTCTCTCTCTCTCTCTCTCTCTGCTTTAGCTTCTTCCTCTCCTTAGCTATGGAGCCTTGACTTTTTCTAATTAAATTCTATTGTCATGTATACACATAGTTTATACACAGTAAAAAAAATAAACTGGTGTTTTAACCTTGACTTTTTCTAATTAAATTCTATTCTCATGTATACAGCACATAGTTTATGCGCATGGTAAGTTGTACAATAAAAAAATAAACTGGTGTTTTAACCTTGACTTTTTCTAATTAAATTCTATTGTCATGTATACAGCACATAGTTTATGCGCATGGTGTGTATTTCATGAACAAGTATGGATCGCTCGACATGTGGAGTACCCAAGGGATGGAGAAATCACATTATAAAGCAAGAGGGGTTTATTTCAAAAATACAAGACATGGAGGTGGAGCTTCTGTAGGAGAAACACGTACAAACTATCTACAAGAGATGTTCAATTGGTTTTATCGCACAACCTTTGGAAGGGTATTGGTTAGGGAGCGGGCCCAACAATCTAAGCCTGCGCGCAAGAGGCACGCAAGGCTGTAAAAAGTCATGCTCGGCTGGAATGGTTGCAGAGACCAATGCTCCCCATAGGCATGGTGCTTGTTGGCATGCACAAATGAGGAGACAAGGGAGGCGTTGGGTTGTGCACGCACCAACATAAATCTAGATGTAATAAGGCTAAGAAAATAAGTTTAGTTAGGTTTTTTTTTCCCTTAAAAAAACTATTAATAGTTCCTTCTCTCACTTCATTTTCATTTCACTTTTTTAGAGATCTTGAGCTCAAGATCTACGTAGACACCCACGTAAGGACACGAGCACATCACCACGTTAGCATAGTCATACGTGGATATGACACGCACCAAGAACACCACACGTGTTACGATGCCTTCACACAAAACACAGTGCAAGGCACCCAATGACCACATAATGGCGACACCACGGAAGAGAGTGACCCCTTGGATTATTCTAGGACACGCCCAATGGGATCACTAGAGTCCAACCCTCCTCCCACAACAACACCAGCGCACACAGATGCAGACCCTTCTAGTGGGAGCAACCGTGTGAAGAAGACCCCACAATGCAGCCACCCCAGAGATCAAGACAGAGAGGCTAATGATGAGCAGTTCGACTGGGTTGGTGAAAACATTCCTACATTGCGCAGCACCATAGGTGGCAAGACCCTACTACCAGGACAGGGTGCCCTACCTACCCCCGGGAGAGGAACTTGATACACAGGTACCACAACACAACAGGAGGAGGATTCAGACTATGAGAGAGACCAAGAGGAGGCTCTTGCAAGTGCGCAGCGCAAGAGTAGAAAGGTCAAGCTCTTCAAGCCAAGGAAGTCCCAACCTCGCCAACGCACTAACACAACACAGAGAGCTCCAAGGAGAAGGATGCGCCAAGGGCATAGGGCTCTACAAGAAATCAAGTTCAGAGGAACACTGAGTTGCTGATAAGAAGAGCCCCTTTTGCTTGCACAGTGAAGGAGATTCTCCAACGATATAGAACAGAGTTCCGTGTGCAGGGGATTGCACTTGAAGCATTGCAAGAAGCCTCCGAGGCTTACATTGTTGGGCTTTTTGAAGACACCAACCTCCTTGCAATACATGCAAAGAGGATTACCATATCTGCCAAGGACATACAACTAGCTCGGTGCATTTGAGGCGAGCGAGACATGATCTAGAGATCTTAGATGTTAGCCTTTTTTTTGAAGCAACTCTTTTGTTTCAAACCCCCCTTTGTAACAAGCCTATCTGGCTTTCATTTGTAACCTTTTGATAGTTAAAGTTTTAAGTTTCTCTTACAATGTCTCGGTGTCATCATGTTTGTTTAACATGGAGTGTCTATCATTTGCCAGTTTGTCACCCAAGGCATTAGAAATACTCCTAGAGGACTAAGAAAGCTATGCCAGAATAGTGCGAATTTGGCCTCTGCAATGGGGCGATGTAGGCTCAAAATTCGCACTGTTCTCGCACTTCTCCCCTAGCCACTCAGGATCATTTCTGATGCATTTATAATGAAGTTGAGCACACTAATTATGAGAAACATTAGTTTATAAGATAAAAACACCTTTAATCATGTGTAAAAATATAGTGTTTATCATCCAATGCATCAGAAATGCTCCTGGAGGACTGGGGAAGCTATGCCAGAACAGTGCGAATTTAGGCTCTGCATCGGTGGTGCAGGCTCAAAATTCGCACTATTCTAGCACTGCTCCCCCAGCCACTCAGGATCGTTTTTGATGCATTTATAATGAAGTTGAGCACACTAATTATGAGAAATAGTAGTTTATAAGATAAAAACACATTTAATCATGTGTAAAAATATAGTGTTTATCATCTAATGCATCAGAATTGCTCCTGGAGGACTGGGGAAGCTATGCCAAAACAGTACGAATTTAGGCTTTGCACAGCGGCGGTGCAGGCTCAAAATTCGCACTGTTCTAGCACTTCTCTCGCAGCCACTCAGGATCATAATGAAGTTGAGTATACTAATTGTGAGAAACAATAGTTTGTAAGATAAAAACAGCTTTAATCATGTGTAAAATTATATTGTTTGTCATCCACTGCATCAAAATTGCTTCTGGAGGATTGGGGAAGCTATGCCAGAACTGTGCGAATTTAGGCTCTACACCGGCGCGTGAAGGCTCAAAATTCGCACTGTTCTGGCACTGCTTCCCCAGCCACTCAAGATCATTTAATTGTGAGAAATATTAGTTTATAAGATAAAAACACCTTTAATCATGTGTAAAAATATAGTGTTGATTATCCAATGCATCAGAATTACTCCTGGAAGACTGGGGAAGCTATGCCAGAATAGTGTGAATTTAGGCTTTGCAGCGGCGGCGGTGCAAGCTCAAAATTTGCACTGTTCTGGCACTGCTCCCCAGCCACTCAGGATCATTTTTGATGTATTTATAATGACGTTGAGTACACTAATTATGAGAATTAATAGTTTATAAGATAAAAACAACTTTAATCATGTGTAAAATTACATTGTTTGTCATCCAATGCATCAGAATTGCTCTTGGAGGACTTGAGAAGCTATGTCAGAACAGTGCGAATTTAGGCCCTGTAGCGGTGGTGCAGGCCCAAAATTCGCACTGTTCTAGCATTGCTCTCGTAGCCACTCAGGATCATTTCTAATGCATTTTTAATAAAGTTGAGTACACTAATTGTGAGAAACAATAATTTATAAGATAAAAACAGCTTTAATCATGTGTAAAAGTACATTGTTTGTCATCCAATGCATCAGAATTGCTCCTGGAGGACTGAGGAAGCTATGCCAGAACAGTGCAAATTTAGGCTATGCAGCGGCGGTGCAGGCTCAAAATTTGTACTGTTTTGGCACTGCTCCCCCAGCCACTTAGGATCATTTCTGATGCATTTATAATGAAGTTGAGTGCATTTATAATGAAGTTGAGTGCATTTATAACAAATAAAGTTGAGTACATTAATTATAAAAATAATAATTTATAAAATAAAAAATACCTTTAATCATGTATAAAAATACATTATTTGTCATCCAATGCATCAGAATTGCTCGTGGAGGGCTGGGGAAGCTATGCTAGAACAGTGCGAATTTAGGCTCTACAGCAACGGTGCAGGCTCAAAATTCGCACTGTTCTGGCACTGCTCCCCCACTCAGAATCATTTTTGATGCATTTATAATCAAGTTGAGTACATTGATTATGAGAAACAGTAATTTACAAGATAAAAATACCTTTAATCATGTGTAAAAATACATTATTTATCATTCAATGCATCAGAATTGCTCCTGAAGGGCTGGGAAAGCTGTGCCAAAACAGTGCAAATTTGGGCTCTACAGCAGTGGTGCAAGCTCAAAATTCGCACTGTTCTGGCACTACTCCCCCAGGCTCCTAGGGTCATTTCTGATGCATTCACAAAAACATTGATGGTACAAACTAGAAGAAACAATGATATACTTGTGATGAAAATAAGTTTGCAAAAATTGTATAGTATTCATAATAAGAAATGTACATCATCTTTACAAAAGCTTTCTTACAATATTGAGCTTCCTTCTCTTGTTATTGGGCAGAGTGTGCTCAAGGAGTGATTGGGCTATTTCTTGAGGATCCTCTATGCCTATGCTTTTGGCTATACCTATACGAGCAAGAAGCTTACCCCTAAATCCAGAACCAAAAATATCAAAGGCAAGGGATTTTTTAATCAGAACTATACATTTGGTGCTCTGTGCCATAGAGGCTACACAGAGAACCTTAGAGAGGGCTTTCAAAAAGAAGAGAGTGAAGGCAGATTGAGGGGTGTAGTCCCTGTGGATAATGGCGATGCCATCCATAGGAAGTCGACCAAGATAGTGCGCCAATGCAGCATCATGTCCATGGACCTTGGCCTGGTCTCTGCTGTGCCACCGCCTCTCCCAGCAAATGCGTCAATTTCAACCACCCTCTGCAATCAAAGAAAAAATCAAAATATTTTCCTATACATAATTACAAATGTTTCTAGGTTGTAAAAGGTCGATTATTACCTCTTGCTCAATGTCTTCTTTTTCCAAAGTGCTGGTGGGGACGGAGAGGTCAATGGAGGACTTAGCCTCATCCTTTTTTGGTGCTTTGGTCTCCTCCATTACTCCAATAGCAAGGGTATCCTTTTCAGTCTCTAGCTTGTCTTGTAAGGTTCTGAATTCCTCCTCTGGAACTAGGGCTTGCTCCGTGGTCTCAACCATAGTTTCCTTGACCAAAGCAACTATCTTTGCGATAGATTCTCCAAGGGGTAATATAGCACTATCTAGGTGAGGACCGAGGTTGGATGTATCAAGGTCCACCTCACATCGCGTGCATATAATGCCCAAGCATTCATCCATTCTCAAGCCAACTGTCTTTTCAAGGTCATGAAGAAATAAGTATTCTTCACCTTCCACCACAATGGTACTCAAGAGATTGATCTCAAGCTCTGGGGTAGCACCTTGCTCTCCTCGTGTGGGGAAGATGGCCCTGCATCTTCTACTACAGTGGGCTATTTAGTTGTATATTGTGCACCCTCTGGAAAGTGCTCTGATGCAAGCTGCTCTTCTACACCAGCACTCGTTCCTACTACCTTCATTTCCTTATCATCCCTTAAATACCCTGCCAAAACTGCAATGCAGGCATCTCTACCTCCTCATCTGAATCCTCATCAGCTCTGATGAGGAACGCAAAAGTGGCGAGCCACGAGAGGAACCTAGTTCCTAAATTGCCCTTCCCCAACCTCTTCACCTCCTACTTATTGAAGGTACAGTAAGCTTCTGTGGAGATGTAGATGTCGATGAAGTGTTCAAGGCGTTGGATGTAGGGGCGGGCATATTGTTGAATGTACTTAAGCAGCTCAACAGGCACCCATCGATCATTGGGGCAATGGGGAAAGGAGATGGAGTGGGGAGCCAAGTATTGCTCCATGTATGCAATCTGTGTCTCATAATGTTGGGACACAAGGCCGAGTGACTTTTCAAAGTTGACTTCACGAGAGAACATGACAAAGAGCTCGCTCTTGCCCGCCCACGGCATGGTGGAGAGGAACTCACAGAAGTTGTCAAAGTGGGTAGCCATGTGAATGCAAAGAGATAGTGTGAGCTCGTGCTCGGTTTCTATCGCGTGAAAATGAGAAAGAAGGCACCTTTGGCTATTTATAGTTAAAATTTAAAGTTTGGCCTTTTCACACTAGACCGATAGACAAAAAAAATACAGTTTGCAAAAATATTAAGATTTCAATTAGATAAAGATTGGTTAAAAAAGAGTCTGCTACAAAATTACAAGCATGTCATCTAATCTAAAATTGTTATAATGTCTTCATTTTTTGCCCCTCTTGTGACATTTACTTCATGTTGATCTCCATCTCCTTGTTGACTTGAAAGCTTGTCATTGCCTTCACCTCAATCCTGAAACTCTTGCCCCTCACGTGCATCAAAACAGAGGCTATTTTCCCATATACTCAGTTCATCTTCAAGCTCTTCCACATGCCTACTATGTGTTGGTAGGGCTATGCACCTTGCTGCTGAAAATTCAAGGTCCCCCATTTTGCCATAATTCTGAGACCATGGTTGTCCCCTCCTTACGCTTCCCAATTTGTAAAAATATAGAAAGTGGCACAATAACCAGAAAGTGTAAGGGTTAACTCTAGACATGCAGTGGAATCAGATATACCTTTCTTCTCATCAACTTGAAACTTGACTCTTCCACATTGTCAAAGCCCATGATGCTAAAGTGTTGACACAGGTCTATTAGGCTCCAATGCTTGCTTGCTACCACTCGCTCAATCCATCCATTTTGCATCATCACAGCTACCTCAATAGGCATAATTTCTTCTTCTGAGGCTTGAAGTGGGATCCATGTCCCGTTCTTTTGCATCCATCTTTGGTAGTGCAGACGCATGTACAAAATAGAGCGTGCCTTCGAGAACCTGGAAAGACACTGTAGAATCTACTACATTGCACTTGTACACATCACCTTGATGTGACCCCTCATTAACCTCCCAACCCTCTCCTAGTAATCCTTGAATGAGGTCAAACCGTACCTCCTCTCACAAATATACATTATTTTTGTTTGGTGCATTGGCATGGAATTGAACATGTGCACAAAAACATGTAAAGGACAAAACCAATTTAGCCCTACTGACCTAGATGCCTTTGAAAACTTGAGTGATGTCTTGATATCACTTACCATCTTAAACTTTAAGCATAAGATGGTCCAAGCATCAGGTTTGGGCCATTCGGGATTGTTAAGAGGGGGTTGGGGATCTCTTCTAGCTTGCCAAATAAACCTGGTTTTTTATCTACAAAATATGAGTGAGAAAAGAAAAAGATATTGTTCTGTACAAGATCACTTGGGCTTTGAGATACAAACATTGCCTCTCCAATGGATGCATGCATAGCATAGAAAACTCCAGTGAGGCTTTGGAGTGGTTGTTCCTCAACATAATAGTATGTTTTTTAACAATTCTAATGCTTTTTAAATAATATAGAAAATAGTAGAACACATCAAAAATTACTTAATGAATCAAACTAAGCTCTATGTTATTTGAATTTGTGATATGTAAAGTGGGAACATCATATGAGTAATAATGTAAAAGTTATAGAAAATTTACTCACATTCAGTATAGTTTTAGGTGCCCAACTTTGCATATGATGTTTCATTAGAATACCTTGAAGTGAAACTCCTTAGCTAACTAGGAGAGATTGGCTATTTTTCTTGAAAAAATGCCTGTTTTTAGGCTAAACCCAAGGGCACCCACGGAAAATATCTGCAGAGACATAAGAAAATGGAGAATCAAAAGAAAATTTGAAACAAAAAATCTAATATTAGCATGTTGTTAAAGCTGTGTTTATGTTACACTAACAATTTGAAGGAAACCTTGGTCGTTGGCCTTGAATGTACAGGTCTCCAAGGGTATACACATGTTGCACTATGGCAACCAGTCCTTCCTTCTTAGTATGCTTGAAGCCTTGTAGCCGCCCCTTCCAATGATGTAGCATGTTGTTAAAGCTGTGTTTATGTTACACTGACAATTTGAAGGAAACCTTGGTCGTTGGCCTTGAATGTACAGGTCTCCAAGGGTATACACATGTTGCACTATGGCAACCAGTCCTTCCTTCTTAGTATGCTTGAAGCCTTGTAGCCGCCCCTTCCAATGATGTAGCATATTCCCCAGTTGACGCACTCGATGTGGTCCCTTAGAGCTTGGCTGCATGTAGACCCAAGCCCCTAAGCCTGAATCTTGTTGGAGCCCAAACTCCATTGTCATCTCTTGTGTTATGCAGCACAAGATCTTCCATCTTCTCCCTAGGTCTTCTCACATTACTGGAAGAGTCCATGGTGGTAAGAAAAGAGAAGAAGGGAAAAGAAAAGCTTGTTTTACAACAGAAGAGTGGAGAGGAGAGAAAGTTCAGGGTTTTCGGTGCAGCAATGGAAAGCTTAAAAGAGGGTTAGAGTTTGAGAATAGGCTTCCTCAACCTAGAGTAGACTAAAGAGGGATAGAGTTTCTACAGCAATGGAGAGGGAGGGAGCTTGAGAGAGAGAGAGAGAGAGAGAGAGAGAGAGAGAGAGAGAGAGGGGGGGGAGATTGAGAGGGAGGGAGCTTGAGAAGGAGGGAGAGATTGAGAGGGATGGAGTTTTTGCAGCAATAGAGAGCTTAGAAAAGAAAGAAAGAGGGAGAGGGAGCTTGAGACTGAGGGAGCTTAACAAGGAGGGAGAGCTTGAGAGGTATAGAGTTTCTGTAGCAATGGAGAGCTTAGAAGAGGAAAAAAGAGGTTCAAAATGAGCTTAGAAGAGGAAGAAAGCGGTTCAAAATGAGCTTTCCAAACCTAGAGTATGTTGGGGGGAAGTGTGAGAGGGAAAACACACTTTTGGAAAAAAAATTAAAATTTTCAATTTTTAGGGTTTTTCATCTGCACGATTCTAGGTGGGGGGACCTCTAAGTTTGGGACCAAGAGGAAGGGGACAAGAGTAGTAATTAGGCCCCATTAGCAAACCAAAGCCTAGGCCCCCTAGGGTCAAAGAAGTAAAAAATGTGCACCCAGTCCTCTTCCTATTGGTCCATTCCTAATCAAAAGTTAATCCAAGAGGCTCTCTTTGGGTCCAAAAAATTCCTAATGACTGGAGCATCTTCCCATGCTCACATGCCTAGGGTGGGTTAGCCTCCTAGTATATGCACATATAATGTGCACGTAACAAAGTGGCTAAGATGGCTACCATAGATCAGTGATTTCATTGGCTATGAGAATTGCATCAAATGGATGTCAAGAATGCTTTTTTGAATGGAGAGTTGCAAGAAGAGGTGTTTATGAAGCAACCACATGGTTATGTACATCCATATTTTCCCACACATGTATGTAGATTGAAGAAGGCATTATATGGGTTGAAGCAAGCACCATATTCATGGAGTGATAGGAGTAGCAATTATCTCATAAGAATTGGATTTTATGTGAAAAATTTAGATTCTTCACTATATATGAAGAAGACACATAACATTAGTATGGTGATTGTCATTTATGTGGATAACTTGATAGTCACATGTGATTGTGGGAATGACATTGCCAATGTGAAGGCATCATTAAGTAGCCAGCTTGACATGCCAAAGATTTGGGAGAATCGAGACTTTTTCTTGGCATAGAGGTTATCAAGACATCACACGGTATACGTTTAGTGCAAAGGAAATATTATGCCTTGGATATGTTAGTAAAGTATGGCATGACTAGATGCTATGGGCAACACCATTAGAGAAAATCATAAAGCTAAAGGCTGATCTTGCTGATGAGTTAGATGATCTTACTATGCACAAAAAGATGATTAGCAACTTGATTTACTTGACTATCACTAGACTCGATTTATGTTATGCAGTGAGACTAGTTAGTCAGTTTATGTAGAGTCCCAATAATAAGCCACATTTGGATGCTCTTAGGAGGATCATGAGATATATAAAGACCACTACCCGTTATGGTTTATTTTATGATAATGAAAAGGATGTGATGGTGTGTGGTTACATAGATGCAAATTGGGCAAGCAGTGCCTTTAGGACAAGAGATCTATTAGTGGCTATGCATTTAGCATGGGAAGTGTTGTAGTGAGTTGGAGCAGCAAATAAGCAACCCATAGTTTTTGCTTCTAGCACGGAAGCTGAGTATAAAGAAGCAACTATAGCTACAAGTGAAGTGGTACGGGCTGAAAAAGTTAGCTGGTGATTTGGGATAACATCATGATGGAGGAGGTATCATATATTATGACAATATGAGCAATATTCAATTGGCCTAGTAATTTAGTTTATCATGTGAGGACCAAACACATAGAGGTCCATTATCATTTCATCAGGGAGAGAAGGTATTAGATGGACAGGTTGACTTGACATATGTGAAGATAAAAGAACAGGTTGTAACAGATATCTTTACCAAATCGCATTGTAAAGAGAAGTATGAGTACTTCAGAGGCAGAATTGGAGTACATATGAGATGGACATTGTTAATCCCATTTTGGAATAACAAGTATGATCCTCCAATTGAGTACATTAATAAGTGTCATGAAAAGGCACTATAAAAGTTGTACATTATGAGATATTGGCCACCCAAGGCCTTAGTTAAGTAAGTTTGGGTGCGCAAGTGTGAATAAGGGCCAATCGCATATAATGCATTTTCTCATAAATGAAAAGACACAATCCCCCTTTGTGCTATTAAGAGCTCTTCTTTGTGTCTTGAGAGAGATTGAGAGAGAGCATTCTAGCATTTGTGCCTCTTCTATGCTTGTATGATTCCTGCTTGTGTGGGAGAGTGATTTCCTTATGCAACGGTGTGAGCGACTCTACGGTGACAGCGTGGAGGTGGAGCTTGGAGGTCTGGAGCTTAACACGTGAGCGCCTCAAGGGACTCAAGTTCAAAGCATTGGGGTAAGTGCCCTACAACAGTTGTGTTCTATTGCTCGTCCTTTAGGTGAATGCATTGAGTTCCCTCTTGGAGGTGTGGTAGCCCATAACACTTTTGGCACTGCCATTTTGGATTAACAGACATGGTGAGCTTGAGGGGGGAGTGTTGAGAATCCAAGCTCATCAACAGCTAGTAGATAACATGTGAACAATAGTCTAGTGGTGTGTGGATAATAATGGTCGTGCCCAACTAGCCAAGTGTGTGTGGAAATTAGTACTAGGTTATGTTATGTGTGAACTTATCACTTGCAGAATGTGCTGATTTTGGTGAAGGAGAATGAAGCTAGCTATGGAGCTTCTCACATTATGTGAGATGGATTAATGAGAGAAATTAGGGTTTGTATGTGTCTCCTTTGATCTCATCTATTCTCTTTTCACCCGATTCTCGTGTCTTATAGACCATAATGGGATACTTTCATGTGCAAATTTTATGATGGGAGCTAGGGGTCACTTCTGGCCTTGATGATGCTTGGCGTGGAGCCTTAAAATAAGATATGATTGATGGTTTGTCCTTAAACAATCCTTTTGAGAGAATTATTTCACAACCTCTCCCCCATACCTCATGAGAAAAAGAACCCCACCATGGTAGAAGCCTCCCATCAAATAAACTATAAGTAGATTTGACTCGCTACACTTCTTTAGTTATTTAAACCCTAATCCCCCCACTAGTGGTTGTTAGAAGTGTACATTGCCATAACTCCCTTGTTTTTGAACTCGAATCTGTCGGATGTTGTTTGTTTTGACAAATCCATCCTCATGAAGTTTGCTACTCTTTAGGTAGAAAATCACCCTTACTTATTATTCTTTATTCCATCACCCATTCAGAGAATATGCATTTGTAATACGAGTAGAGAAGAGATGAAACTAAAAGATGGATGTTGTGTTGACTAGCTGTGATAATTGTAACACTATAACGAATAGGAAAGGTTAAAAGAAACCTTAAATCTTGTTAGAAATAGCAAATAACCATCCATCAACATCAACAAGGGAGTGCGGCAAGGTTCATAGGTTTCTAGGGTAACTGATACTGCACATAATAGGGAGTTTATTTTCATGTATTTTGGTGCCTACATAGGTTCGTAGGTTTCTAGGGTAACTGATACTACACATAATAGGGAGTTTATTTTCATGTATTTTGGTGCCTACAAAAGGCTTCAACAATTAGCATGGAGAGTATAACTCTTTTGGCTATTGTGCTAATTTCTTGTGTTCATCAAGCTCTTCTCACTTGTATTAATCATTATTATTAGCTTATTCTCATGCTTATCCTACACTTCTTTCCACCCTAATCTCTACTAAACAAAATTTTACCAACATGGTATCAAATCCATGATCACTATACCTCATTATTAATACATGATTAAGGCTATTTAGCAATATAGGTTTTCGTAAATCTTTAGTAGACTACGTTGGTGAAACCAAACCAAAAAGAGCTTGGTAAATCCAAACATGTCTAGACTAAGGTGGTGAAAGTATAGCACAAAAGGAGCTTCATATCCACATGTCTTAAGTGATGGATAGTTTCGTTTTAAGAGGGAGTGTTAGAAATAACAAATAATCATCAACATCAACAAAGGAGTGCACCAGGGTTCATAGGTTTTTAGAGTAACTAATATCCTACACAGGGAGAGTTTATTTTGATGTATTTTGGTGCCTATAAAAGGCTTTCACTAATAAATGAAAAGTACAACTCTTTTGGCTATTTTTCTCACTTCTTATGTGCATCAAGCTCTTCTCACCTGTGTTAATCATTATCATTAGCTTAATCACCATGCTTAATCACACTTCTTTATGCCTTAATCTATGCTAGACCCTATTTCGCTAACAAACCTAGCGTATTATTTGCAACCAAAAAAAAAACCTAGTAAAGGTTAAGGTTTTTGTTTTCACTATGCCTTAAATACTCATATCCCAAATAGTGAGCTTTGTAAATAGATCTCATTAAGATGATATTTACGTAGTGATATTCCATTGGATGTATGGTGATCAAGAACACATGTTTTTAAAGTTTAGAAACTTGGGACAGTCTATTATTGTTAAAAAGACTTTAGATTATGAAGTGAAATTGAGTGTTAAGTGATGTGATGTCTTGAAATCCGAAGGTTAAGATGGGTTGTAAAATCTATCGTAGGATTTAAATTCCGATGGCCATTTCAAAACTTGAGATTGAAAACTTCCAATGTGATCATGTTTCACAAAGCACAAAACCTAAAATTGAAAACTTCCAATGTGATCATGTTTCACAGGAGAAATTGGAATGCGTCTCACAACACGCGTAAGGGGGCCCTTTGTGACCCGTGATGGTGGGAGGGCGCCCATCGTGAATGTGGACACATGATGGGCGGGCGCCCTTTGTGAATATGCATGGTTTCTAAGCCAGCATGTGTCATGCGCGGGGTGTTTGAGGGGACGTATGTGCATTGTGAACGAGTTGGAGTCCTACAAGGAGAGGACTCCTTGCTTAATTAATTAGCAGTTTAGTACGTGATCACGTTAAATTAGGAGAGGCTACGTTTTGACTGAGTAAATCTACTTGAATGCGTCTTTCCGCGCTTCTAGTCCCCGATTTATTTAACAAGGAGAAGCTCTTCTTCTTCTTTGTGTCGCACAGTTTTCCATTCATTTCTCAAACCCAAAATACATACTTGCAGGTAGTCCCCTCCCTCCTCGTTGGCTTCCAATCTGAACAGGTAATTATCTTTTTAATCTGCTGCTCTTTGCCTTTATAACATCGACCTACGGAAGTAAGGTGTATTAAATCATGGATTTGCGCATGTGCATAATAATCACCTTGGCTAATTCGTTGGTTAAGCCGGATTTGATCTTCAAAGATAACTCCTGCAGTTTTGTGATCAAATCGACAGTAGTTCTCATGTAGCTGCTGTTAACGTCTAATTAAGTGTGCAGGCAATCAAATTTTATAAAGAAAAAACATTTTATTCATTTCTTTTCCCCCTGAATATGTGCAGAAATTCATTTATTTTCTTAACAAAATTATGGCGGCTGTGCTGATGATGAAGAAGAAGAAGATAGCGGCAGTCATCGCAGTAGTGGTGTGTTTACTGTTCGCGTCCACGCTTCCAAGCGCTCACGCTGCACGTGCGAGAGGATTGAGGGGTGACGATTCAGCCTCATTTTATCAGGACGTGGAGGATCTTTCGATACATGACCAAGAGAAAGTGATGCAAATGAGGGACAACATGGACGCTGCCAACCGGCAACTCTTAACTTACGACCCTTATGAGCACAAGTGGTAGAGATCCCCCAACACATCTAAGAAAAAATAAAACCTTGAAAAGCAGACTCTCAATAAGCTCCGGCATTAAAATAAACCATGGCTAAGCCTATTATAGTCCATGATGATGAAGACAATGCTTAGGGTTTGAATGATTTAAAAAAGTGATCCCTTTATCATGCTTTCAATATCCAAAATTGTGTCCTCCTTCCTTTCTATGGTGGAGAGAGAGAGAGAGAGAGAGAGAGAGAGAGTGTGTGTGTGTTTTTATAGGAACAGCTTGCCATTTGTTATGTTACAACTTTGGTCGCTTTAAATAAAATGATACTTAGAATTGAATATCAATCCCCTCATCATGAGCTCACTCCTCAATCGTGAAGCCGCTATACAGACTGATTCTTCTTGGCACTTGCAACTCTACAAAAACAAGGTAGTGTTTATGTAAAGACTTTGTTTAGGGCTTCGATGATTTCTATAGAAACAAGGAGCCCTTTAAATGCTGGTTTATAGAAACGAGGAGCCCTTTAAATGTTGATTTAAAACTTTGTCAGAACTTTTCTTTTGAAGAGAGAAAATAGTTACAATGGATCTCTAGAGGAACAAGCTTGCTTTCTTGTATCCCAACTCTGGTCATTCTGTGTACTGATCTCTCAGAATAATCAAATACCAATCTCATAATAAATAAACTGATTGGATCGATGTACCCATAACTCTTTTGCAAAGAAAATGGAATGGATATTGATCTCCTCATCATGTGCTCACTCTTCATTGTTGTGAAGCTTAAGTATTAAAATGATGTAAAAATGTTGGCACCAACAACAAAGATATTGATGACAAATTACAAGAAACATGATGTCTTTTGATAATGGTGTCCTTAAACGTTGTTTGTAAAAGTGATGTACTCCTCAGGACACATTTTTTGTAAATATAGAAAAGTTTCATATATAATTTATATAAGAGCCAAGTTACAAAGAACAAGGAGCTTTGAAAAGTTGCTGGTGGTGTGGAGAGCACAATAGCTTCTGGTCTTGGGGGTGTAGAGACCTCATGATATGGGGCAAAGGCATACAAACATGGCCATGCAAAACCCTAACCCCCTCCTCTTGTGGGACAATAAGCCAACATGGTCTCCTCTCTTGTAAAGATGCCCACCTTAGCTTTGAAACGCCCTCAAGCCATGCCTAGAGCAAGGCCCACATGAGATCTACTTCCCATCTTTAGTAGGTAATGAGTCATGACTATGGAGATTCATCATCCAGGTCATCATTCCATAGCCATCATTGTGAGATCCCTCTACCCCCTCCGCGCACCGGATTCTCGGTAGCTGATAACGGAAGCAGCCTCCTCATACGCGGGGCAGGGTTTCTCACTCGGGGCCTCGTCCACGAATATCCGGGCACGAGACTAGGCTGGTGGTCACTCCGAAAACCGAAATCGGGAAAATTTTCCATGCCCGGAAAGCGGGGACGATTCCACCTTTTTGAATTTTTCTTAACGAGTTTTCTAACGAGATCAAAATCTAAACTATCCTTCACTTGAATAAACCAGATAGAAGGAAACTATCACTGATATAATTTGATCATCTGAGCAATTCAACGCTTTTTTCCTAATCAAGATTAGGCACAGCTGTTGATCCACTCAATCGAGAAATTAATGAGGGCATTAACTATCTACTCGAAGCCTAGCATAATCCTAAGATTTTTCAGTTTGATTATTAAAACTCCATGATTCCAGCCTAACCCCATCCGGCCCATGGGTTAGCCACCACCCTACCACTGGAATCGGTGGAACCAAACAAGTACCATCCACCCATAATTGAAATGCCTTTCTTAACTTTAGCTTTAGAAAACAAATACGCACACACTCCTCTTTAAAACTTTAATAAAAACAATCCATTGATAAACAATTTACTGGTTACACATGTTATACTTCAAAATTTTCATTGAGTCTTTGTTTCTCACAAAACAGTATCACTTTGGACTCTCCGTTGAGACCAGCGAGTCAACAACGAGATCCAATGAAAGATTACAATAACATTGGTCTGTCATACAATATCTTCCTCGACATACATATGGGTGTCCTCGGCACCGCGAGCCCGTGCATCGCCTGGTCAGAACCCTCCAGGATCCTCCTTAGGTGTCCTGGCACTTCACTCAGGGACCGCTTCATCGGCCCTCGTCCATCGTACGAGAAGCGCACCATTTTAACCATACCGAGGCTGGTCAAGACCTCGGCAGGCTTTGCCACCGCGTGAGCTCTCCCTCGAATACTCCCCGCCAGCTGTTATAACCGAACTTCCCTTAGATAAACATATATGCCAAATGCTCCCTTCCAGCATTCTGGCGTAAGAAAGTCTTTTAAGAAAACAAGGTTTCTATGCAAGTTTATAGTTTTGATTTTGTTTGAAAACCATGAATAATCTTAAATCCGTATCTCAATGCTTCTAGATCCAGGTGTGAATTCCAAATAGAATTCCTCGAATTCTGTTAACTTGATCCTCAGATCAAAATCAAAAGTCTTAACTTAGTTTCAGATTCGGTGGGGGATTTGAGTACATTTTTCTAAACTAGACACATCATCATTGGTTGAATTTGACGAAGGAATTAGGTCTTGGTCAATAGTCTGAATCTGAGTTTGGGTCTGGAAAGGTTCTTCTTAAACTATCTCTCTTGAAGGTTCTATTTCAATTTCTCTTTTTCTAAATTTCGTTCGACGAATATTTGCTTACAGGTTTCTAAAACATGAATTTCTTATGAGGAATAAGATAGTCATTTATCTCGATCTCTGACTTCGATAGTTTTATTGAATTTTTTCATTAATGGTAGCATTTCTTCTCACAGATTATCTACTTATTCATTTTTTTAATTTTTGTAAAAAATAAATAAAGGATTAAGGAGAACCCTTATTTAATTATAAAGATTCTATATGCATCTAATTATGCATAAAATCTGATTCTGATGAAAGTCACACTTTTATCATCATAAAAAAAATATCTTTTATGCATAAAAAACCATTTATGATGAAAGTAACACTTTTATAATAAAAAATAATCTTTTATGCATACTTCCATAAAAAGCACATATGATAAAAGTAACACTTTTATACAAAAAATAATCTTTTATGCATGAAAATCAATTATGATAAAAATAACACTTTTATTAATAAAAAATAATCTTTTATGCATAAAATTCAAATATGATAAAAGTAACACTTTTATAATTAAAAAATAGTCTTTTATGCATACTTTTATGCATGAAAATCAATTATGATAAAAGTAACACTTTTAAAATAAAAAATAATCTTTTATGCATACTTCTATGCATGAAAATCAAATATGATAAAAGTAACACGTTTATATAAAAAAATAATCTTTTATGCATGAAAATCAATTATGATAAAAGTAACACTTTTATAATTTAAAAATAGTCTTTTATGCATACTTTTATGCATGAAAATCAAATATGATAAAAGTAACACTTTTATATATAAAATAATCTTTTATGCATACTTTTATGCATGAAAATCAATTATAACACTTTTATAATAAAAATAATAATCTTTTATGCATACTTTTATGCATAAAAATCAAATATGATAAAAGTAACACTTTTACAATAAAAAATTAATCTTTTATGCATACTTTTATGCAAAAAAATCAAATATGATAAAAGTAACACTTTTATAATAAAAAAATAATCTTTTATGCATACTTTTATGCATAAAAATCAATATTAATGAAAGTAATACTTTTATAATAATACTAATTTTCTTTTATACAAATAATCAAAATGCATCTTCTATGCATGAAAATGACACTTTAGAATATAGAAATCATAAGGATTACTCTTTTAGAATAATGAAAGATAATACTTATTTCTAATTTTTTTGAAAAATTTTGCCATAACCTCCTTTGTATGGCTGACCATTTTTCAATTTTAAGTCTCTAAAATTAATTAGAAATGCATCAAGAGTATTTAAATCATTCTAAAGTAACATTTTTCTACTTATTTAAGAGAAACATTATGAAAAAACTTTATTTTATTCATTAATCATTCACCTAGGATAAAGAAAGGTTGGATTTACTAGAAAAGAGAGGGGAATACCTTTTGCAATGAGGCATAACATCACTTGCAATTTTAGAGAAGACAAAAAGCATAAAAAAACCATAAAAACCATAAAATAAATGGAAAAGAGAAGAATCACCAACTTACTAATGAATTTTGAGAGCTTTCCTTTGGCTTGATGGTTTGAGGGTTCAACTCTTGTTTGAGACAAGAGTGGCCACCAATCTTCTAGAAGAAGAAAGGTCAAAAACTAATGAATTATGAATACAATTCACTGTTTTTGGCACTTGGGAGAGAGACATGGTAACAGTGCAAAACACTATTAAGTTTCAACAAAAGGAGAGGGCTTCTATTTATAGGAAAAAGTGAGCTTCTAACCAAGCCAACTGATTCTAGAATTTTCCAGATCAGTTTGGTCAATTTTTGACCATTTTTAGGTCAGTTTTGCTCACTTTTTGGATCTAGTTGAAACAGGAGAGAGGAGAGATAAAAATATCCCATTATTTGGAAGTTTAAAACTCATTCAAGCATGTGAAATAGGCGCCTCCTTCATGAGGGGAATTCCCCCATGCAGAGGTGTCAAAAATGCATCATTACTTCTAAATATCTCCCTTTTTTAACTATTAACCTTGTCCTTAGTCAACTCTTCATCTTATGTGAGTATTTACTCATTTTTGGGAGATTTTTCTTTTATTTCTTCATTTATCTCCTCCCTATATTTGGATGAATCTTATTGGTCCATAGGAACCTTAATTTAAAATTTCGAAAAAATCTTCACCCCCAGGATAATGCCTCTTGAACAAGTTATACTTAATTTCTAATGCACCTTCTGAAAATCTTTTTAAACTTCTGTTTCAGGGGAACTTATTTTAATAAGATGAGAATTTTTTCCATCTAAAAATATTTAAAATCTGAATATTCTCTCTCTAGAATAATATTCTCTCTCTAGAATAATTTTCTCTCTCTAGGCCAAAACTGGTAGAAACAAGATCTTTTATATTTCTGAAGAGGGATTTGATTACAGGGGAAGATGCTGGACATCTTGAGAGGCTGGGGAGAAATCTTACATTCTCTTCCACTTGAAAAACGCGAGATATCCTCATCTCGCAAACTGGGGATAATCCCGCAAACAGATCGACTTCATTCTCCCAAGTGGCATCTTCAAAAGGATAGAACTTCCATTTTACCAATAATTCTCTGAGAATTCTATTTCTGAGAATCTTTTCTCGAACATTAAGAATTTCTTCAGGTTGGAGTTCCATCTGCCCTTGGGTTGAAGAGGTTAGGATTTCATCAAGCACATGATTTGGGCTTGGCACATATTTCTTTAGAAGGCTTACATGAAATACATTATGAACTTTGAGATGAGGAGGTAGAAGAAGCTCGTAGGCTAAGTCACCTACTTTCTTTGTAATCAGATATGGCCCACAATATCTGGGAGATAATTTCTTGTACTTCCCAAGAGATAGAGAACTTCTTTTGGGCCATACATGAATGAAGACCATATCTGCTTCTTTGAATTCTCTGTCTGTCCTCTTCTTATCTGCATACTGCTTTTGTCGATCCTGGGCAGCTTTTATATCTTTACGAATTGCCTGCATCTGCTGCTCCATGTCATCAAGCATCTGTCTGGACATCTCGACCCTAATCAATGGGTCGAACCAAGTTAATGGAGTTAAGCAATCTTGTCCATACAGAGCTTTAAAAGGGCTCATCCCGATACTTCAGTGATAAGAAGCATTGTAGGCGAACTCGACTAGGTGTAGATAGCTTAGCCACTTCTTGGGTTCCCTGCCACAGCATGACCGAAGTATATCTTCGATTACTTGGTTTACCCTTTCAGTTTGACCATCGGTCTCAAGGTGATAAGCTATGCTAAGATCCAAGAAATTTTCCACTGCTTCGAAAAATGCAGTCCAGAACCTTGAAGTAAACTTGGGATCTCGATCACTTACTATTCTCTTGGGTAGGCCATGCAATCTAAAGATTTCCTTAAGGAACACTCTGGCCACATCCACTGCAGTGTAGGTTTCTTTTACTGGAATCAGATGGGCAACTTTGTCAACTACCACGAAAATGGAGTTGTAACCTGATTGCACTGAAGGTAATCCAGTAATAAAATCCATACTGATGTCCAATGGATGTAACTTCCCAGGCATTTTTACTCTTTCAGCTTTGACTTTCTGGCATGTCAGACATTGACGTACATGATTCAGTACATCCTTTTTCAGAACAGCCCAAAAGAAGCTTTTCTTTACAGACATGTAGGTTTTGATAAAACCTGGATGTCCTGCTATAAGGCTGTCATGGGCTTCATTCAGAATTTGATCCTTGGTTCCCTCATCATTGGGAATGCA
Source organism: Cibotium barometz (assembly GCF_041138505.1). Classification (NCBI taxonomy): domain Eukaryota; kingdom Viridiplantae; phylum Streptophyta; class Polypodiopsida; order Cyatheales; family Cibotiaceae; genus Cibotium; species Cibotium barometz. The sequence goes on from NC_141074.1 coordinate 7,692,559, forward strand.
TAGCCTGCGATTATAATACATAATGCCATCATCCAGGCTGTACCCTTGAACTCTGTTCAACTCCTATGGAGTTTTGCTTTCCTGCATAAGTAGGGTAGCAATAGGGCCAAAGAATCTATCCTGCATGATCTTCTCACTTGCTTAAATAATCAAAGGATTTGATATTATAGTAATTGCAAGCAAGGAGGCTTTTCTGCTGAGGGCATCTGCTACCACATTTTCTTTGCCTGGGCGGTACTTGATTTCAAAATCAAATTCCTGCAGGGTCTGCATCCACCTTCTTTGGCGCATGTTGAGGTCCTTCTGAGTAAAGATCCACTTTAAGCTCTGATGATCTGTCATCAAAGTGAATCTTTTTCCTAGTAGGTAATGTCTCCACAACTTTAAGGCATAGACTACTGAAAGTAATTCCAGGTCGTGGATAGCATAATTCCTCTCATGCGTTCTGAGCTTTCGGCATTCATAGGCTACTGCATGACCTTCCTGCATGAGTGCACCTCCCAGGGCAAAACCACTTGAATCAGTTACTACCTCAAAGGGTAGAGAGAAATCTGGCAGCTTCAGAACGAGACTGGTTACCAAGGCGGTCTTCAGCTTATCAAAAGCACTCTGGCACACCTGGCAGACCATTGAAATGGGGTATTCTTTTTGAGAAGGTTAGTCAGGGGGGAAGCTATGAGAGCATACTTTGGTATAAAAATTCTATACCAACCAGTCAATCCCAAGAATCCTTTGACTTCTTTCACTGTCTTTGGTTCCCGCCAATCTATGACTGCTTGGAATTTTGCGGAATCTGGAGAAATTCTATCTTTGGATACCAAAAAGCCCAAGTATTCAACGTGGTCGGCAGAGAAAGTGCATTTGCTCTTTTTGGCAAAGAGTTGATGCCTCCTTAGAATCTCAAGAACTTTTCTAACATGAGTCTCATGGTGGTCAGTTGCATTCCTTGAGTAAATCACAATGTCATTAAAGAAAACTAGAACAAAATCATCCAAGTATTCTCTGAGGATCTCTGAGGATGTCCTGCATTAGGCGATTGAATGTAGCTAGGGCATTAGTTAATCCGAACGACATGACAGTAAATTCATAATGCCCATAGCGAGTATTGATGGTGGCTGTTTTTGGTATATCTTGATCATTGATCCTGATCTGGTAAACCCGGATTTGAGATCTATCTTTGTGAAGATCTGGGCTCCATTTAGCCTGTCCAGAAGCTCATCAATTCTTGGAATAGGATACTTATTCTTAACAGTCAGCTGATTTAGACCTCTGTAGTCCACACAGAGTCTAAGTGTTCCATCTTTCTTTTTCTGAAAGAGAACTGGCGCACCCCAAGGTGAAACACTGGGTCTTACAAACCCTTATTCTAACAGCTATCTAAGCTATTCCTTGAGTTCAATGGCTTCAAGAACATGCATTTTGTACGTGCGCAGGGCTACTGGCTGAGCTCCGGGGGTCACATGATCTACTTCCCGAATTGGAGGCATTTCAGTTAGCTCTGCTGGGAATAGATCATCAAATTCACTTAACCATTCTGGTTCTTTAGCCTTAAGCTTTGAGTCTACTGGGTTCATTTTGACAACATAAATTTGTTGCTTCTTCCTAAGTCCTTTCAGTAACCTGGAAGCTTTTACTAACTGAAGGTCTGGGGATCCGGAAACTCCAGTTCCTTGAACTTTGTTCCCGTGAAGGTCATGGAAGGAAATGGTTCCATTGTGACAGTGAATCTCAGCTTAATTTTTGTGGAGCCAATCCATTCCAAGGATCCCGTCAAAAACTCCCAGAGGTAAGACTTTGAACTGACATTCGGTTACATTACCATCTAGATTGAACTCGATAAGATCTGTCTCATGGTGAGTGAAAAGAGTCTTCCCACTGGCCAATTCAACTTGCATAGGTTTCCCTGAATTCTGTTCTAAGACTAGCTTACGCAAGCATCCACCAGGGGATATGAATGAATGAGAACTGCCTGAATCAATCAAAAGCTTAAAAGGCTTACCCTGATACTCTTCTAGAGTATGGATGACGGAGAACTGCTGGTTAGGCCCTTGATTTTCAATTGCAGCATAGATCTGCCCTTTTTCCTCTTCTACTACATCTGAAATTGTGACTGCTCTGGCTGCTGCAGTTTGAGGTGGAACTCTTTCTCTTTGGTTGTCCCAGTTCTGGGAAGGAGTTCTGAGATTACTCTGGACAGAGGCAGATGGCTAAGCTGGAGTTCTTCTGGGGTTTCCCTGGCTTGGGCGAGACGGACCCTGATTAGACTGGTATGAAGGGGTTGGTCTCTGAACTCAGGGTCCTTGACTTCCCTGTCCCCTTGACATGGCAGGAGTCGGGCAGTCTTTTAACTGGTGACCAAAACCCTGGCATCCAAAACATCGGTTTTCAGTTCTGAGCTCATCCCTCTGATTTCTTGAAAGAGGTGGGGCTCCTGAGAAAGTATTCTAGGGGAAGGGTCTTCCTTCACTTCTGAATCTTCCTGCATCCTGATTCTGATTCGGGCCTTGCTGCCTCTTTGGGGGTGGAAAGTTTGAAGTACTTCCCTGGGCTTGGAATCTTTTAAAGTTAGAGGGTGCAGCAGGCTTTGGCAGGACCTTTACTACAAAGGCTTTGGCAAAATTCTTTGCCATTCTTACTGCTTCAGCCATGGACACTGACCGTGTCCAAGGGTTCGTTCATTCCCCGAATGAACTTGGCCATGAGTTGTTCTTCATCTAGAGGTGGTGAATATTAGAGTAGAAGAGCAAAGGCATGGTGATATTCCTCGATGGTTTTGCTCTCCTGCTTTAGCTCTAAGAATTCATTCATTTTGGTTTCCAAAAATCCAGGAGGACAAAATCTCTTTCTCAAATAGGTTTTTAGGTCATTCCAAGACTGAGTATTTCTGTCTAGACGGTTGGTGTCACAGTGGTTCCTCCATGCTACCCTGGCTGTTTCCACTATTTTCAGCCGGGCAAGAGCCATTTTGCTCCGCTCATTGTAGCCTGTGACGTCAAAATACTCTTCCATGGCTTCCACCCATTTCTCTTCCATGGCTTCCACCCATTTCTCCACAGCCTCGCCCAGGTTCTCCCCTTCTCCTTTGAAGGGTCCTGGCTGAGTCCTATGAAGAGCCTTGCGAACATCAGGGTCAAGCTCGTCATCTTTAGAGACAGGGTCTGGCTGATGGCCACGGTTTCCTCGTCTCATGATTCTACCAAAAATTTATATATTATTGAATTTTTATTTTGATATCATCCACAAGATCCTAAGACTTAAGAGGTTCGGAAAAATGATTTCTTAAACAAGACAATGATCTTATTGGAGATCTATGACATATGTCTGATAATAGATTTTTCTTTATCAGATCGTCCATAAACAATCATTAATTCAACAGGGAATTTTTCTTCAGAAAACATTTTTATATTTATATAAAAGTTGCAATATGTACACAGAGCAGCTCGACTCTAGAATCACCGCCTCAGTCGTAATTGCATAAAGAAGTGAAACTGCGAAGAAGACATACCATGGTATACACGATTCATTACACAAAGAGGTTCTCTAATTGTATTTCTCGGGATAAAGCGGCTAAGGAGTCTAAAAAATCGGCATGAAGTTTTGAAGTTCATGGGTGAATGATCACATATAGTAGAACGTGCTGAACAAGCCCTAGTCTTATCAGAATCATGGCCAAGGAAATATTTTGCCTGAGCCTCTGACGTTGACTGGTACTGATGTTAATACACCGTCCTCCATAGAACCACATATACCGACGTCGCTCAAGAGGATCAGGAAAGTAAAGACTCTCAAAATGACAAGCGAGTCTCACTCTACTCATTCGAGTCGTAGCAGAGTTGATGAGGTGATCAAACGCAAAAGCTATCATATCCTGACTCTGAGAGAGTCCAGGAATTCCAGATAGGTTTGGGGTGTCCATCTATAAATTTCCAATTCGCTTTATAAGTTTTCAATTTTTGAAACTCATTCACATAGTATTAACAAGTGAAAAACATTTCTTTCCCAAATTTCTAAAAAAAAATTAGGTAATTTCTACTCTGATACCAACTGTGAGATCCCTCTGCCCCCTCCGCGCGCCAGATTCTCGGTAGCTCATAGTAGCGAAAGCAGCCCCCTCATGCGCGGGGCAGGGTTTCTCACTCGAGGCCTCGCCCACGAATATCCGGGCACGAGACTAGGCTGGTGGTCATTTCGAAAACCGAAACCGGGAAAATTTTCCATGCTCGGAAAGCGGGGACGATTCCACCTTTTTGACTTTTTCTTAACGAGTTTTCTAACGAGATCAAAATCTAAACTATCCTTCACTTAAATAAACCAGATAGAAGAAAACTATCACTGATATAATTTGATCATCTGAGCAATTCAATGCCTTTTTCCTAATCAAGATTAGGCACAGCTGTTGATCCACTCAATCGAGAAATTAATGAGGGCATTAACTATCTACTCGAAGCCTAGCGTAATCCTAAGATTTTTTAGTTTGATTATTAAAACTCCATGATTCCAGCCTAACCCCATCCGGCCCATGGGTTAGCCACCACCCTACCACTGGAATCGGTGGAACCAAACAAGTACCACCCACCCATAATTGAAATGCCTTTCTTAACTTTAGCTTTAGAAAACAGGTACGCACACACTCCTCTTTAAAACTTTAATAAAAACAATCCATTAACAAACAATTTACTGGTTACACATGTCATACTTCAAAATTTCCATTGAGTCTTTGTTTCTCACAAAACAGTATCACTTTGGACTCTCCGTTGAGACCAGCGAGTCAACAACGAGATCCAGTGAAAGATTACAATAACATTGGTCTGTCATACAATATCTTTCTCGACATACATATGGGTGTCCTCGCCACCGCGAGCCCGTGCATCACCTGGTCAGAACCCTCCAGGATCCTCCTTAGGTGTCCTGGCACTTCACTCAGGGACCGCTTCATCGGCCCTCGTCCATCGTACCAGAAGCGCACCATTTTAACCATACCGAGGCTGGTCAGGACCTCGGCAGGCTTTGCCGCGTGAGCTCTCCCTCGAACACTCCCCGCCAGCCGTTACAACCGAACTTCCCTTAGATAAACATATATGCCAAATGCTCCCTCCAGCATTCTGGCGTAAGACAGTCGTTTAAGAAAACAAGGTTTCTATGCAAGTTTATAGTTTTGATTTTGTTTGAAAACCATGAATAATCTTAAATCCGTATCTCAATGCTTCTAGATCCAGGTGTGAGTTCCAAACACAATTCCTCAAATCTCCCATCGAATCTGAAACTAAGTTAAGACTTTTGATTTTGATCTGAGGATCAACTTCCCTTAGATAAACATATATGCCAAATGCTCCCTCCAGCATTCTGGCATAAGACAGTCTTTTAAGAAAACAAGGTTTCTATGCAAGTTTATAGTTTTGATTTTGTTTGAAAACCATGAATAATCTTAAATCCGTATCTCAATGCTTCTAGATCCAGGTGTGAATTCCAAACACAATTCCTCAAATTCTGTTAACTTGATCCTCAGATCAAAATCAAAAGTCTTAACTTAGTTTCAGATTCGATGGGAGATTTGAGTACATTTTTCCTGAACTGGGCACATCGTCATTGGTTGAATTTGACAAAGGAATTAGGTCTTGGTCAATAGTCTGAATCTGAGTTTGGATCTAGAAAGGTTCTTCTTAAACTCTCTCTCTCTTGAAGGTACTATTTCAATCTCTTTTTCTAAATTTCGTTCGACGAATATTTGCTTACAGGTTTCTAAAACATGAATTTCTTATGAGGAATAAGATAGTCATTTATCTTGATCTCTGACTTCGATAGTTTTATTGAATTTTTTCATTAACGGTAGCATTTCTTCTCACAAATTATCTACTTATTCATTTTTTTAATTTTTGCAAAAATTAAATAGAGGATTCAGGAGAACCCTTATTTAATCATAAAGATTCTATATGCATCTAATTATGCATAAAATCTGATTCTGATGAAAGTCACACTTTTATCATCATTAAAAAAATATCTTTTATGCATCCATTTATGCATAAAAAACCATTTATGATGAAAGTAACACTTTTATAATTAAACAAATAATCTTTTATGCATACTTCTATGCATAAAAATCACATATGATAAAAGTAACACTTTTATATTAAAAAAATAATCTTTTATGCACATAATAAAAAATAATCTTTTATGCATACTTTTATGCATAAAAATCAAATATGATAAAAGTAACACTTTTATAATAAAAAAATAGTCTTTTATGCATACTTTTATGCATGAAAATAATTATGATAAAAGTAACACTTTTATAATAAAAAATAATCTTTTATGCATACTTCTATGCATGAAAATCAAATATGATGAAAGTAACACTTTTATATTAAAAAAATAATCTTTTATGCATACTTTTATGCATGAAAATCAATTATGATAAAAGTAACACTTTTATAATAAAAAAATAGTCTTTTATGCATACTTTTATGCATGAAAATCAAATATGATAAAATTAACACTTTTATATAAAAAAATAATCTTTTATGCATATATTTATGCATATGATAAAAGTAACACTTTTATAATAAAAATAATAATCTTTTATGCATACTTTTATGCATAAAAATCAAATATGATAAAAGTAACACTGTTACAATAAAAAATTAATCTTTTATGCATACTTTAATGTTAAAAAAATCAAATATGATAAAAGTAACACTTTTATAATAAAAAAATAATCCTTTATGCATACTTTTATGCATAAAAATAATCTTTTATGCATACTTTTATGCATAAAAATCAATAATATTGAAAGTAATACTTTTATAATAATACTAATTTTCTTTTATACAAATAATCAAAATGCATCTTGTATGCATGAAAATGACACTTTAGAATATAGAAATCATAAGGATTACTCTTTTAGAATAATCAATGATAATACTTATTTCCAATTTTTTTGAAAAATTTTGCCATAACCTCCTTTGTATGGCTGACCATTTTTTAATTTTAAGTCTCTAAAATTAATTAGAAATGCATCAAGAGTATTTAAATCATTCTAAAGTAACATTTTTCTACTTATTTAAGAGAAACATTATGAAAAAACTTTATTTTATTCATTAATCATTCACCTAGGATAAAGAAAGGTTGGATTTACTAGAAAAGAGAGGGGAATACCTTTTGCAATGAGGCATAACATCACTTGCAATTTTAGAGAAGACAAAAGGCATAAAAAAACCATAAAAACCATAAAATAAATGGAAAAGAGAAGAATCACCAACTTACTAATGAATTTTGAGAGCTTTCCTTTGGCTTGATGGTTTGAGGGTTCAACTCTTGTTTGAGACAAGAGTGGCCACCAATCTTCTAGAAGAAGAAAGGTCAAAAACTAATGAATTATGAATACAATTCACTGTTTTTGGCACTTGGGAGAGAGACATGGTAACAGTGCAAAACACTATTAAGTTTCAACAAAAGGAGAGGGCTTTTATTTATAGGAAAAAGTGAGCTTCTAACCAAGCCAACTGATTCTAGAATTTTCCAGATCAGTTTGGTCAATTTTTGACCATTTTTAGGTCAGTTTTGCTCACTTTTTGGATCTAGTTGAAACAGGAGAGAGGAGAGATAAAAATATCCCATTATTTGGAAGTTTAAAACTCATTCAAGCATGTGAAATAGGCGCCTCCTTCATGAGGAGAATTCCCCCATGCAGAGGTGTCAAAAATGCATCATTACTTCTAAATATCTCCCTTTTCTAACTATTAACCTTGTCCTTAGTCAACTCTTCATCTTATGTGAGTATTTACTCATTTTTGGGAGATTTTTCTTTTATTTCTTCATTTATCTCCTCCCTACATTTGGATGAATCTTATTAGTCCATAGGAACCTTAATTTAAAATTTCAAAAAAATCTTCACCCCCAAGATAATGCCTCTTGAACAGGTTATACTTAATTTTTAATGCACCTTCTGAAAATCTTTTTGAAATTCTGTTTCAAGGAAACTTATTTTAATAAGATGAGAAGTTTTTTCATCTAAAAATATTTAAAATCTGAATATTCTCTCTCTAGAATAATTTTCTCTCTCTAGGCCAAAACTGGTAGAAACAAGATCTTTTATATTTCTGAAGAGGGATTTGATTACAGGGAAAGATGCTGGACATCTTGAGAGGCTGGATTCTAAGAGTTAGTGTACTCTCTCGTCCTACCACCATCTGCATGAGACATTCTGAGTGTATAATTACTCTACAGTGGATGTTGCCAGAGTTTTCCTTAAGGAGATCTTCAGATTGCATGGTTTACCTAGGAGGATAGTAAGTGACCAAGATCCCAAATTCACATCGAAATTTTGGACTGCATTCTTTGAAGCAGTAGGAACTTTCTTGGATCTCAGCACAGCCTACCACCCCGAAACAGATGGCCAGACGGAAAGGGTGAATCAAGTAATTGAAGATATCCTTCAGTCATGCTGCAGCAGGGAACCCAAGAAGTGGTTAAGTCATTTGTATCTGGTCGAATTTGCTTACAATGCTTCTTATCATCGGAGCATTGGGATGAGTCTTGTCAAAGCTTTGTATAGACAAGATTGCCTAGACCACCGTTGACTTGGTCTGACCCATTGATCAGAGTCGAAATGTCCAGACAAATGCTTGATGACATGGACCAGCAGATACAATCAATCTATAAAGATATAAAGGCAGCCCAAGACAGGCAAAAGCAGTATGCAGATAAAAAGAGATCTAAGAGAGAGAGTTTGAAGAATCAGATATGGTCTTCATTTAAGTACAACCAAAAAGAAGTTCCTTATCCTTAGGGAAGTACAAGAAGCTCTCTCCCAGATACTGTGGGCCGTATGCTATCATAAAGAAAGTGGACGATCTAGCCTACAAACTTCTTCTGCCTCCCCATCTCAAAGTACATGATGTATTCCATATCAGCTTGCTTAAGAAGTATGTATCTAGTCCGAATCACGTGCTGCATGATGAGCAATTGATCTCTCCAACTCAAGACCAGATGGTACTCCGACCTGAGAAAATCCTTGACGTTCGGTAGAAGATTCTCAGGAGCAGAGTCCTCAGAGAATTCTTAGTAAAGTGAAAGTTCTTCCCTCTAGAAGACGCCACCTGGGAGAAAGAAGAAGAGTTGGCGATGGATTACCCTCACTTTGCAAGATAAGGACATCTCGCGTTTTTCAAGTGGGAGAGGATGTAAGATTCCTCCTCAGCTTGAATATCAAATAAGCCTCTACATCTACTTCAATCCCTTGTAATCATTCTATGTTTTTTAATACAAGAAAATATCATTTTTCCTTGTTTTGCCTAGTGAGATTCTAGAGAGTGGTAAATCAAAATTGGGATATTTTTGGATAAATAAATTCTTCAAATATCAAAAAATATTTTTCTGAAACCGAAAATCAAAATAGATTTTCCAAGGTGCAATTGGAATTAATTAAAATTGATTCAGAAGACCTTAGCCTAAGGGTCCAGATTTTTAAATTTTTTATTATTATGGTCCAATTAAGGTTCCTATGGACCAATAAGATTAAACCAAGTGCTGGGACAAGATAAATCCAAAGAACAAAAGAAAATACCCAAAAATGAGTAAATGCCCACATAAGATGAAGAGTTGACCAAGTACTAGGTTTATTAGTTAAAAATTATGGTGTATGTATTAATAAAAAAAATGAGATATTTTGGAGTAATCATTCATTTTTGACACATGTGTAAGGAAAAGGGAGACCTTTAAGGAGGCGCCTATTTCACATGCTTAGATGAGTTTAAATCTCAAAAATAATTGGATATTTTTGTCTCTCCTCTCTCCTAAATCAAACCAAATCAAAAAGGGAGCCAAACTGGTCCAAAACTTGTCCAAATCGAGCCAAATTCTAGAACTCAGTTGGAATCAGTTAGTGGCCTCCCTCTCCTATAAATAAACCCTCATTCCTTTGTATTATTATCTGTGAATTAAACTATGCCGGTATTACTCTAAACTAAGCTTAATTTCTATTATCCTCTAAAAACCTCTACAAAATTGAAGAGATTGGAGCTTCTCTCTCTCTTCAATCTTCCTTGGTGATTCCTACGACATACCAAACCAATTGATTGGTTGGGGGCCTCTACAGTGACTAAAGAATCAAGCATTTTAGGGAGTAAAGAGTAAATTATGGTCTTTTTTTCTATAATTTCTGTTTCTTTCTTCTCAACCCCTCTCAAGCTTAAGAAGCTTTAATTTGAATGGCTTTTGAATATTATTGAAATGTTTTAATGTATTGTAATAAAGAAACACATAAATTTTTATTTATGCTTAATTTTAATGGTTTTTAAGCATTTCTCTCTCTCCCCCCAAAGAAAGGTCATTCCTATGACCTATTCTCAATCCAAATGAAGCTTCTCATGAAGCATTTCTCTAATCCAAAAGTAATTTTTATGCTTGTTTAATTGGAGGCCAAAATAATGACTTTTTAATGCTTTTATGATATTTATTTCATAGAGAAATTATGAATCAATCCATAATTGGATAATGATCCAATTAGTGGTCATTCTAATCATACTAATAATATTAAACTTCATTCTCTCAATTAAATTGAGAATTATCAGTAATAGTAGCGAAGCTATGTCAAAATTTTTGTAAGATAAACACAAAACATTTTCATTCATAATATAAAAAGAGGACTTCCTACCATATTCTAAGTTATCATCCTAGATTAATTGAATGATTCTCATTGTAATCATGAAGAAATTTATTTTTATGATTATGCATAATTAGTAAATTAGAAAAAAGAGAAAATTTTGATGAATTTTTTTTATGTTAAAAGATTAATTCCCAGGATATTGGAAATCCATGTATTCCAATGATTTAGAGAATAAAATTGGAATGCTAAAATAATGTATAATTTATGAAAGATTTTAGTTAAATTTATCTTTTTGTATAGATAAAATTTTATGATGAAAGAGGAATTCCCACCATATGGAAATTTTAATATTTAAATAAAAAAAGTATAATTCCTAGTGCAAAGGAATTAATGAAGATTGTTATTTAATTTTTAAGAGAAAATATAGTTACCTTTATCTTTTTGTATAGATAAATTTTTATGATAAAAGAGGAATTCCCACCATATTGGAATCCAACTAATTAAATGAAGAAAGTGTAATTCCTAGTGCAAAGTAATTAATGGAGATTTTTATTTAAATTTTAAGAGAAAATTTTAATTAAATTTATCTTTTTGCATAGATAAGTTTAAATGATAAAAGAGGAATTCCTACTATATTGGAATTCAAATGTTTAGATGAGAAAAGTGGAATTTTTTGCTTGAAGGAATTAATGGTTATTTTTAAGAAGAATTTTAATAGATTTAATTTAGGAAAAAGAGGAATTCCCATGATAATTGAATTGCACTCATAAAAATGAGAAAAAGAAAGATTTCAAGTTTATCCAAAAAAATAGGTATTGATATTTTAGTTAAAAGATGAATTTCCATGATAATTGAGAAAAGATGGATTTGAATTAAATTCTAATGTCAAAAGATGAATTTCCATCAAATGTCAAAAGATGAATTTCCATCATAATTCTACCTAATGAATTAAGGTTGAGAATTTATGTGGGGAAAAGAAAATCTTGGATAATTGAATTAGAAAAATCACTAAATGGATATTTACCCAAAAACTAGATGTCTAGTTGAAAGGAATCTTGGCAGAACTAAACTGAATGAATTTAGTTAGACTACGTGAGATCAGACAGTAAACCTAATTGTCCTTCTCTCGAACTGAATCAAACAAAAACTTCGTGAGACCAATTCCAGTTACTAAATCCAAAGAATAGACTACTGAAACTAATCTAGTTTTTCCCTGACCAATCTCACCAAGAATCTAGTTGGATAAATGGATAAATTGACGAGTAGATTACCCTCATGAGAGATCAAGGATCCTCATTATTAAAACTGGAAATTATTGGAAAAAGGGTCTTTGGAATCAATCTCAAACTGGAATCTCACTTGCATTGGAAACTCTGTTTTTCATTCAAAGGACTATTTTACGCCAGAATGCTAGTGGAGGAAGCATTTGGCTTATGTTTTCCTAAAGGAGGTTCATTGGAATAACTGGCGGGGAGTCGTCAAGGGACATCGCTTGCGACAAAGCCTACCGAGGTCTTGTGACCAGCCTCGGTACGGTTAAAATGGTGCGCTTCCGATACGATGGGCGAGGGCCGACGAAGCAGTCCCTAAGTGAAGTGCTAGGACACCTAAGGAGGATCCTAGAGGGTTCTGACCAGGCGATGCACGGGCTCGCGGTTGCTAGGACACCCAGGCGTACATCGAGGAAGATATCTGATGGACAAAAAGGAAAGGTTTTTGGGAACAAAAATTTGATACTGGATCTCGTTGGTTGGCCACTTGGTCTTCAACGAAGAGTTTAGATGATGCATTTTTGTAATACAATGGACTTGGAATTTTGGAAAATGATGATCGAAAATATTATGATTTTATTTAAAGATTGTCTTAAAGCCAAGCGAATCTGTTATAAATGGCAATTTCATATTAGGTGTGTATGTGGTGTGCCTATTTGATTTTTGTATGAATCACCGCCTAGGGGGCCTGGGAACTCTTTTCCTCGGTACCCGGGCGAAAACCCAATCAAATCTTTATAAAGGAATCCCATCAATTCAGTGGTCGGTTGCTAACCTGTGGGCCGGATGGGGTAGGCTGGATCAGAGGATTCCTGAGAAACAACTAAATACGATTAGTTACGTTAATCAATTTAAATCCTGAGAAGACCTTGTTTTGTGGGAAGGGATCATCGGCTGTGCCTCGGAAATGAGGAAAAAAGCGGTGATTCCATGGACCAAGTGCAAGTCTCTTCTTGATCTGACCATGTAACTTCAGGTTGGTCAGATCAATTTAATTTAGTCAAAAATTGACTCATTAGAGTAATCTCCTAGTTAAAAGATTTTTCACCTTCCTGGCAGAATTGCCCGTGTCTTCCAGGCGAGGGGAGTCTTCTAGTCCTGGTCTCGGAGGGACCGCCCCCCGGGCTAGCCTCTCGTCCACGGACAAGGCCCTGAGTGTGCAGGACTCCCGCCCCGCGCGGGAGGCTGACGCCGCTTTCGCCGCCGATAGGAGCCCCAGAGCAGGCGGGCGGGGACCTCACAGAGCTGGTATCAGAGCATTGTTGAAAGCTAATAAGGATAAACAAATTCTTATCAAAAATTGATAATAAAAACTCAAAAAAATATTTTTCATAATGTATTTTCATTTTGTAAAGCTTCTTTAATGAAGATTTTTTAATCAAAGAAATTGTTTTTGTAGATGGAAGTTCCCTATTTATCTGGTATTTCCGACCTCACCCAGTCTCAAGATATGACTGCGTTCGCCTTCGAGCATCTCATCTCTTCTGCTTCAACTCGAACAAGCCAAGCAAGACTCGCACGCCATTTTGAGGATTTATATTTTCCTGACCTAGCAGAGAGACGACAGCATAAGTGGTTTGCAGGGCAGTATGTCCACGCCTCTTGCGACTGGCATGCAATGCTGGGGCAGAATCTCTCATTGGCAATGATTCTGTTAATGCTAAAAATGGTGCGTGGTGTCATTCTATATCATTCGAACGCCTCGGAATCTAAGACTTTCATGCTAAGTCTACAAACTCCTTAGTTGCTTTATTCCTAAGGAGAAGATAATAGCTCCCTTTTTAGTAAGTGAACGTTTGTATCAGGGCATGGCTATCGCCCAGTACCGTCGTCTTATGTGTCTCCCGAGGAGATTTTGAATTCTGGAGCCGAGCTGCTCTATGTACATATTGCAACTTTTATATAAATAAAAAAATGTTTTCTGGAGAAAAATTCCCTATTGTATAAGTGATTGTTTATAGACGAACTGTTAAAGAAAAATCTGTTATCAGACATATCATAGATCTCCAATAAGATCATTGTCTTGTTTAAGAAATTATTTTCCGAACCGCTTAAGTCTTAGGATCTCGTGGACGATATCAAAATAAAAATTTAATAATATATAATTTTTGGTAGAATCATGAGAGGAGGAAATCATGGCCGTCAGCCAGACCCTCTCTCTGAAGATGATGAGCTTGACCCTGATGTTCGAGGCTCTTCATAGGACTCAGCCAGGACCCTTCAAAGGAGAAGGGGAGAACCTGGGCGAGACTGTGGAGAAATGGGTGGAAGCCTGGAAGAATATTTTGACGTCACAGGATACAATGAGCGGAGCAAAATGGCTCTTGCCAGGCTGAAAATAGTGGAAACAGCCAGGGTGGCATGGAGGAACCACTGTGACACCAACTGTCTGAACAGAAATACTCAGTCCTGGACCGACCTTAAAACTTATTTGAGAAAGAGATTTTGTCCCCCTGGATTTTTGGAAACCAAAATGAACGAATTCTTAGAGCTAAAGCAAGGGAGCAAAACCATCAAGGAATATCACCAGGCCTTTGCTCTCCTACTCAAATATTCACCACCTCTAGATGAAGAGCAACTCATGGCCAGGTTCATTCAGGGAATGAACGAACCCTTGGATACACTGGTCAAAAATACCAAGGCAGTGTCCATGGCAGAAGCTGTCAGAATGGCGAAGGACTTTGCCAAAGCCTTTATCAGTCCCGCCAAAGCCAGCTCCCTTATCCTTCAAGAGATTTCAGACACCGAGAAGTTCCTCCGACTTTCCACCTCCAAAGAGACACCAAGGTCCTAAAACCAGAATGTGAAGACGGGAAGCTTCAGAAATGAAGGAAGACCTTTCTCCCAAAAGTACATTGTCAGGAACTCCGACTCTCTCTAGAATGCAAAGGGAAGACCTTCGAAGTGAGAACAAATGCTTTGGATGTCAGGGACTTGGGCACCAACTCAAGGATTGCCCATCTCCTTCTCTAGGCCAAGGAAGCCAGGGTCCGAGAGTTCTGAGACAGACTCCTTCATATCAATCCAATCAGGGTCCCCACCAGCGCCAAAATCAGGGTAACCCCAGAAGAGTGCCAGCTTAGCCTGCAGCCTCCATGCAAAGCAATCTCCAAACTCCCTCCTAGAATTGGAATAACCAAAGAGAGAGACTTCCACCTCAGACTCTGCAGAGCAGCCAGAGCAGTCACCATAGCTAAGGAAGTGGAGGAAGAGAAAGGACAGATCTATGCAGCAATTGAGCATCAGGGGAATAACCGTCGATTCTCAGTCCTTCGGACTCCAGCAGAGTACCAGGGTAAGAAATTCAAGCTTTTGATTGATTCACGCAGTACTCATTCTTTTATTTCCCTAGGATATCTGCGTGAATTAGTCCTAAATCAAAAATCAGGAAAAGGGAGACCTTTAAGGAGGCACCTATTTCACATGCTTAGATGAGTTTAAAACTCAAAAATATTTGGATATTTTTCTCTCCTCTCTCCTAAATCAAACCAAATCAAAAAGGAAGCCAAACTGGTCCAAAACTTGTCCAAATCCAGCCAAACTAAAGCTGGAAAATTCTAGAACTCAGTTGGACTCAGTGAGTGGCCTCCCTCTACTATAAATAAACCTTCATTCCTTTGTATTATTATCTGTGAATTAAACTATGCCGGTATTACTCTAAACTAAGCTTAATTTCTATTATCCTCTAAAAACCTCTACAAAATTGAAGAGATTAGAGCTTCTCTCTCTCTTCAATCTTCCTTGGTGACTCCTATGACATACCAAACCAATTGATTGGTTGGGAGCCTCTACAGTGAGACTAAAGAATCAAGCATTTTAGGAGGTAAAGAGTGGATTATGGTCCTTTTTTTCTATAATTTCTAAATGTTTCTTTCTTCTCAACCTCTCTCAAGCTTGAGAAGCTTTAATTTGAATGGCTTTTGAATATTATTGAAATGTTTTAATGTATTGTAATAAAGAAACACATAAATTTCCATTTATGCTTAATTTTAATGGTTTTTAAGCATTTCTCTCTCTCCCCCCAAAGAAAGGTCATTCCTATGACCTATTCTCAATCCAAATGAAGCTTCTCATGAAGCATTTCTCTAATCCAAAAGTAAATTTCATGCTTGTCTAATTGGAGGCCAAAATAATAGCTTTTTAATGCTTTTATGATATTTATTTCATAGAGAAATTATGAATCAATCCATAATTAGATAATAATCCAATTAGTGGTCATTCTAATCATACTAATAATATTAAACTCCATTCTCTCAATTAAATTGAGAATTATCAGTAATAGCAGCGGAGCTATGGTAAAATTTCTGTAAAATAAACACATAAAATATTTTCATTCATAATATGAAAAGAGGACTTCCTACCATATTCTAGGAATTATCATCCTAGATTAATTGAATGATTCTCATTGTAATCATGAAGAAATTTATTTTTATGATTATGCATAATTAAAAAATTAGAAAAAATAGAATTTCTTGGTAATTTATTTTTATGTTAAAAGAGTAATCCCCATGACATTGGAAATCCATGTATTCCAATGATTTAGAGAATAAAATTGGAAAGCTAAAATAATGTATAATTTATGAAAGATTTTAGTTAAATTTATCTTTTTGTATGGATAAACTTTTATGATGCAAGAGGAATTCCTACCATATTGAAATTCAAATATTTAAATAAGAAAAGTATAATTCCTAGTGCAAAGGAATTAATGAAGATTGTTATTTAATTTTTAAGAGAAAATATAGTAAAATTTATTATTTTGTATAGATAAATTTTTATGATAAAAGAGGAATTCCCACCATATTGGAATCCAACTAATTAAATGAAGAAAGTGTTATTCCTAGTGCAAAGTAATTAATGGAGATTTTTATTTAAATTTTAAGAGATAAATTTAATTAAATTTATCTTTTTGCATAGATAAGTTTAAATGATAAAAGAGGAATTCCTACTATATTGGAATTCAAATGTTTAGATGAGAAAAGTGGAATTTCTAGCTTAAAAGAATTAATGGATATTTTTATGTATTTTTTAAGAAGAATTTTAGTAGATTTAATTTAGGAAAAAGAGGAATTTCCATGATAATTGAATTGCACTCATTAAAATGAGAAAAAGAAAGATTTCAAGTTTATTCAAAAAAAATAGGTATTGATATTTTAGTTAAAAAATGAATTTCCATGATAATTGAGAAAAGATGGATTTAATTAAATTCTAATGTCAAAAGATGAATTTCCATCATAATTCTACCTAATGAATTAAGGTTGAGAATTTATGTGGGAAAAAGAAAATCTTGGATAATTGAATTGGAAAAATCACTAAATGAATATTTACCCAAAAACTAGATGTTTAGTTGAAAGGAATCGTGGTAGAACTAAACTGAATGAATTTAGTTAGACTACGTGAGATCGGATAGTAAACCTAATTGTCCTTCTCTCGAACTGAATCAGACAAAAACTTTGTGAGACCAATTCCAGTTTCTAAATCCAAAGAATAATAGACTACTGGAACTAATCTAGTTTTTCCCTGAACAATCTCACCAAGAATCTAGTTGGATAAATGGATAAATTGACGGGTAGATTACCCTCATGAGAGATCAAGGATCCTCATTATTAAAACTGGGAATTATTGAAAAAAGGGTCTTTGGAACCAATCTCAAACTGGAATCTCACTTGCATTGGAAACTCTGTTTTTCATTCAAAGGACTGTTTTATGCCAGAATGCTGGTGGAAGCATTTGGCTTATGTTTTCCTAAAGAAGGTTCGTTGGAACAGCTGGCAGGAAGTCGTCAAGGGACGTCACCCAAGGCAAAGCCTGCCGCCGAGGTCTTGATGAGCCTTGGTACGGTTAAAATGGTGCGCTTCCGGTACGATGGAGGAGGGCCGATGAAGCGGTCCCTAAGTGAAGTGCTAGGACACCTAAGGAGGATCCTAGAGGGTTTTGACCAAGCGATACACGGGCTCACGGTTGCTAGGACACCCAGGCATACGTCGAGGAAGATATCTGATGGTGGACAAAAAGGAAAGGTTTTTGGGAGCAAAACTTTGATACTAGATCTCGTTGATTGGCCAGCTGGTCTTCAACGGAGAGTTCAGGTGATGCATTTTTGTAATACAATGGACTTGGAATTTTGGAAAATGATGATCAAAAATATTATGATTTTATTCAAAGATTGTCTTAAAGCCAATCTGTTTATAAATGGCAATTTCATATTGGGTGTGTATGTGGTATGCCTATTTGATTTTTGTATGAATCGCCGGCTAGGGGGCCTGGAAACTCTTTTCCTCGGTACCCGGGCAAAAACCCAATCAAATCTTTATAATAAGGAGTCCCACCAATTCAGTGGTCGGGTGGTTGGCTAACCCATGGGGCGGATGGGGTTAGGCTGGATCAGAGGATTCCTAAGAAACAACTAAATACAATTAGTTACGTTAATCAGTTTAAATCCTGAGAAGACCTTGTTCTGTGGGAAGGGATCATCAGCCGTGCCTCAGAAATGAGGAAAAAAACAATGATTCCATGGACCAAGTGCAAGTCTCTTCTTGATCTGACCATGTGACTTCAGGCTTGGTTATATCAGTTTAATTTAGTCAAGACTTGACTCGTTAGAGTAATCTCCTAGTTAAAAGACTTTTCACCTTCCTGGCAGAATCGCCCGTGTCTTTCGGGCGAGGCAGTCTTCCGGGCCCGATCTCGGAGGGACCGCCCCCCGGGCTAGCCTCTCATCCCAAACATCCGCGGGCGAGGCCCCGAGTGTGCAGGACCCCCGCCCTGTGCGGGATGCCGACGCCACTTCCGCCGAAAGGAGCCCCGGAGCGGGCGGGCGGGGACCTCACATATATCATGAAGTCTCTAACATCCTCTATGCAACCCAAAAAGAAGATATTCATCTCCACTAGGCTCTATGTTTCCCTCTTGCCTCAAGAATCCTCTACCACTATAAATAGCAAGAGATAAAGGGTTTCATCTGTAATAATAGTTACATACGACAATCAAGGGAAACCTTGTCTTGCACAAAGGATCTTCCATTTCCCTTCAGGTAGAGGGATAACCTAAATATATGTGAAAGATCCCTGCCCCCTCCGCGCAACAGATTCAGGGGTGCTAGCAGCGGAAGTAGCACTTCTTGCGCCGCGGGGCAGGATCCCTCACTCGGGGCCTTGCCCCATGGATATCCGGACAAGAGACTAATCCCTTGGGTCTTTAAAAACTGAATCCGAAAAACTTTCCCCTACCGGAAAGCACAGGCGATTCCTCCAGGATATTTGTACTCTAACGTAGTTAGGGTCATTACTGAGACCAAACTGATCCGACCAAACCTGTGAGTCACTTGGTCAGATCAAGGAAGAAACTTGCACTTGAATCATAGAAACCAATGCTTTTTTCCCCATCGAGAGGCACAACCATTGATTCTTTTTCCATAGAACAATTACTATCCAGGATTTACTTCATCTATCGTACTATAACAGAATTGAGTCTCATTTTACGGATCCATCAGTCCAGCCTAACCCCATCCAGTCCCATGGGTAGGCAACCGCCAACCACTGTAGTGATGGGATCCAATTAGGAATTTGGTTAGGTTTTGTCCCTGGTACCAGGGAAAAGAGTTCCCAGGCCCCCTAGCCGGATATTCATACAAATTTAATGCCAGTGACCCCACTTACACACCTAATATGAAATTGCGTTTTTCACAGATTCAGCTATCTTTAAAACAATCATTTAATGAAACCATAGTGTCACTGATCATAATCCTATATCCAGTTGAATCCTAATTTCCAATCATTTCTTCATCGAGGTACCTATGGCATCATTGGCAACCAGAACGCTCACCACCTGTCCCTCAGGGGCCTTTTCTATAGTAGATCATAGTACCCGACAATATATTCACTTATAAAAATCAAGATGGAATCTCCATTGAAGATCAGTAAGATCAATCAACATAGCCATATAAAAGAGCCATGGACTCATCCGTTGAGGACCAGCAAGGTCAATCAACCAGATCCATGCCCGGTTTGAGAAAACAACTCTTACTCCTTGTTCCAATATCTTCCCCGATGACGCATGCGTGGGTATCTTCGGCGAGACGGAGCACCGTATGGAGAGCACCCTCTAGGATCCTTCGTCGCAGGTGACCTAGAGCTTCACTCATAGGCCGCTTCCTTGGTCCCTCATCCACCGTATCGGAACCTCATTATTTAAATCAAACCGAGGCTGGTCAAGACCTCGGCCGACCTTACTACGCGAGATGTCCTCCGTTGACTCTCCGTCAGTTGTTGCAACTTTATCAGTTAGGTCTCCACGACCTCATTCTCAAGACGGTCAAAATGCTTCCCCAACATTATTGACATAAAACAGTCATTTAAAAACAGGTCATAAATATAGTTTCTATAATGAACTCTCGTCTTTCACATTGTTCCACATCTGTCCACATTACTTAATCCATATCCAATTTATATGTATTCCTATTCTCATCCAATCACATCATTTTTCATCTCATCACATCTTTCCTCTCATTTATCCTCATCACATCTCATCACACCTCATTTATCCTCATCACATCTCATAACACCTCATTCATCATATATCATTCATTCACATCTATCTTAATTTACATCACATCTCATTCATTCTTATCCCGATTCACATCACATCACATCTCATCCATTCGCATCTTCCCACATCCACTCGCATCTACCCATATTCACATCCCATCACACCTCATTCATTTACATCATATATCATTCATTCACATTTATTTTAATTTACATCACATCTCATTCATTCTTATCCCGATTCACATCACATCACATCTCATCCATTCACATCCCATATCATTCATTTACATCTGATTCACATGACATCTCATTCATTCACATCACATTACATCTCATCCATTCACTCACATCGATATCACATCCTTTTATATACACATCCACATATACACATCCACATCCATTCACTCATATCAATATCACATCCTTTCATATACACATCCACATCCATTCTTTCACATACACATTCACATTCATTCTTACACATCCACATCCATTCTTCCACATGTACACATCCACATCCACACACATCCACATCCATTCTTTCACATACACATCCACATCCATTCATCCACATACACATCCACATCCATTATTTCACATACACATCTACATCCATTTTCATTACATCACATCTTATTACATCTTATTTTCATCTTGTCACATCTTATTACATCTTATTTTCATCTTATCACATCCATTACATCACATCTTATTTTCATCTTATCACATCCATTCACATCCTATCACATCTCATACACATCTTATCGCATCCCATTTACATCTTATCACATTCTATTTTCATCTTATTACATCCATTCATATCTTATCGCATCCTATTTACATCTTATCACATTCATTTCACATGCTATTCCCATTTAGTAGCTTTTTCTAGTTTGATTCCGATAATGGGACTTTCTCTAAATTTCTACCAACAATTGCTTGGCCTAATTAAAGGTTCCTTTTCTTGAACGACTATTTCTATATTCCTTCTCAATTCCTCAATTGAATTATATTCAATATTTCTCTTTTGAATAAAAGAATTCATAGGATTTACAGAAATCAATTCTACCCATATTTTCACTTTTGATAATCATAAATTGAGTTATATACTAAGAATTCCTCTTCTTTCCATTTAATTTCTTGGCTCTCAAATACCATGGGAATTCCTCTTTTTTGCATTTAATTATTTGCATTCCAATGTCATGGGAGTATCTCTTTTATCATCAATATTTCTCATAATAAAATACCCATTAATTCAATATGCTAGGAATTTCTCTTTTCCCATCTAAACGATAGAATTCCAAATGTCATAGAAACTCCTCTTTTATCATTTAAATATTTCTCATAGATAAAATAAATTTATCTAAAATTTATCTTTAAATTTAAATAAAATACCCATTAATTTTAATATGCTAGGAATTTCTCTTTTCTCATCTAAATGATGGAATTCCAAATGTCATAAGAATTTCTCTTTTACCATTTAAATATTTCTCATAAATAAAATAAATTTATCTAAAATTTATCTTTAAATTTAAATAAAATATCCATTAATTTCAATATGCTAAAAATTACACTTTCCTCATTTAAATATTTTTTAGTAATATACATAGTTTTTTACTAATAAACCTTGTCCTTAGTCCACTCTTCATCTTATATGAGCATTTACTCATTTTTGGGAGTTTTTCTTTTATTCTTAAATTTATCTCCTCCCTATATTTGGATTAATCTTGTTGGTCCATAGGAACCTTAATTGGAGCATAATTCAATTTTTTTTGAAAATCTGGACCCTTAGGCTAAGGTCCTTTTTACCTATTTTCAATTAATTCCAATTGCACATTGGAAAGTTCTTTTTGAATTTTTGTTTCAGGGGAAACCTTTTTAGACACTAGGAGGATTTTTATATCAAAAAATATCTCAAATTTGGATTACCTCTCTCTAGACATTTTCTCTCTCCATGTCAAAATAGGGTAAAACAAAATCTTTCTTTTATTTCAAAGAGGGGAATAATTACAAGATCAAAAGGAGAGGTTCTTACACCTGTATACCTCAAAAGCTAGAGGGAGGAATCTTACAATATGTACACCTACACACATGTTCCTAACTTACAATCATTATATTATGCAAGAATGCATCTCTCCTCGAAGACCACCCACATCACTTTATTTACTTTGCCTAATGAGAATTTCATCGGAAGAAATACAATCTTTTTGAGCTTTGAGTTCATAGTTAATTCTCATATGACTTAATTCAAACTCTATGACAAAAGAGAAATCTACCATTCAAAGCAATCAAATACATCCATCGTGGTAGTAATATACTATCTAAACGAGCCCACAAGGTCATCTTATCTCAACTCCACTCATGTCTTTACATGGCAAATGATCACAAGGAAGCTGTAGATACCATAAAAAGATTAATACAGCAATTTTGCAACAATGGATTTGAGAAAGCTAGACTATGGAGACTCATTCGTAATATGATTACCTTGGAATTCCAAGGACTCCACTTTCACATTTGTAATCTTAGAAAATTTCTTTTTAGAATTGGACTGCACGAAGGACCATCACATGGATGACCCTAGTGATCTCCAATCATCCACACCAATTATCCGTCTACCAAAATCAACAGTACCTTCGGGGATACGTTGGGGTGGGTCGTTTTTGCTCAACCAAATTTCATGTCATTTATAAAGATGGCATACATATTACTTTCCAATGTCATGGATGAACGATGCAAAACGTGCTTTCGGATAAATTATATCTAACACTTTTCTCAAACAATAAAATGCTATTAAAAAAAACCCCATTACTTTTGGGTTTGTGTAATACACCATGTAATGTTAAAATTCAACATGATTTTTTCATGAATTCTCCTTAGACACTATACTATGGGGTTTACCTTGGCGTATGAACTTATATATCATAACCTTATAAGGTATTGTTTAATGATTGTATTGCCTTGGTATATGAAAAAAATCTCCAATGGCCATACAATAAGTATCCAATGTTGAGGTTGTTTTACACCCAAGCCTTAGATAAACCCTAAAAGCATGGCCTATACATTAAATACACTTAAACGATGACATGATAGTGCATTCCTTCATTCGAGCTCTCTCATTCTTAACCACAAGATTGCTTCCATAGTCTATCACTTCACTAATGCAAAGATGAATAGTAGGGGTCCCATTAACCGTGGATTGCAAGTCTAGATGAGAAGCAAGAAGATGATTTCAACTTGGCATCATGCACTACAAAAACTTATGTAGTGAACTGGCTCAGACCATAGCTATGGACACTTACATTTTAGAACTCTATAGCATTGGGTGCACATCTACCTCTCTAATGCTGTTAGACTCACTACTCATGTGAGAAAATGCTGACTGTGAACCACGTTAATGTGGCTAATATGTAGAACATGGTCTACTACTACTTGAAATAACTGGCTAATACACAAAACATTGTCTACTACTTAAAATAACTGGTGGTCCCATTGACCTCTGGTTGTTGCAAGTCTAGATAAGCCCACTGTGGTTGTTGGGCAAGTCTAGATGATAAGCAAGAAGATGATAACAAATCAGCATCATTACTATGAAAACACTTATGTAGTGAGTTGGCTCAGACGTAGCCATGCACACGTCTACCTCTCTTATGTTGTTAAACTCACTAATCATATGAGAAAAAACTGATTGTGAACCACGTTATAGGCTAATATGCAGAACATGGCCCACTACTTAAAATAGTCAAGGACAATCCTAGCTATAGGTAGAACACAATATAAGGCTTAAGGTAGCTCTTCATTATGTAACTCCCCATAGATTGGCTCCAAACCAGAGCCATGTAGCACACTCACAACAATCACTCCACGACACACAATCGACATCGCACACTATCATTGTTTATTACCAGTTGTAGCTTGGGTATAAACATATAAAATGGTTTACATTAAATATACTTACTAAAATGAACTAGCATACCCTTTACTTGTTCTAGAAGGGAATGTTTTTTAGTACACATCCATTAACTTTAGTCATGATCTCATGTATGGAAGACCTACATTGACATTACTCAAAGCATGGTTACACTTCATGTAATTTATTTTTATGCAAAACCATGCTAAGCGCGTAAGTGCTTCATGTAAAACGATATCAGATGACCGAGCTTACGACGTGTAATATATCGGCCATGAGAAGGCCTAGATATACATAGAGCTAGAGAACGAGTTTTGGGCCCCCAATTGTGAATGGTGGGCAATCAACCATTGTAAAAAAGAGCTCATGTATATAAGTTACTTAAGGAAATATGAAAAGGATAAAATCCCATTATTATAATTGAGTCTTCTTCTTCTTCTCTCTTGCTCTATTGTGGCTATGGTGGTGAGCTTGTGTGTTGATGCATGCTTGCTTTCTTGATTATGAGTGTGTTCTTGTAGGTGATGCTTCCTTCTTCTCCTCATCTTCTCTTCCGCCCCTATCTCTCTCTCCCTCCCTTCTTACACACATGAAGGCATTGAGATAGGAGTTGATCTTTCCATAGCTCCTTCTCTCATTGCTCTCTACCTAGCTCAAGGAAATCTCCACTTGGGTGACACAAAGTGGTGGTGGAGTGAGCCCCTAACACCTTTGACACATCGAGGAGTTGACACTCTTAGGGTTGGCTAAGTGCATGTTCCCAAAATGACCCTTGCATCTTCTCTTTTCTTCTCTCTTCTTTCTCTCTCATACAAGGAGAATGCTCATTATAAATAAACCCTCATTCCTTTGTATTATTATCTGTGAATTAAACTATGCCAGTATTACTCTAAACTAAGCTTAATTTCTATTATCCTCTAAAAACCTCTACAAAATTGAAGATATTAGAGCTTCTCTCTCTCTTCAATCTTCCTTGAAGACTCCTACGACATACCAAACCAATTGATTGATTGGGGGCCTCTACAGTGAGACTAAAGAATTAAGCATTTTAGGAGGTAAAGAGTGGATTATGGTCTTTTTTTCTATGATTTCTAAATGTTTCTTTCTTCTCAACCCCTCTCAAGCTTGAGAAGCTTTAATTTGAATGGCTTTTGAATATTATTGAAATGTTTTAATGTATTGTAATAAAGAAACACATAAATTTCTATTTATGCTTAATTTTAATAGTTTTTAAGCATTTCTCTCTCTCCTCCCAAAGAAAGGTCATTCCTATGACCTATTCTCAATCCAAATGAAGCTTCTCATGAAGCATTTCTCTAATCCAAAAGTAATTTTTATGCTTGTTTAATTGGAGGCCAAAATATTAGCTTTTTAATGCTTTTATGATATTTATTTCATAGAGAAATTATGAATCAATCCATAATTGGATAATGATCCAATTAGTGGTCATTCTAATCATACTAATAATATTAAACTTCATTCTCTCAATTAAATTGAGAATTATCAGTAATAGTAGCGGAGCTATGTCAAAATTTCTGTAAAATAAACACATAAAACATTTTCATTCATAATATGAAAAGAGGACTTCCTACCATATTCTAGGAATTATCATCCTAGATTAATTGAATGATTCTCATTGTAATCATGAAGAAATTTATTTTTATGATTATGCATAATTAGTAAATTAGAAAAAAGAGAATTTTGATAATTTATTTTTATGTTAAGAGAGTAATTTCCAAGTCTCGATTTACGGATCCATCAGTCCAGCCTAACCCCATCCAGTCCCATGGGTTAGCCAACCTCCCAACCACTGTAGTGATGGGATCCAATTAAGAATTTGGTTAGGTTTTGTCCCGGGTACCAAGGAAAAGAGTTCCAAGGCCCCTAGCCGGAAGTTCATGCAAACATAAAACTAGTCACACCACTTACACACCCAATATGAAATTACCTTTTTCTCAGCATCAGCTAAGTTTAAAACAATCCTTTAATGAAACCATTAAGCCATTGATCACTATCCTCAAAATCTCTAGTCAAATCCATATTTCTAATCATTCATTCATCGGTGTACTTATGGCATCATTGGCAACCAAGAACGCTCACCACCTGTTCACTCAGGGACCTTTTCAATAGTTCCTAGCTCATAGTACCTGGCAATATTTTCACATATAAAAATCAAGATGGAATCCTCGTTGAAGATCAGCAAGATCAATCTCAACAGATCTATATAAGAGAGCCATGGACTCATCCGTTAAGGACCGGCAAGGTCAATCAACCAGATCCATGCCCGGTTTCAGAAAACAACTCTTACTCCTTGTTCTAATATCTTCCACGACGCACGCGTGGGTATCTTCGGCGACCCCCAGAGCCCGAGCACCGTATGGTCAGCACCCTCTAGGATCCTTCGCAGGTGACCTAGCGCTTCACTCATAGGCCGCTTCCTTGGTCCCTCATCCACCGTACCGGAAGCTCACCATTTAAATCGAACTGAGGTTGGTCAAGACCTCGGTCGACCTTGCTACGCGAGACGTCCTCCATTGACTCTCTGTCAGTAGTCGTAACTTTATCAATTAGATCTCCATGACCTTAATCCACAAGACGGTCAAGAATGCTTCCCCAGCATTCTTGACATAAAACAGTCATTTACAAACAGTTCACAAAATACACTTTCTATATCGAGCTCTCGTCTTTCCACATTATCCCTCCTCAGTCCACATTATCCCTCCTCAATCCACATTACTTATTCTATATTCCATTCATATGTGTACTCATTCTCATCCATTCACTCATATTGACGACACATTCACATTCATTATTCTTCATACACATCCATATTCGTACATCCAATCCCATATCCGCATTCATACATACACATCCATATTCACATCCATACATCCACATCCACATCCACATCCACATCCACATTCACATCCATACATCCACATCTCCATGCATACATCCACATCCACATTCACATTCACATCTATACATCTACATCTACATGCATACATCCACATCTCCATGCATACATCCACATCCACATTCTCATTCACATCCATACATCTACATCTACATGCATATATCCACATCTCCATGCATACATCCACAACCACATTCACATTTATACATCCACATCCACATTCATTCATACATCCTCATCCACATTCATTCATACATCCATACATCCACTTCTACATACATACATCCATTTTCACATCCTCATTCATACATCCACATCCACATCCACATTCCCATTCACATCCATACATCTACATCTACATGCATACATCCACATCTCCATGCATACATCCACATCCACATTCTCATTCACATCCATACATCTACATCTACATGCATACATCCACATCTCCATGTATACATCCACAACCACATTCACATTCATACATCCACATCCACATTCATTCATACATCCATACATCCACTTCTACATACATACATCCATTTTCACATCCTCATTTTTTATACATCCACATCCACATACATACATCCACATCCACATTCCCATTCACATCCATACTTCCACTTCTACATGCATACATCCATTTTCACATCCGTACATCCACATTCACCTTCATACATCCATTTTCACATTCTCATTCATATAACCACACACCTTCACATCTATTCTTTTACATCATATCTATTCTCGCCTTATCATAACCCATATACATCTTATCACATCTTAACTCATCTTATCACATCCTAATTCATCTCATATGCATCTTATCACATCTTATCACATGTCATACACCTCTTATCACAACCTATCACATCTCATACACATCTTATCACATCCTATCACATCTCATATGCATCTTATCACATCTTAATATCTATTTATATAATACAAGAGAATTCTTATATTTGATATAAGATTTCTTTACGCATCTTATATACATAAATTTCATTTTAAGGAGAATAACCCTTTTGAATTAAAAATCAATCTTTTATGCATCTTCCTATGCATAAATTCATTTTAAATGAGAATGATACTTTTGGATTAAAATAAATTCTTTATGCATCTTTCCATGCATAAATTCAATTTAGTAAGAATTACACTTTTAGAATAAAAGAATTTCTCTTATGCATCTAATTTATGCATAAAATCTATTTATGATAAAAATCACACTTTTAGTATAAAAAAATATCTTTTATGCATACCTCTATGCATGAAATTCAATTATGATAAAAGTAACACTTTTACATTAAAATAATAATCTTTTATGCATACCTCTATGCATGAAATCTAAATATGATAAAAGTAACACTTTTACATTAAAATAATAATCTTTTATGCATACCTCTATGCATGAAATTCAAATATGATAAAAATAACACTTTTACATTAAAATAATAATCTTTTATGCATACCTCTATGCATGAAATTCAGTTATGATAAAAGTAATACTTTTACATTAAAATAATAATCTTTTATGCATACCTCTATGCATGAAATCTAAATATAATAAAAGTAACACTTTTACATTAAAATAATAATCTTTTATACATACCTCTATGCATGAAATCTAATTATAATAAAGGTAATACTTTTACATTAAAATAATAATCTTTTATACATACCTCTATGCATGAAATCTAAATATGATAAAAAATAATACTTTTACATTAAAATAATAATCTTTTATGCATCTATGCATGAAATTTAATTATGATAAAAATAACACTTTTACATTAAAATAATAATCTTTTATGCATACCTCTATGCATGAAATCCAATTATGATAAAAGTAACACTTTTATAATAAAAAATTATCTTTTATGCATTCTATACATTAAAATCAAATATGATAAAAGTAACACTTTTATAATAAAAATTTATCTTTTATGCATACTTCTATGCATTAAAATCAATTATGATAAAAGTAACACTTTTATAATAAAAATTTATCTTTTATGCATACTTCTATGCATTAAAATCAATTATGATAAAAGTATCACTTTTATAATAAAATTTATCTTTTATGCATACTTC
Source organism: Cibotium barometz (assembly GCF_041138505.1). Taxonomy (NCBI): domain Eukaryota; kingdom Viridiplantae; phylum Streptophyta; class Polypodiopsida; order Cyatheales; family Cibotiaceae; genus Cibotium; species Cibotium barometz. Next base: position 7,721,897 of record NC_141074.1, read on the forward strand.
TATGTATGAAAATTAATTATGATAAAAGTAACACTTTTGATATTAAAAAATTTATCCTTTATGCATACTTCTATACATGAAAATCAAAAATGATAAAAGTAACACTTTTGATATAAAAAACTTATCTTTTATACACATAATCAAAATGCATCTTCTATGCATGAAAATGATACTTTAGAATATAGAAACTATAAGGAGTCCTCTTTTAGAATAATAAAAGATGAATTTTATTTCACTAATTTCTAAAAATTTTGCCATAACCTCCTTTGTATGACTGACCAATTTTTAATTTTTTAAGTCTTTAAGACTAGTTAAAAGTGTACCAAAATACATAATCAAAATACATCTTCTATGCGTAAAAATGATACTTTAGAATATGGAAATCATAAGGATTACTCTTTTAGAATAATAAAAATAAATTTTATTTCACTAATTTTTAAAAATTTTACCATAACCTCTTTTGTATGACTGACTATTTTTTAAATTTTTAAGTCTTTAAGACTAATTAAAAGTGCACCTAGAGTATTGAAATCATCTTAAAGTAAACATTTTTTCACTTAATTAAGATAAAAATTATAAAAACTTGATATTAATCATTAACCATTCACCTAAGATAGAGAATGGTTGGTTTTGCTAGAGAAGAGAGGGATATACCTTTTTGTAATGAGGCATAACATTATAGAGAAGACATAAAGCATAAAAACCATTTAAAATCATAAAATAAGTGAAAAAAAAAAAGAATCACCAACTTACTAATGACTTTGATAGCTTTCCTTTGGCTTGATGGTTTGAGGGTTCAACTCTTGTTTGAACAAAAGAGTGGCCACCAATCTTTGGAAGAGGAAAATGTCAAAAACTAGTGAATTATTGATGAATTCACAGTTTTTGGCTTGGGTAGAGTAGAGTAACAATGTATAAAACACTCTTCTTTTTCAACAAAGAGGAGGCTTCTATTTATAGGAAAAATTGAGCTCCTAATCAAACAAATTGATTCTAGAATTTTTCAAATTAGTTTGATCAATTTTTGAACATTTTTAGGTCAGTTAAGCTAACTTTTTGGAACTAGACTTAAATTAGGCGAGAGGAGAGATTAAATATCTCAATTTTTGAGGATTTAAAACTCAATCAAGCATGTGAATTAGGCGCCTCATTGAAGGGCCACCCCTTTCTTACATATGTGTCAAAAATAGAATCATTATATCCAATTTATCTCATATTTTTAATATTGCTCATAGTTTCTTACTAAACCTTGTACATATTCAACTCTTCATCTTATGTGAGCATTGAAGGGACTCCCCTTCCTTACATATGTGTCAAAATAAAATCATTATACCCAAAATATCTCATATTTGTAATATTGCTCATAGTTTCTTACTAATAAACCTTGTACGTAGTCAACTCTTCATCTTATGTGAGCATTTACTTATTTTTGGGTATCTTCTTTTACAAAATCGGATTTATCTCCTCCCCACACATGGATTGATCTTATTGGCCCATAGGAACCTTAATTGGACCATAATCTAAAAATTTTTGAAAATCTAGATCCTTAAGCTAAGGTCCTTTATACACATTTTCAATTAATTTCAATTGCACATTGAAAAGTTCTTTCTGAATTTCTGTTTCAGGAGAATTCATTTTAATAAGATGAGATATTTTTCTATCCAAAAATATTAAAAATATAAATATTCTTTCTCTAGAATATTTTCTCTATGTTAAAACGGTTAGAAACAAGATCTTTTATATTTCTGAAGAGGAATTTAATTACACGGGAAGATGCTGGACATCTTGAGAGACTGGGGAGAAATCTTACATCTATGAGGTTTCTAAACAAAACATTTTCCTTTATGTGCAGGAACTTAATTTGCACAAATATACTCAATTGCATGTAAACAATTTAGGATAAAAGCTATACAAAGAAGTATTTTGGTAGTGCATGATCGTGCAGAAGAAGAGATAAGATGAGCAGAAGATTTTACAAGGGAAGACGAAGAGCGTAGGCATCACCAAGAAGAACAATACCAAAGGAGGAAAGTGCAAGCCCACCAAGATTCTATCGACAAATTTGAGATGTGCACAGGTGAGGTGGATGAATGGGTGGAATCCAAGAGACAGGTTGAGGTGGAGGCCCGAAGGCAAGAACAAGAGGCCAATAGGCAACCAGAGGAAAGACTGTGGGAAAAAATGTCAGGAGCAAAAGAGAGCATTCGTCCAAGGCCAACCCAATCACAGACACATTTATGTCCTCGTTCACATTCATCACATACACCTCGCCACCATCGACCGTGAAATTAGCCCATGTATACAACGATAAACATGTATATTTTCTAGAATATATGAATACTATTGTCTCTTTTATAATGTTATCTCTTCTATAATTCTATATGTGTGTTGTTTGCTTCTTGTATTCATGTATATGTTGAAACTTGAAAGAGGATTGTAGAGGAATAATAGCAAAATGAAACTTGAAATATATTAATCATGGGAGATCATTGAAGTATAAAAGAGAAATGTTTGTTTTACATATGACTACAAGCATAACTTGCACCCTTTAGGTTTTGAGGTTCGACCAACTAAATTATTGGCTTCTTTTAGTCCAATAGAGTAACTTCGTTCTCATTCTCACATGATGCTTGCTCATGTCTAACTCTAAATTCTCTGTTTTCACTGTTGCATGTTCTTTTTACACCAATATGCATTGTTCACATCATTATTGCATGTTTGAATGATGTACGTGTCTTCTACTATCATTATTATCTATACCGCATGTGAACTTAAGTATAGCACTGAAATGAATAAGGCTGAGAAGAAACGTTTAGTGACCCATGCTCAAAAATTTTCTATTATTAAGGGGGAGCTTTATAAAAAGGGTTTTGAGGGTGTGTATCGTTGTTGTGTACACAAGGAGGAGATACCCCATATCTTGCAGGAGTGTCATGATTCAGCTTATGGGGGACATTTTGCGGGTAAGCTCACCGCGCTTAAAATTTTGAGAGAGCGGGCTATTAGTGGCCTACTGTGTTTAAAGATTCCTTTGAGTGGTGTAGAAAGTGTGATATTTGCCAGTGTGCTACACCTTTGGAGAATCGTTTATGACCTAATAATCCCATATTGACTGCCTTACTCTTTGAAAAATTGAGCATAGACTTTGTTGGGCCTATAGCACCTACCTCTAAGCATGGGAAGTCCTACATTATTGTAGCCACTGATTACTTTACGAAGTGGTCTAAGAAGCTCTAGCAGTGAGGAAGGATGATGCACGTACTACTGCTACATTTTTGACTAAGCATATCATTTGTCGCTTTGGAGCACATGGGGAGCTTGTTTCTGATAGAGGGAGACTCACTTTCTTAATGATGTGGTAGAGGCACTCACTTCTTATTTTAATATTCGGCATGATAAGACTACTCCTTATAAGCCGTCTACCAATGGACAAGTTGAGAGTACCAATAAAACTTTAGTGACTATTTTGAGGAAGACAGTTGATATTAATAAGAGAGATTGGGATGAGAAATTGTCAGCGGGACGGCTGTTTGGGCTTATAATACTACATTCAAAGAAGCTACTAGTTTTACTCCCTTTTCTCTTGTTTTTATGGCCACCAGGAGTGTGTTATCCCTATTGAGCATGAGCTTGCTAGTTTGATCAAGAGCAGCAAGAATTTCTGTCAGTCTTATAGCTCCAAACAAGAGGACAATTCCTTGTTGGAAGAAAATCTTCCGACTCAGGATTATGTAAACGAAAACATACAGGGAATGTTGGTAAGGTTCATCCGTTTGAATTGGGTGATTTGGACAAAACATATTAAAGTAAAAGAATATAGCAATCACTTACAAGAGGATAAGACACATGGGATTTGCCTTTTGATAAGAGATTAGAAGGAATTAATCATTATTAAGAAGAAAGAATGACCAAAAGTCTATAAAATAGAGATACACAGAGAATTACAATTTTGAATCCATATAGACTGTGCAAAAGAGGATTACATAAGTGCATAGAGCTCAAAGAGAGCTTCGTGTCTATATAAAAACTTTTAAAAACGGGCAACCGAGCGAAAAGTTATGAGCATTTTACTACAAGACTATAAAATTGTCAAAATTCGCCTAAAAGTTAACAACTTTGGAAAAAATTTGGATTCATCAATGAAGTAAAGGATTAAGAAATTAGTTATATGAGTGGAAAGAGAATATAAAGAGCTTCCTGACCATATGATCGATTTTAGAATCCAACACTCGAGTGATGAGTAATTATCGGTTGAAATTTGGGTATTGGACCATAAAAACTGCACTTCCCTCTCTTTGCATGAAACCTCAATTTTCACATAGCCTCTTGCCTCTCATATCCTTCATGATTCAAGCTAGAGGGTAAGGGTTAACATTGCTCAGCGGACAATCATAAAGATTTACCTATGGTCCCCAAAGTCTTTCCACATGCTCATTACCGCTAAAACCATTGGTACCTCTAAAGGAGGGCGGCAATAAGGCAAGGGCTACCTTGAGAAGTCACAGGCGTGCCAAGATAATAACTCCTTATCCCACTTATCATGAATCATCAAAGAGGTCCAAAATTGGGCTGAGCATGAGGAGCTAATGCTAAATGAGACATTCACATGTAAAGAGAGTGTTTGAAATAAGGGTTTGAAGATAAGAGAATGGCAATGACACAAAATGCTCAATTTGAGGTCATTGATTTGAAAGGGAGAGGAGGGCTCCTTTTATAGGTGGAGAATCACCCTCTCTTCCATTGTTACAAATTACAATATAAAAATCTTCAATCCTTCAGTGACATAAGGGTAGATGTCACCATCAATTGTCCTCTTAGGCTAAGTCTTCTATTGATTATTAAATTGAAGACTTTTTGACTTTGAAAGTGTGATGAGATAATAGCCAAGCCTAAGTGGCATGTAGGTGAAGATCCCACTTACACATGGTGAAATTCTCCTCTTCCATGTAAGCATTCTAGAAGAATCTTTTCCAATTATGCACCTACACACACTCCTCCACATGCCTTCCACAATCCCCAACTTGTAGCCTTATGGTGAATACCATATTAATAATACAATAAAAATCCATATGAGCATGAAGGCCCACTTTTATTTTCCACATCACTAGCCTGTCTACCATACCAAAGTATTTATCAAGCATACTTGTGGCATTTACAATGTGTGCACCCTAAATCAAGTAAAACCATTATATTTGAAGATAGAATGTTGTTATCAATGTAGCCGCCAAGCCGCCGCATTACCACGTCGTTATTCCATTGTGGGTGCCGCAATCTTCTTGGACAAGCTTCCACCTTATTACCATTGAAAAACCATCAAAATATACACAAAATTGAAAATAAAAGATATCAATTTTTCATGTCACACTACCATAAAAACTCTTGGTCATAGATCGAAAGATCCTGCACGTCTCGATACAATGAGGCTAAATCGTCACCGCTCAATCCTCTCGCACGTGTAGCATGAGCACTTGCAAATAGTAAACACACCATGCGATACTGCTTCATCTTCTGTCCCACCACTGTCAGCCATGATTTTTGGATTTCTTTTTATATAAAAATAAAAATATTAATTTTTGCACATTCGAAAAAAAAGAAATGATTAAAATGTTTTTTTTTAATTTGATTGCTTACACTTAATCAAATATTAACTCAACAACATAATAGCTAAATGAGAACTTCTGTAATCATAGATTTGATCACAAAATTACAGCAGTTATCTTTAAAGATCCAAGGTTTATTATTATTATGCACAAGAGCAAATTATCATGTCATCACCAATTTGGAGACTTCTTGAATATTCAAAATTGCTTATCATGCTATATATCATTGGAAAGATCGTAACATGCAACGTCATCAATTTGGAGACTTCTTGAATATTCAAAATTGCTTATTATGCTATATATCAGTAGATTCCAAATGTCCAAACTCCACTCACTTAGTTGATTTGCAAAAATTTCACCATGAGTCCATTTTTCTAGAGAGAGGAGGGGTGGAAATCCTTAAGGGGCGAAAATGAGAGTTCATATTTCGCCTAATGGAATGCATTACTCCCGTTGGTGTACGAAAAGAGGCAATCACACTTTTCACCTTATTATGCTCCTTCTTCGTTAATACTCATGGTGCCTTTGGTAGGACATATTACCACTCTCACCTACAATTGGCCATGCACTTTGAAGGCTCCAAATATTTTGTAATTCATCCCTTACACCCTTGGTATCTCTTTTACCAATTAAATGGTCCCAAATATTTGTTTCCACATTCTTAAAGATATGCATGGGATCTAAGAGATGATTGATCCTTAACTCACACCAATATGGAAGTCAAAAAAAGATTGAGTGTCTTTACATCCCATCGGGTGGTGGATTTGGGGTGCTTCTCCATGCCTCAAACCGATCTCTACCTCTCATCACAAGTGGTGAGACATCATGTGTGGCACATACTTGGGATGTGAAGAGGGAGAAAGCAATGATGTTTGTCATGCATGATGTCTGGCGATATAACACCTAACAGCAATCCATCTTCATAAACCTTAATATTAACCAATTCATTATCATCACCAAAAGATTTTAGCTCTTGATCCATTGGGACCGATTGATTTTGAATAGGCATGCTACGTTTGTAGTAAAAAGAGAATATGAAATTATGAGTCGCAATCATATATTTGATTGCAATTGAGTTTAGTACCACTTCACAATAGACTTTATTGTAGGTTTTTCTATCCCATCCATCATCCAGAAAGTCAAAATTATCTCTAGTAGCATTGGATTTGTAGCTGAGCATTATTCTACAGACCTTCGTATCATATTTGCTAAACAAGTCCACAAAAACTATAATGGACATGCAAATATTTATTTTGACAATTCTAGTTGCAATGCCTAGTTGTAGAGAACGTTGCACTTCCCGAGAAGAGTTTAGCTCTATAAGTCTTTGTAACAGTGACATGAGGAATGGACCAATCCATACTATGCCATTCTAGAAGATCTAGCCTTCTCAAGGCACCATAGGTGTTTCCTTTGTCCAACAAATTGGTAGAAATGATTGTAAAAGAAAATACCTAATTGGACTAACTAGGTGGCAGATCTATTTTGGCATTGTAACTCTCCCCAATGCTACCATGTAGAACATCCAATAGTCCAAAAATGCACTCCATTGGCTGCCATTCTTGATAGGATGATGGATAAATATCTGTAAACAATTAAATTCTTTGGTTAGAAGACACCTAAGGTTTACAAAAACACTTACAGTTTGGTCTATGTTGTTGAAGATAGTGGGGATAATCATGCAACACAATTTCATTATGCATCTACACATGCTTGATTAAAATCTCCCTGACATTTTTCTTCCCTTCTATAGTTCTAAAATCCTTCACCCTACCTTTCCATGCTAACAAAAATTTATTCTTTGATCTTTGCTTCTTTCTCATGTTTGGTTGCATCAAAACCCAGGTCCCTTTTATACAATAAGCTTTTGCCAACACCCAGTTGCAAAAGTTTTGTTGGCAATCTCAATAAAGTTCGTAGAAGAAGTGGGTTGACGAGGAAAAGAACTCACCTCCCTTATTTGATCCTCTGCATTTGGCTCTACATATAACGTTTTGCACAAGCTCTGGTGATGGTTTTCTATCGCCATTCTTGAGATCATGAGATAATAAGAGATGGTAGAGTGTAGAAAATTGAAGAAGCTAGAGGAAGACGTTCAAGCAAAAAAAATCAGTTTAGGAGAGAATATTTTTTGTGTCTTTGATGATATAACTGCACTCACAATAGAATAATCTTATCAAAATCTAAAAGGATCTCTTCATTGAATGCAAATAATTGTATATTCAATAAAATATGATTCCTATTTCTTTTTTTGTGAATTTTACTTTGAATCAGCTATGATCCTCATGATGCCATCGGTTAAGCAATGAGTTACATGCCATGTCATGGGTTCTACAATCCTCTTACATTTAAACATGTGTTGTGGATGTGAGGAATGATAGGAAAGTATCTCAACACCTTTTGTGAAATTTTATCTCCTTGCAAATCATCTCTATAGCGGCTCTCTCCACATTGTAGACATTGTGTTGCATCTTTATTAACCCCTCTAAATAGCATGCAATCATTGGGACACGTGTGTATTTTTGTATAATCCATACCTAGCATAGAGAGCAATTTATGAGACCCATCTCGTGAGTCTAACAATAGATTTTTAGGAGAAAGAATCTTCTTGAGAAGCCTACAACATAACATAAGAAATCATAGGTCAAATATCTGTCAAGGAGGGTATATAAACAAGAGACATTTTCTATTTAAGAGAATATATTGATTAGATCTTACCTAAAAAGAATTGTGACACTTGCATCACTCCATCCATAAGTTGTTTGCAAGTTTAATAGCTTCAAGTTTTCTCGCAATGTAGAATTCGAACATCCCTCGTACAAAGAGGTGCTTTCCCTCTCTATGAAAGGTTTCCTCCTCTTATGACATTGGAGCTTGCTCTCTATCATCTATGACCTCCCGTTTAAAGAAGTTATTCACCATGTCTTCCATGATGAGATTCTCTTCCTCCTCATGTGGAAATGGTGGAGGCACCTCATTCATTGGTTGGTAAAGATGATTCTCAATTGTGCTTTCCCTATGAAGCCTTGCCACCTTTCACAATCTACCCGATGTCATTGAATGGTGTGGCATATTGTGTAACACTCTCCTATGGTTATCCTCCATGTCATCATCCACACTTGTTCATGCCAATTCGTCATCATGAAGCCATATGTATACGAACATGCTCACAATTATTATATGACATTGTTGTATATATTGGCCCTTGCATCGATCACACATATAACGTATTTTTTCTCTCAACCATGCTTTGAAACCAACATCCAGCCCTTGATCACTGTCAGATATCTGAAATCAGAACAAAATTAAATTTTCTATTAGCATAAAAAGACATGTGCTATCCAGAACTACAAGGTGGAAAGTGGGTGAGAGTTTTGCTATTATGTAGCATTTACAAAAGCGAAATAATGCTGTCCAGAAATATCGTTGTTGTGAGCAGCAATATCATTGCTTCTCAAAGTGATCTGCAAAAAACTGGTACTCCCACCTAAATCGTTCACTGCCTGCGATTACTTTCTACCTACCCCCTTTGTTTCACATGGCTAAGATAATAGTGGGACAGCAGCTCTTCCTCCCACCCAAGTTCTTCCACCTCTCCCTCGATCAAAGCTCTCTCCCTCTTCAAGGTATCTTCTTCTCTACCTCATCTTCTTCTCTACCTCTCCTATTCTTCATTCCTTTCTTCTTTTCTCTCAAGATTTCAAGGAAAGATTCATTTCTTTCTTGTTTTCCAAGCTTTCATGGAAAGCTTCAACCATGCTCTCTATGTGAGCTTTTCTTTTTCTTCCCCTCTCTTTCCTTTCTATTTCTCCTCTCTTTTTACCTTGCCCTAACCCTATATTTTACATAGAAGTACTAATATAGAGCTTTTATGGAGAGCTCTCCATCAAATGTCTCTATTAGGCTTTTTATGTAGAAGCTAGAGTTAGGGCAACATAAACCACAAGCTTTCCATAATTTATGCATTAGGATTAAGTTAAAGAAACACACCTTGTTTTTCTCCTCTTGTCCTTCTCCTCTTTCACTTCTTCTCTTGCTTTCTTATATGTTAAAATGAAGTATACTTTCTAACTTTTTGTTCTATTTTGTTGCTATTTTGTAGGCTTATTCAACAACCCACAATTCTAGTTTCTTGAGGTAAGAGCTCCCTGCTTTCTTTTATGCTTTTAGGAAGTTTTAGGGTTTTATGCTCTTAGAATTTTGTGAATTTTTTGGGTCTCTATGCATGCATAGAGTTCCTAATAATACATGCATAGAGCTCTTAATGCATGCATAGAGCTTTTATGGTTTTATATTTTTTAGGGTTTTAGGCTTTTAGGGTTAGCATAGAGCTCCCGATGCATGTATAAAGCTCTCAATGCATGCATAGAGCTTTTAGGGTTTTGTAAATTTTTTAGGTTTTATGCTTTTAGGGTTAGCATAGAGAATGCATAGAGCTCTCAATGCATGCATAGAGCTCTTAGGGTTTTGTATTTTTTAAGGTTTTTATGCTTTTAGGGTTATTATAGAGCTCTTCATTCTACAGCAGCATCAGATTTAGCTCTTCCACTCGGGGTCTGGAATCTTCCAGCTGTTTTTTGGTGTCCATGAAATCTTCTAGCACTTTCTCATATTTCAGCATGGCATCTCTATTGCCATCCATGGCTGGGGGCCACTGTAGGAACTAATGAAAAGCTGCTTGAGTGCTCTTAATAGGCGGTGAAGACTGAGCGGTGCCAGAGCTAGACCCCTAGGCTCTGAGCAGAGTGGGGGCTCCCCTCCACTCGGTGCCCATACACTTGAGGGGGGGTGCTATCAAGAATGAGGAGGGTAAAAAGCAAGACTCAAGCCTCTGGACAACAGCAGGTGTGCAGAGGAAAAAGAGAAAGTGCCGAGGGCTATCAGATGCAGCCCGCCATCGCCCATGAGCTATTCGCGCAACGGTAAGATGTTTGACAAAGCGAGTCACTGCTGCTGCAATCTTCTTGAACGATTGCAGAAGTTCTCTTTTAGCTGTTATGCTACTGAGTTAACATTTGATTAAGTGTGCAAGCAATCAAATTTTAAAAAAATAATCAAATTTGATTAAGTGCAAGCAATAAAATTTTAAAAAAAACATATTTTAATTATTTCTTTTTTTCAAATATGTGCAAAAATTAATATTTTATTTTTATATAAAAAGAAATCCAAAAATTATGGCTGACAGTGGTGGGACAGAAGATGAAGCAGTATCGCAGTGATGTGTTTACTATTTGCAAGTGCTCATGCTGCACCTGCAAGAGGATTGAGCGGTGACGATTTAGCCTCATTGTATCGGGATGACGTGCAGAATCTTTCGATCTATGACCAAGAGTTTTTATGGTGTATCTCTAGAAGATATCCCAACTTTGGTCATTCTAAGTAAACCAATACTGTGATCTCTTGGAAATCAAATACCAATCTCATAATAAATAAACTAATTGGATTGATGTTCCCATAAATCTCTCAAAGAAAACGGAATGAATATTAATCTCCTCATCATGTGCTTACTCTTCATTGTGAAGCTTAAGTATTGAATATCAATCTCCTCATCATGTGCTTACTCTTCATTGTGAAGCTTAAGTATTGAAATTATGTAAAAATGTTGACACTAGCAACAAAGATATTGATGACAAATTAGTAAGAAACATGATGTCTTTTGATAATGGTTTCCTTAAAGATTGTTTGTAAAAGATATGCTTCTCAAAGACACTTCATACATACATACATACATACATACATACATACATACATACATATATATATATATACCACACCATCATTTTGTGAATCCACATCATATGCCACATATTCATGGTCGATAACCACAAATCCCTCATGTAATGCAACGCCATGAAGATTTTCATAAGAGTTGTCTCCCTCATCAAGAATAGTCTCATTACATTCATCTTTATCCATACAATTCTCTCCAAGAAAAGATCCATGCATTTGCTCTTCGTCTTTCCCATCAACACTTGCATCTTCATGGCCCACTGGTTCATTTTCAACCATCCATACATGCATTGAAGCCACTTGACACAAATCATTAACATCTCCATCACTTGAAGTGTCCCCATAGAAATGGCTTCCAATAAGAGATGTGGACTAAAGTGAACTCTAATAGAAAGCCCATGTATAGATAGGGTAGGCTTGCAGAAAAGCACCACTAACAAAATGATCTCATTAAGAGCAATGTCATTGTCAATATCCATCATGCATTGGACCATTTGCATGAACTGCTTGCCTAATTTTTGCATAAATCCACCTATGATCTCCTTCTCCTCAATGTTAGGCACAAAGTAGGAAAGGTACCAATATTCCTCGGCATACTTAGGCAATAAATCCACATGTAACAATGGCATGCATTTTTCCCTAAAGCTCCATTGCTCGTGTAGCCACAAAGTTTTGTATCACTTCATAAGCTAAATTTTCCCAGTCCCATTTGTACTCATGCATAACATGCAGCCACCATTGTGTCTAGATTTGCCTCCGAATTTGCATGTCACTTGCTTCACTTTGTCACCCTCATTGCATGGAAATGCACAAAAGTAGTCATCCCAATTGTGAATCCATTCCTTGAGCTGTATACAAGTGACTCCTTCCCCATCAAAAGAGAGCAAAGCTTCTACAAATGATTCACCATGCTTGAACCATAAGCTTCCAATAGAAGTCGAAATCATACGATCCACAAATTCATCCTTTTCCAAGGACTTTGGTAACTTGGAGTGTATGACCTCATCATATAACTGTACATACCTATCTTTGTTATCTTCATTAAAAATTATGCCTATTTCCTTTTGTTTTGACTCCATCAAATCATAGCATTGGACATTTACTCCATGAGAACATTGCTTTGCCGCATATGCTCACTGTTTTGCCTCAAAAGCTCACTGTTTTGGAAGCAAATATCCCTTTGTGCATCCTTCATAGCTTTGGTGATAGTAACCTTTAGCATATCCAAAGTAATGTGCTTCAAGGAAACTTGTGCACTTCCACTTGTGTGCCCTGACATGCCCTCATTCACCATGTGATCACTCATGTCATGTAAAGGCATTCCTTCTTGTTTACGGTCACCCATGGTACCAAATGAGGGTTTTTGGTGCTACCGATGTCGGAATTGAAAGATCAAAGGTTTGCCATGTCCGTCTTGATGTGAAGAACATTTCTATCACCCTGGATCACCACCTCGAGCACCCCAATACCTCTTTGTTTTGACTTTCTGGCTGAAAGTCAACTATGAGAGTTGACCACCCATACGATCACGGAATTGAGAACTTATTGGCTCATTGGGAAGCTCTTTAGTAGTGTTCTCAAGCTATGTAAACACCTTCAATTTAATCCGCACCATTTTTGATTGAATTAGGATTTTCAGCCTGAGAGAACTGTCCACTTTGTACCCTGAGATGGTGTCCAAATTAACCACTTGATAGCTAGTTAGGGCCGCCTTAAGACACCCTTTTAAGACTTCCAGAGGCCCTTGAGAAATCTTGAGCAAGTTGCAAATGAAAAAAAGAGAAATAGAAAAGATTGCACTCATAATGGAGTACCACATGCACTCAAATGATGGAGTACCACATGCACTCAAGATGGAGTACCACATGAACTCAAGGGAGTACCACCATAGCCAAGAAGCATGAAGCTCCAAGAAGAATGATTTCATTGATAAGAGTATGTTGGTAAAAGTATGTCTCTGACTATAGTTACAATATTCATATACTTGCCCACCATTTCACACTTATTAATGTTGGGCCTCCATACTTTCCCGGCCATATCTATGCCCATGGGCTCTCTTTGAGTCTAACTCCAAGCCCCCTTCATTACAACAGAAAATTTGTTCACAATTTCTCTTTGATTGCATTACCTTTAACTATGCTTCTTATTACATAGGCTATTTTTTTTAGGGAGAACACTAACAAAAATCCTTCGACACTAGTTTGGTATCTCAGCAAGACAAATGTCTTTTCACGAGTTTGCTAAAAAATTCATATCTTTTGAATGGGACTAATATTTTAGCATTTCTCTTCTAAGGCATATCTTCGTGAATGTGGTAAACCCTAGAAAATTATTAAAATGATAAAAATAACATTACATATGATTAATAAATTACCATAAGTAGAGGTATATCCAGCACTATAATCTAAATAGGTTACAAATTTACAAAGTAGTTCCTACATGCAAGAAAACAATGATCTTGACTCTTTATAAATTTCTCCTAAACCTTACATAGTATTCAAGAGATGAGAGATAGATTTTTTATGACAAAAAAATCATTGCATTAATAATTAATTTAATTTATAGAATCTCTTTTTAGTTGAGTCTTTGACACCCAAAATATGACAATATTATGAGCTTAAATGGTGATTTACTTTAGTTATACTAGTAAATAAATACTCCACTAAAGTAAGAGATCATGAATACATCCCATAGGGGATTTGTAGCCATATTTGGTAGTGAACACACTAGGACCAAACATGGCACTTTTTTCCTCTTTAGGAGGTTTTTCCACCATGCTAGTGTACACCCATCTTGGAGTATACTTATCATCTTTTTGCAGAACACATTCATTATCTATCTATCGTCTCATTGCGTGCTTTCTTGAGCTTCTCCACTGTGTGTGTGCATTCCTGCAATCCTATTTCCAACAACTCCTATGCTATGTGGATATGGTGTCCAACACTTACACATGAATATCTAGCCCATATGGAAACTCTAAATGCTACAAGGTTTTGAGGATGAAACCTATCAATGGGAAAGGTTTGTAAATGAAGTGCTAAGGCATAAAAGGGGTCCAGTGAGGGGGCCAAGTCAATAAGTGTGTGTGAACATAGGCAAAGTATATAAGATAACTATAAGCCCTAATTATAGATAACGGATAATCAATTTTAATATTACTAATCAAGCCTTAAATAGCAAGCATCCATGTAGATAACTCTCCCATGTCATAGACAACCATGTAAATGAGGTCTATGGGTCTCTAGACACTCCACGTTAACAAGTCTCTCTCTCTTCCTTTCTTTCTCCTTGCATTCAATATTTTTCTCCTGAGAGAGGAAAGGAGAGGGTTGTTGGACTTTTCCCAAGGGGTCCACGAGAGAGGAGAGAACAAGCATCAAGCCAAAGGTTAAACCGATGGTGGTAAACCGATGGTGGCCAAGGCTAACCAAGGAAAAGTAAAGGCCCAACCAAACCAACCATCCATAAACACGCAATGCCAAAATAGGTCAAATGGCCTCATAACAATTGACACACAAATAGTTGATCGGATGAGTACACAATGGCATAGAACAACAAGGGAGTAGCGAGCACGACATCGACCATCTGAGAAGCACAACAACCACCACCACCACCAAGTGCGATAGAGAAGTAAAGGTGAGTCCCCCTCCATGTTGAATCCTTATGTAATGGATAAGGGATACGAGAAAGTATAATTATTTTTCATATATATATATATGTATGTATTAAAGGCTTTCTTGGTTAATTTTCTCGCATGGGCTTTAAAAAAGGAGAGACCCCCGATGCATTAATAAAAAGAGCTTTTATATATATATATATATATATAAAGAGAGAGAGAGAGAGAGAGAGAGTAAACCTTAGAGTGATACACACACACACACACACACACACACACACACATATATATATATATATATAGTCTTTAAAGGTCTTTAAAAAACCTTATATAATAAAATATTTAAACATTAGTAAATATATATATATATTCTTAAACCTTAGTGTAAGTTTTGGACTTTAAAAACTATATATATATATATACACACATTAATCTTTTGAAATATTAAGAGCTTTGTATATATAATCCAAATTTTAAGAGCTATATATATAACCTTAGTATTGTTTATACTCAAGTCAAAGACCTTAGTAACCTATATATAAATAAATTTAAGCTCTCTTAATCTCTTAAGCCTTAGAATTTAATTTCTTAAGCTCTCTTAAGAGATTAATATCTTAAGCCTCTTAATCCTTAGAGTTTATAGAGTTTAAGCTCTCTTAATCTCTTAAACCTTTAGAGTTTATAGATTAAACTATAGGCTTAGTCTCTTCAAATGTTAGAAGTCTTAAATCTATATTTAAATTTAACCCTAGTGTTAGGTAATTCCATGAGAATATAAACATATATATATATATTATGTATGAAGAAAAAACACACACACACACATAGAGGCTTATATCTAGAAAAAACAATGTATCCCTAGAAGCTTAAATTAAAACCAAAGGTAAAAATTTAATCAAGCCTTAACCCCTAATAGAATGTAAGAAGTGTATAGTTAGAGGACATGAGCCTTACATTTTAAATCCTATCTATATATAAGAGGACATGTGTGGTGTAGGTGAATCCTTGAATTTCTGACAAGATATATGTGTATAATTTTCATGGACCTTTTGCTACATATATACATGTGTAAAATTACCCGAAGATAAAATATAAATTATTAGAAACTAATAAATAAAATTCCTTTTAGAGTTTATGCAGGTTCAACTAAAGAGTTCTAAAGATAAAGATTCTTAAAAGAAGAATTCTAGAAATTAAGAGAAGGTACCCGTAGGATACGTGTATATACCTTGAGGTCTAGTTGTTTGGAACTACTAAAAAGGGTTAAAGAGTGGGTTTTGATTAGAGAAAATGATCCTACCAGGACCCTAGATGGGGTTATACCTTTAAGAATTCTTATTGATAAAGACCCTTAGAGACTAGAATGAGCCCCAAAGCTGAATCGATTGCGAAATTGAGAAGATCTTCCAAGGCTTATATTGTGGGAGGTTGACATGAACCCAAATTAGTGATACCATTAATATAAAAATCTTGAAAACAAATAGAACAAAGGAATACTCAAGACACAATATTGGGTCCAATTTTCTCCCATATAAGAGTGAGCCCACACTTCCTCTTGGTGTACTTCAATATGTATATTGGGATAGCTTTTGGGTCTCAAAATAGTGTGCTTTATAAATATGTCAACTTCTTCAAGAATAGCTTGCTTTTAAAATAGCTTCTTGAGTGTGCAAGCTAGACTTCTTTTAAAATAGATGTGAGTCCTATCTAGGAGAATTCATGAAAGTGAAAATATATATTCCATGGTTTAACTCCAATCCATAAACAATAGAAAACATGGAAAAATATATTCCATAAATTTCCTCAACATGGCCCGAGGGTGACAAGCAATTATCCTCAGTGGGTCACAAAATCATCAATAATCATGGGCTAGTATCCCTATAAGATGCAATGAAGGATGGATAGGAGGTGGGAATGATCATATAGCCATTGAGAATATTTGATGGGGTGTCCTTTATACTTGACTAAATATGGATGGTAAACATTACCTTTTATTGTGGTTTGCTCACTGTCCAAAATAGTTTCGAGTTCAATGATCTCAGAATGTTTGTCTAATAGTGCAGGTTCATCATATACTTGATACTGCCTCTAAATTATTTTAGTAGACTAATATGAAAAGAGTTATTAATATACCAATGTGATGGAACATCGAGATGACAGGCATTGTCATTACGTTTTGTTATAGAACCTTGAATGGGTTGTAAAATCTAGGGGCTAATTTAATTTGTGGAGTGTTTGTCTACACTTTTGAGTCTTCTTTTTTGACACGAAGCCAAACATGATCATCTTGTTTGAAAGAAAGTGGCTTACATGTCTTATTTCCTTTAGTATATTTTGTTTAGGATCTAGCTGTAGCTACATATACTTGTTGTAATATACAT